>NC_141547.1:100647500-100995000 GCF_021556685.1 Rattus norvegicus
CTTCTGAACTTTTGCCCTTTCTTTGCTGAATTGTCTTCCCTCCCCTTTGAATGTCTTTTACCTAACTTTTTTTTTCTTGAAAGCTGAATGCTGTAGCCACTTGCTCCAGGAAGTCTTGCCTGGCTTCTCCTTCATTCTTTAACACTCGTGGGTATCTTTTCCTGCAGTCCCCTACCTAGACCCTCATTAGCAAGCAGCCTGAGAATAAGCCACCCTGTGTTGTCAAACCCATGGCTTCCTCTCTCGGCTTAGAGCTGACACAGTATTTTACATCACTAAGAAAGTTCACTGTACAGCTAGAGCTGTGAGACACTGCAGCTGTCTGCCTGTTTCATAGAAAAAGAAGTATCAGGGAAAACAGGAATCCCACGATTGGTGACCACGTCTGGGTACACAGAAAGCGTGTGTTAAATGAGTGACACTTCACCTCGATTGGTTTAGCAATATACATTTTTTCAGTTCACTCAAAAACCAGTGACTTCAAAAGAATAAAAACACTTAGCCATCTAAAACTAAAACCTGTTCAAATATATTACATCTGAATTTAGTTGGGTTATAAAAAAGTGTCCAAAAAGTTTTTATTTTATAAAAAGAGCCCTGAGGAAGCACTAACCACAGATTAATGATGGGAAATGCTGACCTGAAGTAGGCATCTTTCATTACACTAAGAACAGAGGACTGAATTGCAAATAACCCAGGCACAGACAATTCGGACTCATGCTCTGAAGTACGTCAGTGTATTGTGCTGGAAATGGGCATACAAAGGTACAGTGTGACACTAACCATTCTCAGTGGACTTACTTTAGAAGCCACTTCTTAATTTATAACAAGGTAGATGGCAAAGGGTGACAATCTTTATTTTTTCAAAGATTTATTTATTTATTATAAATAAGTACACTGCAGCTGTCTTCAGACACACCAGAAGAGGGCATCAGATCTCATTACAGATGGTTGTGAGGCACCATGTGGTTGCTGGTTTTGAACTCAGGATCTCTGGAAGAGCACTTGGTGCTCTTAACCACTGAGCCATCTCTCCAGCCCAAAAGGTGACAATCTTAATGAGACTGTCAACTCTTTAGGTTAAAGGTAAGGCCTAGAAGTTATGAAACACATAAACGTAGAAAATTTTTAATTTGAAATTATTAATTTAGAAATGTAGTTCTTTTTTGTTTTTCAAGCTTCCCAAGAAAAGAAAGTTTTATATGTGTATATGTGTGTGTGTCGTGTACACACAAACACACACACACACACACACCTTCACAGAAGGTCAAGTGCTTTATATATATTTTTTTCTAATCCTTAATAACATACAAAGGAGACATCAACCCCAGCATTTTATAACTGAATACACAGACACCATAAAAATTAAATCACAAGCTGGGCATGGTGGCACAGGCCTTTGACCCCGGCATTCAGGAGGCACAGGCTGGTGGAGCTCTGTGAGTTGAAGGTCAGGCTGGTCTACACAGTAGGTTCTAGGACAGCTAAGGCCAAAGAGAGATTCTGTCTCAAATGACAGCAACAAAGATTTAAACCACTCGTCTACTGCCACACAGCGTGTGGGAGACTTGCCTGTGAAGTTTTGTTTGTATACAAGTAGCTCTCCAGTCCCAAGAAGCAAACTCAGACGTACAAAACTGAGAACTTTTGTGACCAGAAATAAAAATTAACCTCAATTTACATATAAAAAGCTTACCTCAAGGAAAATGAATTTTGATGAGTAATGAATCCCAAAACTCCATTTCACAATGTCTAATAGCAGCCAAGTAATTGCCTTTTATTTAAAAAAAACTCCAAATAGCTTTTGGATCTAATACAAATATTAAAAGCCTACCTTTTTAAATCTAAGACCTAGACTTCCTCACAGATTTACTGCTCAAGATGGTCAATTAAAGCCCCCTGATTCTTCAATCTGTACTTATTGTAGTGTGTTTGTATGCAGAGAGGTGTACACGGTATGCACATACATGTGTTGGCACGCAGAGAGGTGTATGGTATGCGTCACATGCATGCCTGTGGAGACCAGAGGCCAACACAGCCTCTTCCTCAGTCGTTTCTCACCTTATTTACTGAGGCCAGGCTGTCACTGAAATGCAGTGCTCACAGTCTGGGCGGGCAGACTGTCCAGAGCTCTAAGGGTCAGCTTGTGTCTACCTCCCAGGCACCGGGCACTCACATGGATGAAGGCATCCAAACTCAGGACCTAGATCCTCATGTTTATACAGCAAACATTTTACCAAATGAAATATCCACCCACCTCCACCCCAAATTACCTTTCACTCACTCAGGGGAGCAGTTACTGGATCAGGCATTGAGGAAAGGGCCCAGGAGGAAGTGAGACTGAATGAAATCCTATCTTGTTAATGACAGAACTCTTAGCAGACTCTTTACCCTCTCTATGTGTCAATATTTTTAAAGTAGGGCTACCTGTCTAATCCATGATCCACTGCAAAGGGAAAGTGAGACGCGTGCATAAAGCAGTCCACACAGCGTCTGATATGGTAGACACTCCCAGCAGACTTGTGAGGGTGATATATTTGAGACTTGTTTTACTGGGAATTTTAGTATCTAATAAAAGTTTAATTTTATATCCAGGAATGGTAGCCTATACCTGGAATTTCAGCATGCAGGAAGACCAGACAGGAGGATTGCCAGGAATTCAAGGTCAGGCTAAAATATAGACTGGCAGACTGTCTCAAAAAACTAAAAGCAACGACAAAAGAGAAACCATTCTCACTGTTGCTACCGTACGACCTCAAGAAGTCTTGAAACACTTTCCAGTCAAAAGGATTTTTAGTTTCTTTTTCTGATACTGCCTTTCAGTATCAGGAAAATGTATTAACTGACTTGCAAACAAAATCCATATTTTTACAATAGAATTTTGCACTTTCCTTCACTAAATATTTCATATAAAATGTTGATGCAATTTAAAATGTAAGCTTGGACGGACAGGGATGCTTCATGATGACTTACCTACAGAAAGAACATTTTCTCCAGTCCAGTCAATTTTACTACTCACCACTAGGCGGAGCTACAACCCAGGAAAAGATTTATGCATCGGTCCCAAAATAACTAAATGTTCCCATCTTATAAAACATATTATCAGCTTTCTTATTAAAATATCTTAACTGATAAGAACACTCTAATTCTTTTTGGAGGCCTTTAAAGAATAAGACTCATTAACACAACAAACTACATATTTATTTTTAACACCTGTTCCTTTTGATCCCACTGTGTGTTTCACTAAGTTTTATTCTTTCTCTCTGCCTTAGAAGAACGAGGAAGAACTCTTCTACCTGCTATACTCACTGCTTTAGTCCCAATGCCGAGCACATGGATGACAACTGCTCCGTGCGGTAATTTATGCCTCATTAGAAGTTAGAGCAAACTTACTAACTTTGGGTTTAAAGAAAAGGTTTAAGACCAGGCTCCTGATCACCTAGCCGGTTATCCCTCTTACGTGAGCTGACTGGAAGAGGGAACTGGGCAGTAAAAGAATACTGATAACAACGGATTGTGTCTAATACCTGTTAAGGGGTATCACGAGTGGTTAGACAACTTCTTGTTTCCTAGACATAACCAACACCCACAATGTAACACTAGTGAATTTTAATTTTAAATGAGACAAAGATAACAGAAATGTACTGTGAATCCAAAATGTTCTCCATCTAATTTTTTCTATCTTTTATACATGTATATAGGATTTGACTGTAATTCCTAACTCACTTTTATAAATTCTTCCTAAAACACAGTATCATCTTTCAAAGTAACTATTTCACCAGTATATAAAGTACCTAGTTATATAATTACACGAACAAACCAAAGCATTAAAAGGCCTTAGAAGTCCAAGTCCACTTATGAACCTTAGAGGGTTTCAAGACCTCACTTTTGAAAACAGATCTGGGTAGACCAGATACTGACCTATCAATCACACTGGCACAGGGTCATTGGGTACACACCTCTAATCCTGTCACTGGCAGATCTCTGACTTCCGGGCCAGCCTGGTCTACAGAAAGTTTCAGGAACACCAAGGATACACAGAGAAACATTGTTTGAGCTTCCCAGTAACAGCATGGTGTTCTCATACTGTCCTTCCTTCAGTAGAGGCACAGGATGCTACTGATGGGAGACTTCTCTTACCTTCAGTACGATTTGCAACAGTGCGCCGGGTTTAGCTATAATCATTGATCCATTGACCCCTTCAGTGATTATGTGCTGGAAAGTTATTGTATCATAATAAAACAATGATATAGGACAGAGAGGCTAAGTAGAAAAAAGGTTGCCTGTGTTAGACTCACTTAACCAACAGGTGTGCCTGCTGGCATTTTATAAAGTGAACCTGAACTTTCCAGAGGCTGCAGAAACAGTTAACACACTTGGATAGCTAAAACATCTGCATAAGTAAAGAAGAAAAAGATTCTTGTATTTATTTCTGACCATTTAAAACCATCTTAGAAACTGAAACATATGACCTGCTAATTTCTAATCTATCTTCCCAGTGAGCATTTTTGTTCCAGGTTTAGTTTTACAGGACATTCCTTGGCACTGGGTGGTTCATAATTTATGATAGTTGTCCTAATTCTTGGGCTGGCAAGATGGCTCAACAGATAAGCATCTGCTCCTCGAGCATGGCCTGCTGTTCTGAACCCCAGCACCTGACAGAATGCCCATGTATAATCCCAGACACCCTCCTGTCCGGCCCCCAGGGAGCTGGAGGCACAGGGTCCGACAGGTACACGAGGGCCGCCCTTCTTGCTTTGTGGGCTATGGGCTCTGAACTCAGGTCTCACTGCTGGACAGTGAATTCTCTCAAGCAGAGAGCCATCTTTCCAGCCCCTCACAGCCATCTTTTCACAAACAAGAACAAAACAAAACGCTGCCATAAAGACAGGAAAAGTCAACAGAATACAACCATAACAAATTTACCTAATGAAATTGTTACTTCCGATCGAGTTGTTCACTGTAAGCGTTATTACTGATGCCATCATCTCTACTGAAGCTTGGGAATTACCACCTGGAGCATTCATTAACTTTTCTTTTTCTCAAGTTATCTTATCAACAGTTACCTGGCTTCCATTTTTGCTTCATTTTGGCCCAGAAGACAGGGCCCAGGCCTTCTACACGCTGGGTGAGAGCCCCAGCAGTGAGCTATCCTGAGACCTTGTGTTCTGCACCAGAGTTCACTAGGAAGCTCAGGCTGGCCTTGTACTGGCTATGACACTAAGGCTGACTTCAAACTTTATCCTACCTCACCTCCCAAGTGCTGGGATTACAGGCGTGTGCCAGCAGGCTCAGGCCCCATTAGGCCATTGTTCTCTTGTGCTAGCATTGAGCCCTGGCCCTCCACACAGCAGGTCACACACTACTTAAGCCATATCCCCAGTACTCCATTAAGGCTTGGTCATTAAAAAAGCTTAAAAAACAGACATCATTTTCCTTAATATTCATAACTAAGAAATTATGTTTTGGCTATAAAAGTAAATTAATGTCATCCTTTAAATGAGAATCTATTTATAGGACAACTCAGTTTTCTTTTCCTTATTTTCCAGTCTGGAATGGGAACTACTGAAGAAACAATTTGGGGTGGGTGGGAGGCATAGGGTGGGGGTGGCGCCAGGGAATTGTACTCAAGAATTCACAAAAAGCAATGTTCAACGACAACCACAGTTCACTTCATAAACATATATTGACATGGTTTTTTAAAATAGTTGCTAATTAAAAGATGCTACCCTAAAGCCAGTAACAGGGGCGCAGGCCCATAGACCCATCTATGTAGAGAGGCTGAGGCAAGAGGATTATGTGCCTAGAAACACCAGGGCCATGTGGGCCATAGAGCAAGACTCCATCTCAAACTGAAAGAATAAGGCAGACTATGGAAGCAGCTCAAATATGAGAACTTCCAGTTTGATCCTAAAACACATGCAAAATGGCAGTGATGGGGAGGTGGGGAGGTAGGGAGGCAGATCGTTCCTCGTCTCTGGCCAGCCAATCTAGCCTACTTGGAAAGCATCCAAGGGATAGCATGGACACTGTCCTCTACTCCACATGCGCTGACATACACATCATACATGAATCATCATGCATGTGCGTGTGCATGAACACACATAAGATACCCTAGGTGATTCCGTCACGTAGTCACGTATTTCACTTACGACAAATTTGAAAACCTTTTGATCTATAAAAGTTAATCTCTCTGAACCACATCGCCAAGTATATTTTACAATGATGTGTTTACACCATAGAAACTAATTTCTTCAAATATTTTGGTTTAAGAACTGTATTTCATGAGATAAATGTTAGTAAGAATAGTTGAAGACAATGTACTGACTGAATTAAATGTTGTGAACTGACGTATCTGGAGAGAGGGAAAGCCAGCACATCTTATTGTTTTTCTCTTCCTGTGTTTTCTCCCCTACCCCATCCCCCGACTGACTTCTAGCAATTTCAGCTATTTGAATAAAGCGTAATTGGCAAAATTCTTTCTGGACTTAAATATATTTTATATTAAAATGTTATAAACATAATCTCTTATTTGAGAAATACACATCCCAATATAGAAGGAAATCCAATATATATTTTTATTTTGTATTACATTTAAAGTTTACTGTTTTAAGTATGTACCTCTGCTGACCTTTAAGATACCTTTTGCAGTAGTCAAATCTAGTAATGTCATATAGTTTTCCTTTAAAAAAAACTTGAGCCTTTTGGTTCATTAGTTTATAACCTGATTTTCAGAAATGTGAAACTATTGTTTCTTTATCCTAAGACAATCATACCACCTTCCCACACAAATACAAAACTAGCTTTAACATATTTCTACCATTAACTAGTTTGAATTTAACTCACTAAGTCTTCCACCTGTCAAGTTAAAAGGTTTGAAATGTACAGAGGAGTCATGAGACACAGAGGTCATCCACTGTAGACTTCTCCATACGATATGAGCATGTCAGCTTTCGAGTCTAGCTTAAGTCTCAGTTTGTTTTTTCTCCAAGTGTAATTTATGCTCAGATCTATTTCTACAAAACTGTCAAAAGTGTTGATGTGTGTGGGACTCCAACATGCTGGTGTGGCTCAGATCGGCCAGCAAAACTCCCCAGCGATGTCTGTCCCTGATACTTGATCTTACTCCCTCTCTTTCCAACACTTCAAACCTACAATGGTCCAAGTTACCACTGGGAAAGCTAGGTTTCCTTTAACACCGAACAGAGTGAGGCCAAGCACAGAAGAAAGGAACAGGATACAGAGACTGTCATCAGCAGGTCACACATGCGTCTTAGAGTTCTGAGGAGAGTGATGACGATGGTGACGATCACAGCAGCTGTGAAGGCTGACGCTCACAGAGATCTTCAATCTGCCCAACAGCTCAAAACCTGAGGAACCAAGTCTGTGCGTGTGCCCGTGCGTCTGTGCCTGTGCGTGTGTGTGCGTGTGTGTGTGTGTGTGTGTGTGTGTGTGTGTGTGTGTGTCCGTGTGTGTCCGTGTGTGTCCATGATCATGTGTCCATGTTCATTCAGAAGGTATCAAATTCCCTGGAGCTAGATATCCAATGTTCGATCCCAACTGCAGTCGACTGAGAAGTGCTTTTAACCAATGAGCCATCTCTCCAGCCTCCCCCACCCCAGGCCTATGCTAGTAGTCATTATGTTTTCATTGCCTATTTTCTCTCATCTCTAGTTAGAAAGCACCAATTTAACACTGTATACTGTTAGCCTCCTGGGAGTCCAAAATATGCAAGTGTTCACTAGATAAGAAATACCAAGCTGGTATTTGTAAAGGGTAAATGACTGCTGTCAGGCCATAGACCCAAGACAGAGAGCGCATATAGTCTGTCAGTAAGACTTTTACAGTTTTATCATAAACATTTTATAAGCGATTGTTATTGATAACTTCCAAAACCTGCAAATTCCCTGGTAGTTTCCATAAAGCAGCATTTCTCCCATGATTAAACTGCTCATGTATTTTAATAATATAGTAAGGCCTTTAGCTTACATTCTCAATGACAAATGTCCACTCTTTGTCTTCAAATTCTTCTGCATGAGGATCCTGCAACAAAAGGAAATTATGAAAAGTAAGAAAACACGTATCATTAATCCAATCAATACAATCAAACAATACTGATTGGCTTGCCTGCAGTTTTACTAACTTTTTTAAAAGGAAGGAGCAAAATATCCTTTAAAAAAGCTAAGTAATTTTCCTAAATTTAAGTCATTATTTTATATCAATAAAGTTATCTTTTGCTAACACCTCTCCCAGGACTGCATCCTGTCACAGCCAACTTTGTGAGTTAACGACTGAGTACGTCACTGAGGGGTAAACGCTCACAGCGAGCTCCTCTCACATTCACAGTCAGCATTTACAACTGTAAGTCCTGCTTGAATATCCCAAGGGACTCCATGATCTAGACAATGAACCAATCCACACGGACTGTTGATAATCCTCTGCCCACTTCTCCTGCTGAGAAATTACCTGACGAATCTAAGGGGGGGTGAGGGATCCTGCTCCCCCCATGGCCCCTGTCACTTTTTTAAGTGAAGTATTCCATGGACTTACGCATACTTGTTCTTGCATTCAAAGACATATACCATACTCTCCAATGAATAGGTGTACAGAATAAATAAAAGGCATATACCATACTCTCCAATGAATAGGTGTACAGAAGAAATAAAAGGCATATACCATACTCTCCAATGAATAGGTGTACAGAAATAAATAAAAGGCATATACCATACTCTCCAATGAATAGGTGTACAGAAATAAATAAAAGGCATATACCATACTCTCCAATGAATAGGTGTACAGAATAAAGTAAAAGGCATATACCATACTCTCCAATGAATAGGTGTACAGAAATAAATAAAAGGCATATACTATACTCTCCAATGAATAGGTGTACAGAAATAAATAAAAGGCATATACCATACTCTCCAATGAATAGGTGTACAGAATAAATAAAAGGCATATACAATACTCTCCAATGAATAGGTGTACAGAATAAATAAAAGGCATATACCATACTCTCCAATGAATAGGTGTACAGAATAAATAAAAGGCATATACCATACTCTCCAATGAATAGGTGTACAGAATAAATAAAAGGCATATACCATACTCTCCAATGAATAGGTTACAGAATAAATAAAAGGCATATACCATACTCTCCAATGAATAGGTGTACAGAAATAAATAAAAGGCATATACCATACTCTCCAATGAATAGGTGTACAGAAATAAATAAAAGGCATATACCATACTCTCCAATGAATAGGTGTACAGAAATAAATAAAAGGCATATACTATACTCTCCAATGAATAGGTGTACAGAATAAAGTAAAAGGCATATACCATACTCTCCAATGAATAGGTGTACAGAAATAAATAAAAGGCATATACCATACTCTCCAATGAATAGGTGTACAGAATAAAGTAAAAGGCATATACCATACTCTCCAATGAATAGGTGTACAGAAATAAATAAAAGGCATATACCATACTCTCCAATGAATAGGTGTACAGAAATAAATAAAAGGCATATACCATACTCTCCAATGAATAGGTGTACAGAATAAAGTAAAAGGCATATACCATACTCTCCAATGAATAGGTGTACAGAATAAATAAAAGGCATATACCATACTCTCCAATGAATAGGTGTACAGAATAAATAAAAGGCATATACCATACTCTCCAATGAATAGGTGTACAGAATAAATAAAAGGCCAGACTGAGGATTAGAAACCGTGTGCTCCATCTTGCAGAAATGAACAAAGAACGCTTCATGAGAGAAGACACCCAGACTCAGCAGAACTCGGAACCGTGTGCCATTTCTACAAACATTAGAACAAGCAAAGGCACCAAGTGTGAGGACACACAGCGAGCACAGCGGAGACACGCTGCCTCTAGCTGTGCCCAGGCCTCCACACCACCTTGCACAAGGCCCCCTTCAAGCTGCAGTGTCAGGGCCTTTATCACAACGACAAAAGCACCTAGGATATGTGTCAGGGAACAGCAATATTGTAACTTTTAAACTGTAAAATTTTAATACAGGAATTGGTATTCTCTCAAATCTATTTCAAAGTGGTCAACTATTTTATAAAAAAAATCGATAACTTTAAAAATAAAAATAAAGCCATGGGCTTCTCGCATTTGTTGTGAACATAATGAGTTCAAGTCTATGTGTGAGGGGTGAGGAGGTGTGGAGACAGACAGCACAGAGTATTTCAGCCGAGCGGAGTTTGCCTTAACACACTAAAGAGTAGGCACACCCACAGCACACGGAGGACGACTCTGGTGTCTCTTCCGGCTCTCAGGATCCACCTGCTCCTCACGGGAAGCATTTTGTTCATGCTGGGCTCCACGTCATTATCATTATAAGCTCGTGTTGCTATGGCCACAGCTCAGCCAGCTGCAACAGTCTCTCCATTCATCTCTCGCTCACACGTTAACTTGGAGCCAACTCTGGCCATGCCGGTGTAACCCACGTTTCCATGACTCCCTGACATGTGGAATAAATCCCAACCCTCAGCCAGGCTCAGTGGCTTATGTACCCCCAGCTCTTCACAAGTTCAGAGCTGCAGGGAAGACAATGAGCTCACTGCTGGCCTGAGCAACCCCATGAGACCCTTGTTTTCTTGTATCAGTGGGGGAGCAGATGGCAGGCAGACCTTGGTTCATCCTAGCTGGACGGCTGTCTCCTGCCTACGATACTTCAATCAATCAAATCAAATCCAGGCAGAGCAGCTTGGGAGGAAGAAGACCTGTGTTCAGCCATGCCACGTGGTGTGAGAGGTAAAGAGCCCACAGACACATGTGAGCCATAGAGACAGAGACACGCCTACTACCATGCAGCACAGCATGGGCAGAGGAAACCTGACAGACCCAAGGACCACTGTGCCACCCACAGACCTACCCCCATGTGGGTCACAGACATCCATTGCCTGAGGACACCACCCAGGGACGCACTAGCTGGTAGCAGGCGGAGAGGGAATCACCACAATCTCTGAGAATGTGGAGGACAGAGGGGGAGACGGAGAAGTGGAGCCCCGCTAGAGCAACGTGAAGAGAAATGGAACTGGAGACTCTGAGGAGAGAAGCCTGCTGTGAGTGGTAACCCTGAGGGCCATGTCTGGGTCCATGGCTACCCAGCAGCAGGGGTAGGTGTTGATGTCTGCAGCTTATGACCACTAGAAAACATGGGGATGACCAAATGGATGTCCACAGCCCAGTCAAATGGCCCTGCCCCACCTCTCACAGGAGACAGCGGCACTCAAGAGAGGCAGAGTGGGCAGCACAGTAGAGATGGTCCTGGTAGCAGAGGTGAGGGGAGCTGGCCCTGCCCTCCAGCAGCTGGGACGCAGGAGAGCTGTCCCTGTACCTTGACTGGGCAACACAGTGGGGGAGGCTGGGTGCAGGTGAGCCTGCCCTGAGGCCATGACAGCAGGAGAGCGGACACTCTCTTGCCTGTGGAGGTACTGGGTGGCCTAGGCAGAGCAGTGCTGGCCGGCTCTCCCTAGTGGTCCCTAAGGAAGAACCAGAGCACAGAGCAGCTCCGCTACCACCCAGGCCCAGACCCAAGGCTCTGAGAGGGAGCACCCCAACATCTGTATCATCTCAAGGCTCTGAGAGGGAGCACCCCAACATCTGTATCATCTCAAGGCTCTGAGAGGGAGCACCCCAACATCTGTATCATCTCAAGGCTCTGAGAGGGAGCACCCCAACATCTGTATCATCTTCAAACAGTTGGGAAGCCTGAAAGGACCGGTCCTGCTGATCCACTGCTACAGGATCTCATGACACGGGGCAACCGGACACCTGGGAGGAATCCCAGTGAGGATCCAATATTGATGATGTCACAGAAGCCAGAGTCAACCAGATTAATGACTTGTTGCAGTGAGCATTTGCAAGCCACGATGTGTGCACAGAGGAATATACGGTGCTATACGCTGTGACACACTACACTTTCCACAGTGAGATGCTTTCTATGCTTTGCCTTTGTGTGTGTATTTCATTTGGGGGAAGGAAGGTTGCAAGTGCAAAGGATATGGGGGGACAGGGAGATGAACAGGACTGCGGTGCATGATATGAAACTCAATAGAATAAGGAAAATTGAGCTCAATGGCAGAGCACTTGCCTAACACTCCCCGTCCAGCCCAGAGCCTCGGATGCAGTTCCAAACTTCTTAGTCACCTTCTTTTCTCATTTCCCGGGTAGTGGCGTGGTGGCGTGCTGACATAGTGGAACTGTACTGACACTCTTTGGATAAGTAAACTCATGTTGGTAAAGCTAAAAACCCAACACAGAGTTTCAGCGGTGGCAGCGGCAGCGGGAAGGAGAACACGGCTGGGAGAAGAAAGACGCAAGCTGAAAATTCTACCTGCCACTTTTTGCGTTTGGACCTGGCCATGAACTCGGTTATGGAAAGAAATGAGCATCCAGACTGGAAGAGCTTTCACAACGGTTCAGAGCTCATCAGCATTCCTCAGAGAACACGCTGGGTCGTGGGAGAGCCATCCGACCAGCCACCGTCTTCCCACCTGTCTGTCTGCAGGACTGCAGGACGATCAGTACCAATGACCACAGCACAGAGATGCCTGCTGAGTGCTCCAATGACCACAGCACAGAGACACCTGGTGAGCGCTCGCCCTGTCCCAGGTGAGCAGTGTCTCACTCACCCCAGCAGTGCAGGAGGCAGACACTATTTAACTGGGCAGAAGGCTGGAACACAGGAGCTGTCGCCCTCACAGTGCAAATGTTGGAGCTCCAGACCCACTGACCTTTATCCACTCTGCTGATTTAGTTCAACCTCAAGGAACGTGTGGCACACTGTAGCCTCTCCAGAATACTTGACAAATGAACTGATGAAATGTGCCACACAACAGTGCCTCCGCATAGTAATATAACCCAGTATTTAAAAATAAAATACTGTTGAAGTACAGATGGTGGCGTCCACCTAAAACAGCCTCATTTGAAGGGCTGACTTCAGGGGAGCCAAGAGCTAGCCTGACAGGAAGTGTCAGTAAACAGTGTGAAAGTCGCAGCAGCAGTGTCCATTTCTCCGGCACTTTCAAGTGGATGTCTACAGGATTATTTTATTATAGACCAGACAAAATATTTACAATTAGTCTTCCTTATTCACCTTTAACTGTTGTCAACTTTCTTACCTCTGTACTAATGATATAAAAAGGCCTTTACCTTCTGAAAATCTGAAACGTTTTAAAATTTTTTTACCGGCCATATCTATCTTCAATTTAATTGAATTTTCAAAAAACAAGCCCATAATCTAAAGAAGGCAACTGCTGGCTCAGTTATAGAGGGCATCACACTGATAATGTTCTTGCGATTCCGCAGTTAGGAGCATGGTTGCTCTTCCGAGGGACCCAGCTGATCCCAGCAGCCATGAGACAGCACGCAGCCATCTGCAACCTAAGGTCCACAGGACCCCATCCCTCTTCTGGCCTCCTCAGCACCAGGCGTCACCCAGACACACAGACACACATCACACAGACACACATCACACAGACACACATCGCACAGACCCACATCGCACAGACACACATCACACAGACACACATCACACAGACACACATCGCACAGACACACATCGCACAGACACACATCACACAGACACACATCGCACAGACACACATCGCACAGACACACATCGCACAGACACACATCACAGACACACATCACACAGACACACATCACACAGACACACATCACACAGACACACATCGCACAGACACACATCACACAGACACACATCGCACAGACACACATCGCACAGACACACATCGCACAGACACACATCACACAGACACACATCGCACAGACACACATCGCACAGACACACATCGCACAGACACACATCACAGAGACACACAAGCAGGCAGACACACATCACACAAACACACATCACTCAGACACACAAGCAGGTAGACACCCGCATAGATAAAGGGCTGTTTTTAAGAGTTTAGGGGGCTGGAGTGGCTTCTCGACAGTTACGGGCACTGAGTGCTGCTCTTCCAGAGGACCTGGGTAACAATCTCAGCCAATGGTGCCTCAGACCGCCCAGTTCCAGGGTCCATGCCTTCCTCAGGCAGCACAGACAGAGATATGGACAAAACACTCGTGCACACAAAGTAAACAAATTTTTACAAAATAAATAAATAATTCAAAACCCATTTCTGTGAGTTTACTTGACCGACTGTCTCACTGACAACAAAGGAACCCGGAGCAGCCCTTTCCCTTTACAATTCTAAAATTAAGTCAACTGTGAAATTTGATAGAAGTGGAAAGTATAAGGAAACTCTTTGCTAGAATATTTAAGGGCTGTTCCAAAACAAGATCCAAACATTACCATGAAAGAATACAATTGTTTCATTTTGTTCCTTTTATTTTTTGTTTTTCTACCTGAATTCTACATGATGTGAAAGATAAAGGATTCACTGAAAATACTAATTTAAATACTGGAAACAGCTTCAAAGCTCCATAATATGACTGAGGAGAAGTGTCTGATACTACAAACTAGGAAAGCAGGGGGTTGGGGGATCTTCCCTTTATCTTACTCCTCAGGGCATGAAAGTTGAGTGAGGAGCACACGCCCACATCAGAACTGGAAACCATACTTAACTCCTAATCTTCCAAGCAACAAGTAATAGCTACTTTTAACTCAAAATCATCTGTCAGTTTCCCAAAGAAATAGTTATGAGCATGCTCCTGCTCCATCTCCATTCCGGCCTCTTGTTCTCTGCCACTAAAATAAACACAAAACACTGTACAACCTTGTCTGTTCATCTGTCTTACCAATATGAGGAGACTAACCAAGAAATTCCCTTTATGAGATGGTTTAAAGTCTTCCTCGAGTGCTGTTGTGGTTAATGTTCACAGCCCATGACTGCAGAGCACACAACACAGAACAGAGCAGTGGGCCGCGCCCTTCCTGACACTGAAACCCTTTGGTACAGCTCTTCATGCTGTGGGACCTCCCAACGTAAGATTACCATAGCTGTAACTTTACCACTATTATAAATCATACTACAAGTATTTGAAATGAATCTGACATACAGGCCCCAGAGGGGTCGCAATCCGAGGTTGAGAACTGCTGGCACAGAGGACAGAATAGAGCTGACTCATAGGTACTGGGGACACTCCAATCCCCACTGACTTAGCTCCTTATCAGTGAAATGGAAATATTGATAGAACCTTGGGCAGCTTTGAGAATTAAATGAATTGATGTAAGCAGAGACTACAGCAGGAGAACTACAGGAAAGAAGGGCTTCCTTCATAGCAGCCGCTGAGGACAGCTAACAGAATGGGACAGGTCGACTCTGACAGTCCTAGGAAAGAAGATAAACAAAAGAGCCACTACTGGCTCAACTCTTATTTTCCCTATGCATTAAGGAGAAGATAAAAATGCTGTGTGTGTAATATATATGGCAAGCACAATGAAAAGTGGAGAGAGAGAGGGAGAGAGAGAGAGAAAGAGAGGGTATATACGAATGTGTGTGTGTGTGTGTGTGTGTGTGTGTGTGTGTGTGTGTGTGTGTATGTATCAGCACCTGGCAGGTAAAGTTAGGCAAATTTCATTGTCCTCCAGGCCAACTAGAGATGTACACACATGTACATATGTATGTATATGTATTATACACATTTATACATACATGTATGTGTATGTGTACACATGTATGTACTCTCTGCTCCTTCGAGTTGTTTCTCTCAAGTATCCATCAGAGCTACAAGAGAAGTCTGACTAACACAAGAATCCGTGTACTTGGTCAAAGAAATCAAAAGCACATGTTTACCCTGGCTTCACATTCTGAGCTCTAATTTCACTGTTTTCACTTAATGACCTAAAATATTTAGTGCATGCCTCCTCCTTCCATTCCTTTGTAAAAATAATGTCTTTACCATGAATCATTCAGAGAAGTAATGCTGTGTGTGTGTGTACGCATGCACATGTGTGTATACATGTGTGTACATGTGTGTGCGTGTATGTGTGTGTATAATGGATATGCACATTTTCTAACAACTGCACTTGATCTTGATCAAAAAGCCAAGAAGCAGTTAACAAGCTATCAATTTTAATTATAATGATCATGCTGCATTAGTGTCAGCATTTATTGGACACTGGATTTAGAGTCAACTGCTATCAAGCAAAACCAACAAAATAAGGAGCAGGATCAAGCACCTCACAAGCTTAGCTTCCACAAGAAAAGCACTGTCTAGTCTCCTGCAAGTAGGGCACAGAAGAGTCCATGGACCGTCCTACCTTCACAGAGCATAAATGCTTACTTCCAAGAAAATGAAGTCATGAAGAGATGAGACACAAGTGCACGCTCTAATCTGTATGCACGAGCACACACAGCCATACCTATAAACTTAGACTATACAAGAAGAACTTACCTTGAACAGAGTCACCGTGATTTCGATGTTTTCAGGAACAGGCCAAACAACAA
The DNA here is from genome assembly GCF_021556685.1 of Rattus norvegicus. Lineage (NCBI taxonomy): Eukaryota > Metazoa > Chordata > Mammalia > Rodentia > Muridae > Rattus > Rattus norvegicus. Next base: position 100,663,955 of record NC_141547.1, read on the forward strand.
CACCACGATATGGATTTTTTATTCCAGGTTGCCAGCTGTGTGCCTACCAGAATAAAAGTGAAAGCTTCAATTATGACGTACAAAAGTCATCAACCTTATTTAGCTATCAACTAAGATTCTGTAGTCTCCCTGAAACAAAAATCACTAGTCAAAATAAAAGCAAGCATGGGGAAAAAAAGAACTTTTTAAGCATTAAGCTCAAACAAGTGAGAGCTATACATCTATCTATAAGCAAACCACCTATGTCCCACCACATGCACATGCAGGTACGCCATGAGGAATGACACAAAAATAAGGTGTCCTATGTTCTTAAAGGCTGTTATTTCTGGTTACGGAAAACTTCAGGTAGGAGCAATATTTTAAAAATGATTCTTGTGACTGAGAAGTTTAAGGCAAATTTTTTCCTTAAAAAGAAAATCTCAAGTCTGGAGAGATGGCTCAGTTGTTAAGAGCACAGGCTGCTCTTTCAGAGACCCTAGGTTCGATTCCCAACACCCACATGGTGGCTCACAACCATCTGTAACTCCAGTTCCAGGGCATCCAATGCCTTCCTCTGACCTCCATGGACACCAAGATTTAAGTGCTGCATGACATACATGCAAACAGGACACCTACACACACACACACACACACACACACACACACACACACACACACACTATCTTAAAAAAGGAAAAGGAAAAGCTAGCAGGACACAGCCATGTGTCTGTGATCTCAGCAACTCAGGATGCCATGGACTCCAGAGTCGGGAAGACAGAGATGAACAGAGAGGTGGACAGAGAGGAAGGAGGCAGGAGGGAGGAATGAGGGAGGGAGAAGAGAGGGAGGAAGGAGGGAGGAGGGAGGGAGGTCTCACCATACACTTCGTGTCTGAGTTCCCTTTCCCTAACTGCAATGCTTCTTATCTAGGTGAAATGGTGGAAGAGAACAGTAGCTATTCTACATTGTATCTCTAAATCTTCTGACTTGGGGAGTGTTTTACTTATAAACCTTGATTACCAAAATTCCCTTGGAAACTTCACCACCCAGATTTTAAAGATCACCACCACTTCCTCTTTGCATTATTGACCAAAGCTGAGCTGAAGGGAGACGGCATGCCAGGGCAGGGCTAGAAAGCTTTCGTCTTTACGCACTGTTGGTGGGTGTGTCTGAAGACAATAATAATAGCTAACAACTAGACAGTACATTCGATGTGTCAGTCCACAAACTAAGAGCTGGCTATGTTAGGCTCATCACCCCTGGATAAGAATCCTTCCTAGAGGGAGAGGTGTTCATTGCCTCGCTCACCGGCTCACTCAGCGGATACCATCTGCACAGCTCTATCTGTCCGCCTTGGTGCCATTTGTGATATAAGCAGTGAGAGACACACGAATCACTCCATTACCTAAGCAGTGTGTTACAGTGGGGCATCCATGCAGGAAAAAAAGCAGGCTACGTATACAGGGGTCAGAGGAGAACAGTTATCTCCAGGGCAGTCAGAGGTGTTTTCATGGAAGCACTGACTCCTGAGGGGAGCCTGAGGATGAAGAAATCAGACACGCAGGTGCAGAGGAGCGCTCTGCGGGTGGGCGATAAGTCTGCAGGAGCACGCGCACGTGTACAGTGAGGTGACGTGAGGTATAGTGAGGTGAGCAGAGGGAGGAGATGACACCAGAGGGACAGTGGAGGCCCAGCCAGCTAAGGTCCTCTCGGCCCTCTGAAAAGACCTCAGTTTTACTGTGTGGGAGACCCGAGGCCACTGGCAGGTTTGAAGCAGAGGAATGAAGATCTACGTGTGTGCAGGTTGACTGTTTTAGCCGATGTGTCTAAAACAGGCTTCGAACATCAACACAGCTAAGAACAAGCAGGAAAGCACTGACTAATCCTGAGGGGAGCTGAGGCAGGCAGGGCAGAGGAGCCAGGTTCTGGGTACAGAATGCTCTCCTTTACAGACAGCAAGACCTCCTGCCTTACGTATGAGAGGTTGAAGGGACTGAAGAAGAGGGTAAAGCTGCTCGGCCCCGGAGGAACTAGGGGGAAATTCTATTAATCTACATGAAGCGAGGCTCTGTTTCAAACACATCAGGTCTCCCTTGCCTATTAGGTAGATAAGGACAGGTGATCCAATCGGAAGCACCATCAACCTCAGTATCTGCTACAAACTTGGAGATTACCAGTACACAGACGAGTCGTACATCTTAGGAACGGATAGGATCCTAGGAGAGTGAGAATAGGTAGTAGGAAGTCCGGGCTGGGGCACCCGAAACCCTGAGCATCAGTAAGAGAAGTAAGTGGTGGAGAGATGGAGAGAGAGAGAAGCAGAAGGATGTGGGCAATGAAGAGAGGCAGAACTGGGGGCTGAGGGACGTGAGGAACAGCCTGATGTGAGTAGTTGGTGATGCCACCTCAGGCCGAGGTGGGATCCTGACTTGGCTGCCACTGGGGCCATGTCTGGGATGCTGGCCCTGCAGCTGACGGGGTCTGTTACCACTAAAGGCCAAACGCATGCCCTGGTCTCAGCTGCTGCCTGGGGCCGTGTTGATGCCTGGGCATCATGAGAGAGCAGAAGAGCTGGCCCTGACACTTGTCTGCTATGTGGTGGTGTGGGCAAGAGAAAGATATCTCCTTCTTCCTCCTCTTCCCCCTCTCCCTCTCCACATATGGCAGTTGGAAGAGCAGGCTCTGAGGTTCTGACAGTGGGCGAGCTGGCCACGCCCCTTCCCTGCTGCAGCACTCCAGAGAACAGACCCTGCACCTCACCAGGCAGCACCCTGATGGCAAGAGTGCAGGAGAGCAGGCCCAGAGGACCTGTGCTGTGTGCTGTGGGTACAGGAGGGCTGGTGGCTGAACAACTCACCTACCACCGAGGCCTAGATCCACCCCAACATCTACTCCATCGATAAAGTGCTGGAGCACACGTTTGAAGAGGGTGGTCCTACAGATCTAAAGCCGGACATTTCCATGACACAGGTCAGCAGGAGGATATCTAAGAGGAGGCCTAGTGGAAATCCAGTAGTGAGAGTGTAGAGAGGCCCCCAACCACACCAGTGACTCACTGCAATGAATATTTGCAAGCAAAGAAGTGTGAGCAAAAGGGTAAACTGTGACACACTACAGCTTCTACACAAGGTTTTTCTTTTGGTGGAAGGTTGCCAGAGCGGAGGGCGGGTATGAGGGGGCAGAGAGATATGTGGGATTGCGGTGCATGGTGTGAAATTCACAAAGAATCAAAAAAAGTTAAAGAAAGGAACCATCACAAAAAAAGTTAGACAGGAATATAAACATTGATTAAGAGAAAATGGTTTCCTGAACCAAAACCAGAGGGAGAATCCAGACCCAGTGGAACCTAGGTTACACCTAGCCCCCATTATGCCCAACTATATCCTTGATTCACACAATAGGAAGGCGACCTTCAGTCTCTACGGACTTATGTCCTATGCATGACAGAGATAAAATGTGGAAAATTAGAAAACATAGGACCTAATAAAAGGGCGGAGTAAGGAGATGGGGTGCCAGGCATTTCCTCAGGGCCCTTTAGAAGCATCATCTTTTGAATGACTTTTCCATCCCTCAGTTCAGGATGAGACAAAACCACAAGCTGACCAACCAAAAAGAAAGGCTCTAAGTGAAAGGCAACGCATGGCGACTCCCGAGATGCAGGAGGCCACCCTTTCCCACTCTCTCTCAGCATATCTGGCACCAGCAAAGGAAGGGTCAGAGTCACAGCTCTGGCTTCCTGGCATCCTAAGAACAAGGAAGGCACTGGCAATGTCAGCTAACCTCCTAAGAGGCTGACTCAGTGCTCCTTCACATCGTCACCTGACCTCCTAAGAGGCTGACTCAGTGCTCCTTCACATCGTCACCTGACCCTCACATTCTAGCTGAACAGACCAGGGAATTCTAAAGAAGAAATCAGGGACATTCAAAGTGGTAAACCAGGAATGTGGGGTGGAGGGCTCATCTTGCAAGCACAGACCTGCATTTGCTCTCCAGAACCCTTTAAAACCGGCAGGCATGGCTTACACAGTTGTAATCCCAGGGCTGGAGAGGCAGAGACAGGAAGATTGTGGGCCTCACCAACCAGCTGGTCTAATCTAATTAGTGGCCCCCAGGCCCTGCTTCAAAGAAGATTCCTAACAAGGACAAACAAAGACATTCCCTGGCCTCTTCAAGTACACACACACACACATGTGTACACACACACACACACACACACATTGGAGAAGACAGCTCAGCAGTGTGCTTACTGCAGAAGTGCAATGACCTGAGTTACACACTCAGCACCCACAACAACAACAAAACTCGGGAGGAGTGATGTCTGTCTGTAACCTAGCAAACGTCAGGCATTTGTGTTTTCTAGGAACTTACTAACTCACAAAAAGGTAATTCAAGACCCTAAGTTAGGTAAACAGTGAAATACAGGTATCCAACAATAACTTTGGTGATTGGGTGGGTGGGTGACTGGCTGGGTGGGTGGATGGTAAATACCAGTGCTCTAAGAAGCTTGGTCAGTTTTCTTGCACATGGAGAAGTATTCACTGCCTTAGGACAGTTAGCGAAGGTTTTACCCTCCAGCTGATGACTGTGAGTACTTGATCATTTGCCAACGTCCTAGGATAGCTAAAGGATTAGGACTCAGTGCTCACCTCTGTATACAGCTTTTCTTACTTGTTAAATCACATCTATTAACATCCTTTGGTACCTTCCAAAGGCAGGCCTGGGGAAAAACCTAACTATTTAATTTAGGAGAGTGTAAAGCTAGTATTGAATGTGAACTTGCCACAACTTGGACCACCTGGGAAGAGTCTGGGTGTGATGTGCATTCCTACCTCGATTTCCCCTTAGTGGTGGGCTGTAACTTGGAACTACAAACTAACAAAACCCTTCAGAATATTTATGACAGTAAAAGAAATGAAACTTGAACAAGTACTAACTCTACAAAGCGCACTGATCTATTTATTTCAAGCCACACCCATCTAAAGCCACACCCATCTAAAGCCACACCCATCTAAAGCCACACCCATCTAAAGCCACACCCATCTAAAGCCACACCCATCTAAAGCCACACCCATCTAAAGCCACACCCATCTAAAGCCACACCCATCTAAAGCCACACCCATCTAAAGCCACACCCATCTAAAGCCACACCCATCTAAAGCCACACCCATCTAAAGCCACCCATCTAAAGGATTGGTGTGTGCTCTACAGAGTTGCAAGGTCTCACTGAGGGGCACTGAGGTAGGTAACGTGCATGCCATGCAACAGTATGCACCTAAGAGCTCAGCAAGCCACGCCCACAGGATGTGGCACCTGGCTGCAGTCCAGGACCTGGGGAAGAGAAGCCTGGAGCAGGCCTAGACAGCCTAACCAGCAAGCTCTGGGTTCGAGTGAGAGATCCTGCCTCAATATACAAATGAATACAATCTGGGAAAATGCCCTATGTGACCTCAGGCCTCTGCACACATGCATTGTGCACTATGCACACACAACTGCTCCCATGTCTTTTAAGTCATACGTACACAAACATGCAGAACAAAAAGTTTCACTAAAATATCCAAATTATTACAAATTCTAAAAGTGCATATATCCATATGTTTCATATGTCATCTATTAAACAATTTTACCTTGCTAACACAACCTCCACTTAAGTAACTCTCCACAGATGAGCTGTGAGGGCACACATTTGAAAGGCCCAATCACCATGCAAGGCTATGAAGGCAATTTTTACAGGGACAGTAAAAACTGGGTGGGGATTTTAAAGCTCTGATTTCCCCTTTGGAATTCTTAAACCTCTCTGCAAACTTCAATTTCTATTTAGAAAATAGGAATTTAGACAAGTAAAAATTAATATGCCATATTTTTCTCTGGTTTATCACAGCTGCCCAGCTGCTACTGTCACATATCCTGAAAAGTTATTTATGTCTATGTTTACAAATCAATTATAGCCTGACAAAGTCTGTGTTACAAATGTCATTACTTGGGAAAGTAGAAAGCTTCGTAGTGTGTTAATTGCCCATACTAATTATTTTAACCAAATGAATCTGCAATGAGCTCTCTAAATAGTTAGCTATAAAATATACATGTACCAACAGAAAATGAGCAATTAACTGGGAATTAAGCTTTAAATTAAAAAGGCAAATGTGCCTTATCATGTACTACCTAATTTAACAGTCAGTATAATGGCTTATCTGAGTGTCAGTTTTAAATTTCCTTATTTAGTTATTATATGTCATTTTTAAAACATTTCCATAAATGTACACTACATATATACATATAAATGCTGTTCTGAGCTTAACATATCAGTTCTCATAAACTGTTAAATACCTTCCATGTTCCAAAGTACAGTCCCCTGGGACAGGAGTCCAGGACTGTCTTTGTACACAAACCCACAGATTGATATACACGGTGAGCCTTTTCTCTGGGACCTGTGCATTGCTCCGCTGTATTGTACACCATCTCTAGACATACAGTACCCACTCTAACATGGGGCTGTGTACATACCTGCTATCCTACTATATTGTTTAGGGAATGATGAAGGAAGCTTTAGATACATTTAAGACTGGTGTTTTTGGTTTTTGGGTTTGGGTTTTTTTGGAGACAGGTTTCACAAAAACAAGACTGGGAAAATCCTAAATACAGAGAGATGACTGTGTAACAGAGGATCTTGAAGAATAGCAAAACTAAGAAATAGATAAAAGGTAATTTCTTCTAGAAAACACTAGCTTCTGAGAAAATTAACCTGTATCCTCAAGTTTAGATTTCATTACCTAGACTCAAACAGGATCTGAGACCATATGAGAAAGAATCTTCCTTTCATAAAAAATCCTTCAACTGTAATATATAATTAAATAAAGTTTATTTAATATCAAAGGCGAGTATATTCTGAACTGACCTGCAACCTAAAGTATTTATTACATTTATTGTGTTTCATAACTCTTATAGAATAATTGCTAGCTGACTACCAAATGACAAAAAGTGCTTACCCTGTCTACTCTAAAGACTACAGATATAGTCAGACTCCTCTATTGCACTTAAAGAACAACTTTATTCTGGTCAATTCAACAAACGCTGTAGATGCAATGAGAAGTACTGTGTCCATACTTAGAACTCCTTCTCAGTATCCAAATTATAATGCCCAGAACTACAGATATGTATGTGCCTTGAAGAAAATACTGTCCATGACATGAACCAGCTTCAACTCTTATACTGATGGCAGGAGTGTCTGGCAAGTTCTTGTGCACACATGTATGTATGTGTATGTATGTGTGTTGTGTGTGCACACATGTAAGGAGGCTAGGGGCGGCTGCTAGCTGTCTTCCCTATCACTGTCTACCTACTTAAACAATGATTCTAGCAGTTAACTCGAAAGAAGTGGGAAAAGGCTCAGACCCAGGGGACTGAGAAATGAACTAGTTGGTAGTGTAACGGAAGAATGGAGTCCTATTCTGCAGTGAGACCATGAGCTACAGAAGAAAACAAGAGCACGGACACATGGCAGAACCACGATGCTGAGCAAAGGAGACCAGACACAAAACAAGGCTGCGCTATCTAAAAACAGTGGAGAATACTGTAAAGCCACACAGTGCTACACCAAAATACTACTGCAACATTTTTGCACGAAATTCAAAACTAGGTATTGGAAGCTGCCTGGAAAAGACACAATCTACCCTTTGATAGGAGTAATGTTTATACAAGTATCAGTATAGAGGTCATATTTATTATAGGTAAACTGTGGTAGTTGAATGAGACTGGCCCCACAGGCTTGTATATCTGAATGCCTAGTCACCAGGGAGCAGCTCAAGGTGGGATCAGGAAGCCTGGCCTTGTGGGAGGAAGAGCATCAAGGGTGGGGCAGAGGTGCTTTGAGGTTTCAAAAGTCCAAGCCCGGCCCAGTGTCTCTCAGTTTCTCCTCCTGCACTATGTCCTTCCAATGGGCTCCCAGCCAGGATGATAACGGCTAAACTTCTGAAAAGGCAAGTCAGCCCCAGTTTAAGTGCTTTCTCTCATAGAGTTGCCATGGTCATGGTGTCCCGAATAACCAAGGTTTGATTAATTTTGAACGCTTAAGTTTTAGCTTAATAAAAATAAACCTGGAGGCCAGATATAATGGCACACACTTGTAATCCCAACACTTGGGAAGCACGAAAGGGAAGATCACAAATTCTAAGTCAGCCTGAAATACAAAATGAGACCCTGTCTCAAGAACAAAACCACCTTGAAAAGGTACTTTTAGTATCTATATGAAAAAAACTAACCTCTAATAAATATGTATACAGCTATATGCTCACAAAAATATGATCATCTACAGAACAGGATGTTTAAAACAGCTGAAGAACTCTGCTGTACATTTAAAATTCTGTGCTAGTCTCCAAGTACAGAACTATCAGTACAAAGAGAAACAAATCGACATCTTCGAGAAAGCCAACTCCTCCTCTCCTGCACCCAGCAATGAACTCGGACAGTCGGCCGCTCCTCAAAATGCTAAGCTGCCCCTCCCAGCCTCCAACACATGAATCCTGTGAATCCTGAGGACAAACGTCCGCGGGGTGACTGTTCGGAGCAGACTAACCTTGGAAGACTTCCTTCGGCTTCTTCTTGTCCAAACAACCACCAGTTTATCTGGTTGCCTGTTAAATTGAAAAACAAAGAAAGGAAGAAATTCAATATAATTCATCATAAACCACATTAATCCAAGGTTAGTTTTAGTGCCTGTAAAAGGACAACGGTGGCCGGGGTGGCCGGGGTGGCTCCCAGTGAAAAGCTTTCACAATCGTGAGAGCCTGATTTCCCACACCTAGCACTGAGATAAAAAGAAGTTGGATGTGGCTGTGTGTCCTGGAACCCCAGCTGAGGGCAGGGACAGGAGGGTCCCAGACAGCCGAGTCAAAAGATGGCTGCGGGTTCCGTGAGAAGCCTGTGTGAAAACTACGATGGACACCGGTAAAGACATCAGAAACTGACCTCTGCTTCCACACAAGCACACAGCTGAGTGAACACATGTGCACAAGACATGCACACCCCACAGGCAGACACACAAAAGAACAAAAGTGTCTACTACTTTAATTACACGGAGCAGTTAAGTTTCAGTTCTCCTCAGTACTGTAGATGCTAAACTCAGATATGATCTCTTGAAATAACTAGTATTTCCTCTAGAGATGTTTCTTTAAAAGTATACCAAATCAATTCCCATGACGAACCAAGTGACATGCCTGAGTTAAAGCTGACTTTAGAGAGCCTACATCTGGGCCCTCCCACAATGCCTTACTTCTTGCGATTTATCCCTTTTTAACTGGAGAAGCACTCGGAAGGCATTGTGGGCGATGCAGCGGTATGGATGGCGGATGGCTCGAAGGTTTGCGTAACCACCTAATTGCCCTCACAGAGTGATGCTGTGCCGGCAAACCCACACAAATATTAACTGTATCTTCCAGTCTCATTTTAAAAAACTGCCAAGATAAACAGCTGAGCAAAACACTGACAGAGCCCGCCTGCAGCTGAGACCTGCCAAGCCCACAGAGCCCTCTTCCCTATTGCCTGCTAACGGGAGTGAACTAAAACAATGCATCTTAGCTACTGCGACAAGGTCTTCCTTCGTGTGCCTAGAAAACAAGGGCGCAGGTTTGATTATCAGCTATCGTACTTACATTTTCATTTTTTAAGAAACTTAGTTAAAATGCTCTCTGTGCCAGGCTTGGTGACACAGCCTACAATGCTAGGTGCTCCTTGAGACGGCTGTGACACAGGGTCAGAAGATCAAACCCAACCCTGAGCAGAGGGATCCAGCTCAAAAGAAAAAGTGAAAAAGGCCTAGAACCTTTGCCTGGCATGTGTGAGGGCCTGGTAAATCCTCGTTACTGGAAAGAAAGTTATGCACTTATGCCTCAGAGAGTAGACAGGAAAAGGAAACGTAAACGCACAACTACATACGTTACAACTAAACTGTAGAGGGGCAGAAATATAGAGAAATCATAAAAGAATAAAGCGCGAGAACAAAGTCGCTGACCAATGAGTAATGAAACTGGCAGAAGGGGATTAAACCTCTCATTGGCAACAACAATCCCTGAGATAATGGCGTCCAGATGTGCAAGTACGAGAGGAGGCAGCGGCTGCCCTAGAGTCTGTGTCCAGCCAGGCCGTCGCTGGAGCCCCACTGAGGGCCAGCAGGAGAGGGCGGCTGCTACCAAGTCTGCCTGCCTGTGCCCAATAGTCAAAGCCACACAAGAGAAGCAGAGACCCAACTCCACGCATGATGCAAGAGCCCACAGAACACACACACACACACACACACACACACACACACACACACACACACACTGGCACAAAATAACACAAAGGTGCAATCACGAAAACTGTTTGCATAAAGACTTATTCAAATATATGATGGTTCTGATGGTAATTCAATTGTGAAATGTTCCCAAAGTGAGATACTGCGAGCAGTGACCAAGTAATAGGGACGACAATTTCTACCAAGCAGCGTATCATCTGCATCTCAGCGCCAAGATTAGACAATAACCTGAAATTTAAAACAAAAACCAAACACCCTCCTCTCCCTCCACTCTCCCCTCCTCTGCCCCCCTGCTGCAGGATATTTGATCACACTGTGAACTGTGATTTGGATATTTACTGAAAAAAACAGTTTCTAGTTGTAGTGGAGCTCAGTCTTTAGTCCTTCTAGCTGGATACAGAAGTGCCCTTAGCGCTCACCATTAACCCCAGACAATGAAGGTTAGTTCACAGAAGGAAGTGACCCCTGTTTGAAAGTCTAATTGAGCGACAGACAAAGTGATGAATCACAGAAAGATTTGACAGAATAGAATATGCCCAACTCTCATGAGAAGAGAGAGAAAAGAGGCTACATAAGAGAGAGCAGCCTGGGGCTGGAGAGATGGCTCAGTGGTTAGAGCACTGACTGCTCCTCCAGAGGTCCTGAGTTCAAATCCCAGCAACACATGGTGGCTCACAACCATCTGTAATGGGATCTGATGCCCTCTTCTGGTGTGTCTGAAGACAGCGACACTGTACTCAGACATAAAGTAAACAAATCTTTTTGAGAGAGAGAGAGAGAGAGAGAGAGAGAGAGAGAGAGAGTTACCAGGACAGCTGTACAGAGACAGGCTGCAGAGAGAGAGCAAGCCAGACACCAGTGAAGACAGAGTGACCCAGAGTGAGAAGGAACCAGAAGATCAGAACAGATTGCCAGACTTGGTTTGGGGCCAAGCAGAACAAAAAGTTAGAGGCTGAGAGAGAAGCCAGACTGAATCCGTCAGCTTGGAGAGGAGTCTGAGCCAGAATGGCTGAGATGAACCAGCCAGGCAGACACCAGAAAGAGCCGGAAGGGGCGAGCGTACTCAGCAGCAGGTCTCGGAGGCTGACAACAGTCCAGACCTAGATTAGACTGTATGCAGGCTGGAGGCTTCCAGGACTATGCGAGGTTAGCAGACAGAGGCAGTGAGCCTCGGAGAGACAATCTCATCAGATAAGTAAAAGTTGAACTTTTCTAGTTCCCCTCCTCCTCCTCCTCCTCCTCCTCCTCCTCCTCCTCCTCCTCCTCCTCCTCCTCCTCCTCCTCCTCTTCCTCATCTTCCTCCTCCTCCTCCTCATCTTCCTCCTCCTCTTCTTCCTCCTTGTCCTCCTCCTCCTCTTCTTCCTCCTTGTCCTCCTCCTCATCTTCCTCCTCTTCTTCTTCCTCCTCCTCCTCATCTTCCTCCTCCTCCTCTTCCTTCTATTCTCCCTCTTTCCCCTTCACTCTTTTCTCCCCTCCTCTCCCTGTCCTCTGCTCAATCTCCCCTGAGCAGCTGCAGTTTTAAGATGATCCACTGAGACCCTATATGCATATCTGACCCGGGGCCCCTAGTCGTGCAAGATAACAGTCAGTCTTCAGTTGATAAAGCTGCCAGCCACTGGAGGCTGACTTAGCTTCCAGCATAACTCTGCATACCTCATAAGCATCTTCCCTCAGCCACACATCTTAACATCTTCAGATGTCATGGGGGAAGCCCTGCCTCTATCTCCCCCTCTCCTATTGGATATACTCTTATTTTGTGGCCCTTTGTGGATTTTGACCATTTTTTATTTCACCTTAACACCCTCCACTCTAACACACAATGCCACTACACACACACACACACACACACACACACACACACACACACACACATGCACAGATGCACACACGCACACACGCACACACGCATGTGCCCCAAATCTGAGGCAGAGTCAATGTCCCCAGCAAATACCCAAGCCATGCCTCTGTTTACATTCTTTGCGTGTGATATGATACCATTATTTCTACCCCCCCTACAAGACCACACTAGCTGATCAACTTTCTGTTACTAGCGACTAATAAAAGCTTAGTACAAGGGTAAGGCCCATGACCATTTCTTACTGAAAAAAAGGAACCTACGTTGCATCTGAGAATATCCAAATGGTTAATCCTAACGGAGGAAATCTAACAGAACCAGCAGCAATCCACCAGGCCTTCTCTGCGGCCTACGTGAACTTCACAAGGATGCTGACCTTGGCTACACATTAAATCCTCCGGGAAAACGTTTTGTTATTTTGTTTTTTTTTTTTTTTTTTTTTTTTTTTGGAGCTGAGGACCGATTCCCAACTCCGAAAATCTTTTAAAACTACTGGTGCTTAACTTCCAGCCTTGGGGAATCTGATTTAATAGGTCTAGTGTGCAGAGTTTTTAAAATCCCACAAGTGACGGCAAGAGTGACAACAGAGACCCACCGGCTAACATGGACCATGGTGAACACCCCCCGCACTTCATGGCTTAAACCACCAGCGACTGTCACAAAAGGGTCTCTCCACCAGCCACAGTGCCCGGCACTGCTGTTTGAATTGCACTTTCTCCCCCCTCCACCCAACTTAATGCCTCAGGGAAGGGAAGACTTGTGACATGGCAGAACAGGAAGAGCAGCCCTCTAACCTGCATGCCCCTGTTCCTAGGACGCAGCAGAACAGAAGTGCCATACTTGAAAATGTCGCCTGGGGTTAAACGTTTTTCTGATTCTAATCCTATCAACAGTGTAGACGGCTTCACTTAGGGATGTGGGAGAGTGCTTACGGAACACGTATGTGCAAGGCCCTGTGTCTGATCCTAGCTCCATGGGACACACACACACACACACACACACACACACTAAACACGTGCCTGGTAGAGATGGGTGTAGTTTATCATTATCAAGAGGAATGTTCAGAAGTGAGCGGCCCTCAAGAACAAGTGTACAGACAACAACGACGACCGCCTGACTGCGATTAATATTTTATGCTTTCATACCGTGCTAAAAAGAACCATTAAATATTCACTAGGGAACATACAAGGGAAAGGGACACGTTGTTGTTAGAGTTTTCCACAGCCATCAGAGGGCCTGACCTGCAATTATAGAACTTCCTAGCACGAAAGTCAAGAAAATCTGGTAGAGCTCTGGTCTCGGGGAGATTCAACCACCATGTTTAGCCAAGTAGAACAGGGTTGCAGGCCTCATAGGGGACAGAGGAGGGGACAGGAGAGGCACCTTACAGGTATTTAAATATATTGGAGACACACCAATGAAATGTATGCAGCCACACTTCCAACGAAAGCTGTTTAAGGGGTTTCCCTGGTAACCTGAAGCCTTTCGGTGGGTTTGTTGGAACATATCAGCTTTTGAGGCTAGCCTAGACAGGAAATACTAATCTAGCCTGGGCTACAGAGTAACACCGAATCTCAAAACATAAAGACAAGAAAATATCCCCTTCTGCTTTACCTTCAGAGACCATAACAATGGACAACTTGAATGTGAGGGAGCAAGCGCTGTAGCACCATGGTTGTGACCCCGGATTCCAGAGAGAAGCGGGAGGATCAGGGAGAAATGGAGGAAAGCATAGGAAACGGAAAAGCGGGGTCGCAAGGTCCAGACTACTGAGCAGGACTCCTGTGCTCTCTTTCCCATGGCCGGGTGGGATGGTGAGCATAAAGAAAACCATTTCTGGGGTTGGGGATTTGGCTCAGTGGCAGAGCGCTTGCCTAGGAAGCGCAAGGCCCTGGGTTCGGTCCCCAGCTCCGGAAAAAAAAAAAAAAAAAAAAAAGAAAACCATTTCTACTGTAAAAGGTAAATCCCTAGACTACACTCGTGTATGCGAACCTTCAAAGGTGTCTTTAAAAATCCAAAACGCTTGCGTGAAAACCAGTCATATAACATTCTTAAACAGTGGTTCTCCACCTTCTTAATGCCATGACCCCTTGACACAGTACGTCACACTGCGGCGACCCCAACCGTAACATTATTTCCATTGCTACTTCCTAACTGTAATTTTGCTACTGTTATGAACGGTAATGTAAATATTTTTAGAGACAGAGGTTTGCAGAAGTCGAGACCCACGGGTTGAGAGCCACTGTTCTAAAAGCTTCAGAAGCACCTAACGAACGCCATGCCTGCTACGATCCTAATGCTGGGTGGAGCGGGGGATTCAGCGGTGCGAGCAGACACGCTGACCCCCTCACACGAGCCAGTGTGAGGTAACTAAAGCCAACTGTCCAGTGGAGGCCCCATGTCGGAGACACACAAAGTAAAGGGGTCTTCTGCAGGAAGGCATGTATGTGCTCCTAAACGTCTCAGGAGGCACACGCTTAAAAAAAAAAAAAACCTGCTCAACAGGGCCAGCAATTTGATTCAGAATTTGTAAAAACTGCAATTTATAATGACACTTTTATCATAAAGTCCCATGACAGATGAGTGACTAATTACAGTACGTCTGCTTAGCAAATTACACAGCAATTAAAGTCTCTTCCAAGGTCACTATAAGCATGTGACAGTGCTTAGCATTTGTGTTAATGCAGAGTTTAGGTGTTGTCTGGGCTATACACTAAGGTAGACCCATTGGTATCTCTCAGTGAGGTACCAAAGATCGATAGTCAATAGGAAATAAGCTTTTCTATTGTTTCTACAATGAGTGCACAGTATTGGTCAAAGCACTAAGAACAAATGAATGTTCAATGCCCGGCAGTAAACGACATTTGTATCACTGCCTCCAAGGCTCAGGAACAGGTCAGGAGAAGGGGGAAAGAAAGTTAAGAACCAGAGGGAACTGGGGGAAGCCGTTCCAGACACCAAGTTCAGAACACACCATGGCTGCAGTACTCTAGAAAGCATAGCAGCTGTGATCATCTGCACAAAACTGGGTCAGCCAAGGAAGAGGAGGGGGCCACAGGGCTCGCCCTCACTGATGAAGATTGCTGAGGGAGAGAAAGACACTTTCTTCAATGATATAGCCACTCTAAGAACCTGTATTCCTATGAACAAACTGTCATCTATGCTCTGAAAATAAACCTAATGGAACTCATCACACATGCACACACACACACACACACACACACAGATACACACACACGTACACGTAGACATACACACACATACATACACACATGCATACATACACGAATACACACACACGCACACACATACATACACACACATACATGTACACACATATACATACATACACACACATGCACACACATACAGACACACACAGACACACGTACACGCAGACACACACGGTCATGAAAACAGAAATAGAATTAGTTGAAAAGAGGAAGGGAATGAGCTAATATAGCATTTTTATATTAACATTTCTTAGAGAAGGCGAAAAAGGAATAAACTTTTCTATACCTTCTACTATTTATTTATATTATATTTAGATTAGATGTATACTATTCATATTATTTTATGCTGGGAATGGCATAAAGATATGCAATGAGTTACAATACTTGTACATTTAGAATTAAAAGAGGAGAAAAATGAAATTGATTTTTAAAATTTATTGAATCTAAAGAGTCTTCAGACTAAATTTCTTTTTCTAAGTCAACAGACTGTAGGGGAAAGAGTAGCAATTCTGTCTTCAGTTAACTCAGTATTTCCAAGGTCTAAGAAAAGGTTTTAAAGCAGCGCCTACTGGGCCCCTACTTGACCTAACAGTCTTCCCTTCGGAAGCCATTTTATTCCTGGGTCCTCCTACTGGGTCCAGAAAGGCTGGGTGGGTCCGAATAACACCACACATGCTTCAGATCCCACATTCACCTCAATGTCAACTACAGCTCTCACTTTGCCAGAGTCAGTATCTAAGAAGGGAAAAATATAAGGAAACACTTTTGTTTGAGCCCAGGAGACACACGTCAATTTCCAGATGGTACGACCCAGAGAAAGGAATCCCAGACTGTGGTAGAACACTTGCTTTTCCTAGGATTGGCACCAAAGACCATAGAGCCCTTAGGGGCCTTACTTAAGGTTCTCAAGCGTAAAGGGGCTGGCCAACACCTGAAGCTAGTCCTAAATACTGTGCTTCAGTGACTCAGAATATTAGATGACACTAAACAGCTGCTAATGTAAGAGAATTGCAGACAGGGCAGTCACTACCACTCTAGTTAGAGAAGTCAGAACTTCAGGCAGGGCAGTCGCTAACACTCTTGAATTAGCTAATGAACATTAACAATATCACAGAAATGGCAGCAGTCCCTGGCTTCCACCTAACACAGAGTACTGACCCTGTGAGGTATAGATGACGCCTCCCACACTCCCTCACCTCCAGCGCCTTACAGAGTCGGCCCTGAGATGGCTCCACAGATAAAGGCGTGGCTTGTGGAGTGCGGTGAATGGAAAATGTTTGAACTTGAGCCTACTTGACTCTAGCACCCTTCAGCAGAGAGCACTGGTACATGGGACCCTCGATGATCACACAGAAGGCCAGCTGACCTCAGATGACCGCTCTACTCTGAGAAGCTCCTAGACAGTAACTTTTCAGCTGTAGAAATGGCTCCAGAGGACCCCAGTCCGATTCCCAGCACCCATGTCAGATGGCTCGTGCTGACTGTTACTCTACCTCCAGGGGGACCCAAGGGCAGCTGCACTCGTGTGCATAGAACACATATACACACAGTTAAAAATAAAAATCATTCTTAAAGTAAATTTTTATTAGGTTAGGCTATTTGTATTTCTGCTACGTGTACTACAGCAACCTACCGACATTTTAGACGAGTCCCTAAAGCAGACATTGCCCTCCACAACCCCTCTGTAGTGATTATAATAGCTGTTTTCTTGAGGGAGCTTACGTTTCAAAGTGCTGGGACCAAAATGTTACCTAATCTTTTTCACTAATATGAAATCAATGTTTCTAAAGATAAAGAACTCAAACTTATATTTAAGCCTCTGGGCTATTTAAAAATAAGAGACCTTTAGAACATGAAAAGCACACATTCCTCTTATAGAGTCCAGGAACCACTTAAAATGATGAATAACAGACTTGATGTGCGCAGAAGCCTCGGTATGCGAGCCTCCCCTGTGGAAAGGGCCCTCAGCCACATCGGAACATTTCATGGTCGGGGGCTAAGAACACTGAGACAATGGGGGACAATGATCGCAGGCACTCTGACTTCCCTCTGTCTCCAGGTTTTACCCTTGAGTAGGGACATCTGCCTGCGCCTGTGTCTCACGCACACCTAGTTAATTATGCTCACTTTATGCTTCCTTCACAGGCAATTTAGCAACTCTAATAATTCAGTAGATTAAAATGTGTACAGACACACATCAGGTTAAATAAACGAGTACTCAGGCACTCAGGTATACGTCCACCCTGTACAAATGAATGGCGGTCCTAATAGGAAAAGTGTCAAAGAGCTTTGTCACAAATAAAAATAAGCTTTTAAAATTACACTTTGTATCATTTTGTTTTCAAAAGTATCTTTGAGTGACTAAAAATATTGAACTGATGAAATACATGCTCTCTGGCTGACCTTTTCTCTAGAATGTTTGTGCCAGTGTTTAAGGGCCAAAAACACACTCACACGGAAGCAAGAGTTTGGCCTACGTGAGTGGAAGTCGTTTTTGACAAGCCATCACAAGCACACAATTCAGTAAGATAAAACACTTAGAAAGAGATAATCAGCGCAACGAGTGACTGTGTGTGTGTGTGTAATATGTGTGTGTAATACATATGTGTGTAATGTGTGTGTAATATATGTGTGTGAAATGTGTAATATATGTGTGTGAAATGTGTGTGTAATATATGTGTGTGTAATGTGTGTGTAATACATATGTGTGTAATGTGTCTGTAATATGTGTGTGTGAAATGTGTGTGTAATATATGTGCGTGTGAAATGTGTGTGTAATATGTGTGTGTAATGCGTGTAATATGTGTGTAGTGTGTGTAATATGTGTGTAGTGTGTGTGTGTGTGTGTGTGTGTGTGTGTGTGTGTGTGTGTGTGTGTGTAGTACACATCTCCCAAACAACACCACTTTACTGTTACTAGAAGAAGCACATGGAATGTTTCCTTTCATTTAGCTTACTCCTTACTGTTCATTTCCTGGCCCTGGGATGAAGCTCACAATGTCACTAACACTAAACTCAGTTTCTGGGGCTATGTGTCCGATTCCCCGAGACAGACGCAAGTAGAAACACTCTATCAACCTAGCCACGCCCTTACAAGTAATCACACAATTTACTCCGTCTACTCTGTGACTGATGATTTAGTCTGTCTGTCTTGATTCTGACTTTAAGGTTCTCGAGAGATTTCCTTGGGAGGAGGAGTCTTCAAAAAGCATTCGTGAGAGAACGCAGAGGCAAAGCAGAGCCCCATAAAGACAGGCAGAGCTGGGTTAAATGGCCCCTCGTCTTCTGCTACTTCTACCGTCTCAGCCCCACAGGGCTTCTGACTGTAAAATGAGAGCCCATGAAACATGAAAATAGATAACACATGAGAATACTAGTATATATACTAGGAAATAGAGAGTGGGTAAAATGCTAAATTAAAGGAATCACTGTGGGCAGTACTTTAAAACAACAAAAAAAGCAAGCATACTTTTGGAAATCTGTATTTCATACAGACACAGCAATGACTCATTATTGTGCTTCTTGGCTCAGAAATACCTTCATATTAGGAAAACTAGACAGTGACCCGGGAAGAAGAATGAGCAAGTGTTCCACATGTATGCACGCATGCACGCACACGCAATACACCCACAACACAAAGGAGTCTGTAACTCACTTATACTAGTAAACGGTACTGTGTGCGAAGAGAGCATCCTCTCACAAAGGAGGGCAAGCTACCAACCACTCCACGCACATGCTTACCTGTCTCCATCTTTAATACGCACAGCCACGGGTTGCCTAAGAAAAACCCAATATAGAAGACAAAATGCCAGCAAAAAGAAACATGAGAGGAAGAAAAGGAGAGAAAACAGGAGCTGGATGGACTGAGAGAGCAGAACCAGTGTGCTCAGAGGCAGCCAGGGACAACGTTGCAGGCGTGGACAACACAAAGAGGGAGCTGTGGGGACTGTAGTGCAGGTGCAGGGCTTGCCACACCAGCACGGGACCACAGGAAAAGCCAGGCATGTGGTACAGCCCGTTCTGCAATCCCCACACTAGGAGGCACGGGCAGGAGAGCTTAAGGACACGCTGACCAGTCTATCTGATCACCTGGTGAGCTTTTCGTTCAGTGAGAGACCTTGCCTCAAATACAAGCCGAGGAGCAACTCAGGAAGACGTCCAACACTGACCTCTGACCTCCACACATGTACACAGGGAGCATGCACACACATAGAAAAAGTATGAGCGCACTGTTTGATAAGGAAGAAAATGTTCTAAAAGTTATGGGTTTTTTTTTTAACTAAGAAAGCATAAAACAGAGTTGAAGATGATAATATTGAAAATTTGGAACTATGATGAAACAGTTTTTTTTTTCAAAAGATAAAATAATTTGAATAAATTATCTGACTGACTTCTAATATATCAGAGAATAAAAGGTCCCCAGATGTCACTTGTACCAGTGACCTAACTCAAAACCATTCCAAGCTAGACCAGGATACTAGAGATCCCAGAGGGAAAAAGAACCTTGGAAAACGGCTAGGCCATACCCATCACAGGTTCCTGAGTATGAAAGGGAAAACCCAATTGAAAGATTTTCCCTTGAGGAGAGCGAGCCACTGGCACTCTGCTCAATAGGGCCACCTAGGACACTGTTTTCTGGATTCATCTCATCATGTTCTATTGCCCAGGCACTCAACACAGTGCAGGCTCAGCACAAGAGGGTCAAGAGGGTCAAGACCCTGACCCACTGACCCACTGACCCACTGACCCACTGACCCACTGACCCAGAAGCAGCCCTTGGCATCCTCCACCTGGCACCGGCTTTGCAGACATGGAGACTGCAAACCTTGGGGGTCATGGACTCTTCCACCAGGTCAAGAGGTCAGGCAATGTGGGATTAGCTGGACTGTGTTCCCTGGAGGCAACTATTATTATCCCTGAGAATAATATTCAAATCTTCAAGAGTAGAAGTGACATTTCAAGACCTAAGGACACTGGAGATGCCAGACCAAGAAGAGTTACAGGCAGAAGCAGAGCCAGCCCCAAGGAAAGGTCACATGGGTTACAGTGAGGAAAGTAATAGGGGCAGGAACCCAACCCTGCATCATGCCACCACAACTGGGCAGAGCTCAGGGCCCAATGTTTCCCCTGCTAGGATCCTACCCATCCTTCTTCCCCTTTGAAATGTGAATGTCCATGCTTGTCTCAGCACTGCATGATGGCTTAGGGTACAGAACCGTCTCTTTTATTTTATATGGGTTAACCCCTAAGAATTTGCCTTGACTCTCAGTGGGGAATGGGAACTTGGGACTTTTGCCTACTGCTATTAAATTAACTGTGTAAACTATGAGGAAGGAGTCAGTACACTTTCAGTTGTACACAGGATAGGGCTAGGAGACAAGGGCAGAGAGAGAGAGAGAGAGAGAGAGAGAGAGAGAGAGAGAGAGAGAGAGAGAGAGAGAGGAGAAGCTGGAGATGGTTCAGTCAGTAGCGTGCTTGTCATGTAGTCATGAGAACCTGACTCCAGGCCTCAGCAAACCTAAAAGCCAAGCAAGGATCTGCACACTGGCAACTCCAGCTCTAGGGAGGCAGGACAGGCCTCACACATGAACCAGACGGGCTAGCCAAACCAGGCAGAGGCATGCCAGGACACTAAGAGCCTCCGCCTCAAAAAATAAGGTGGAGAAGCAAGAGCTGTCTCAGGACATTCCTTTACTTTTGATGGCATTTCATGAGCATTTACATTAATTTTCTTTTTATATTCAATACACAACCAACTGCTTGCATATCTATACAGTTCCTAAGTACTTATTCTCCATGTGCGCTCCCATTCAGTACCTTCGTGTTCATGTGCTTACACCTCAAAGAATACTTTTATGATAATGCTGATACAATTTGAGAAAAAGACATCAACTGATACTACATGCACACACTGTACACACACACACACACATACATGACCACACACACACAAAGGGGAGAAGGTTGGACACACGCTTGTCTCCACAAAGTAGCTTGGAAACCTTAAGGCAAAGTTTCCTCTACCAAGGATCTGTCTTTGCCTCACCTCAAGTTTAAAGTAACAAATCCAGGCAACCTTGCACCGAAACAGAGCCCTAAGCATGTGAAAATTTTTCCCTGCTTAGAAGGGGAAAATAAAATGAAGGAGAAATAAAAACTCTTTCAACGACAACAAAAAACCTCACAGCCAACTTGGTTTATAAAGAAACTTTGTTTACACACAGACACACACACACAGACACACACACACACACACACACACACACACACACACACGAGCTAGCATCATACTCAATAGATAAAATTAGGAACAAGGCAAGGCTGTCCCCTCCAGCCCTTCAGCACTGCAGGAAGTACTATGGAATCCAGGGCAATGGACCATGATAAGGATATGACAGAGCAGATTACAAGTTAGTGAGGTGGGTGGAGTCCTAGGAGCTCTTTGACCCCCCGACTGCACCCACAATGCTGACAATGCTTATAACTGGATTCTTTTCTTCCAACCTGCATAGTACAGTAAACACAAGGCTCCTTTCACGTTGAGAAAAGGTCAAAATCACCTACCAAGTATTTTGTCAACAAGCGACTACCATTTCTACAGTTGATGCTTATTTCCTCAAACTTCTACTCTTCTGCTGGCTGAAAATTACACTTCAAAAATTGAACTCAGTAGAAAGCAACATATTCATTTCTAATAGCTATTGTATCTATTCTGTTAGACACAATAGGAAACACCATAGGAAATGAGAAAATATAACAAAATCCTTCTCCTTTTTTCCCAGAAATTAATTGTTGAAGCCCTTGTTCCCTTCTTTTAGGAGATGCTAATCTAAGTAATTTAAGTTATTTTATTTCAAGCAGTGCATAAAGAACTTTACTTGTCTGCTTGCCACGGGAAATACATGACCAATCAGTAAAACCATTCTCTGAAAAGTTTACGGTCAAAGGTAAGAAAAAAAAGAATATGCATTAAAGGATCAAATGTAAGACTCCAATTCACTGTGAAAATGCTAAGCCACTAGTCACTAGCTCTTCTCCATCGTCTCCTTTCCAGACTTCTTGGGATTGTTTTATTAAAAGAATAAAAAAGTAAATTTAATTATACTATCACAGAAGGCAAAGCAATATAAAAACCAAAATTATTTTACACAGAATGAAAGATATATATATAGCCTTTGGGACCCATCCTGGTACATGTGTATCACAGTCGAATAATTACCATTTCTAAGATATTTGAAATTCCTAAAAAGTTGGTGTTTCAGAAAGTATGTTTGCATGTTTCAATACTCCATGTCTTGCCAAAAAGACACATTATTTTTAAGATCATGCCACAGCTTTCAATCCCACAGTCTAAAATACATTTAAGTTTCTGTGCAAAATAAGAATGTCAGAGTACTGTCCAACATAGGGACATAATTTTGCCCAAAAGTTTTTAAAATATGACAAATTAAGCCTAGGTTACACATTTAAATTAAAGATCCTTAGTGAGAGAGATGTGTTACAGGACATCTGACAGTGAAGCACCCAGAGTACGGATAGGGCCGCCTAGGAACTGAAGCTGTCTCTACACGTCAATTCCCGTCAGTAAAAAATACTCCACCCAGAACTCGGGAGACAGAGGCAGGTCAATCTCTTGAGTTCCAGGACAGCCAGGGCTACAGAGGGAAACCTGTCTCAAAAGAAAACAATAAACAAACAAATTATGAGGAATAAAGACTGAGGAACAGGGGTGGATGTCAAACTACAGAACCACTCTTTGTACCGTGACAATAATTCAAAGTGCACATTCAGCACCAAATTCATCTTAAAGATGACATAAAACAATCAGGAGAACACGTGAGAGTCAGAGCCTGTCCACAGTAACTGACACATGAAGGCGTTCGATCAAAGAACTCACTGGTGGGAACGACTGAGTAGAGTCTGGAGGCTAGCTGAGGGAAAGGTGCCGGCCGCTGCTTCACTTTGACAATGTACCATGATAATGTGTGACTATATACACGGTGTCAAAGGAGACTGGGTGAGGAACGCATACACTCTACACTCGCTTTAACTTGCTCCAAATCTGAACAAACACACACACACACACACACACACACACACACACACACACACACACACACCATGACCAAGTGGAATGCATTCTATGTGTGTGAGGCTGGTTCTACACCCAGCAATAAAGTTCCTGTGAAGCCTAGCACAGTAGCTCACACATATACTCTGCACGCATGAGGCCAAGACAGAAAAATGTCTAAGCTGGGAGCTAGACTGGACAATAGAGTGACTTCAGGCCAGCCTGGGCTATAACATAGAACCTGTCTCAAAACAAGCAAATAAATAAATAAATAAATAAATAAATAATTAAATAAATAAATATCACTTACTATAATACATAAGGCCACCAAACTAAAAACGAAAAGCGTGTCAATACATACAGAAAAAGTGTTTAGCAAAAATCTCATACCACTTCATGATCAGCTCTCTCAGCCAACCAGGAATGAAGGAAAAGTTGCTCATCTTAGTAAAGAGTGCCTACAAAAACCTAACAGTTAACTTCTCTTTTACAAGTGAAGTTCCTACTTTGGAAAACACATCGAAATTCCCCTAAATTACAAAAAATCCCACCTGTGCTTCAAATTAAAGAGAAGCACGGATTCTAATCTAGCTGGAAAAAAACTCCCTTAGAAGACAGACATGTTTCAAAGAACCACTCTGCAGAAGTGCAAATAGTAGCCTCACATGCAGAAGCCTGGCAGACAACATTACCAAGTTAGAGAAATGAACACCGGGAATACCTGCTCAGTCATGTGACCTCCAACACACAATCATCACTAGGGTACGCTAACCAGGAACTTAAAGCCTGAATCTAGGCAGAAATAACATATAACCCCAAGCAAGGTATGAAGAACTCTAAGAGATTACACCACCACCAAAAACAACAACAACAACAACACATACCCTTAGAATGGTCTTTTAAAAAAACTTTTTTTTCTAAACAAAATTACTGGAATAATTAAGGACTCAAAATTAGATCCACAAATTAACCAATAGAACTATATAAATATTAATTCCCTAGTAACTGTTGCTGACTGAGTTTATTGATGAATTTTAACTAGAAACGTAAGATACTGAAACTAGAGAATGGGATAGGTACACTCCTCTAGAATTTCATTAGTTCTGTGGTGGATTTGAGGATATGTTCACACTTTTTTATACTTCCAATAAACAGAACAGAATTCCTCTCCTAGTACACATGGGATTCAATGACCAGTTTTCAATGACTACTGTATGGAAGGGCAAATGGTTGGCCTTAGAGCAGAGAAAAAGCTGTAAACTAGTGTCTAGAAGGCTAACGACAGACAACAGACCAGAGAGATACGGGAGGCAGAAAGGGCACATGGGTGCCTTACTGCAGAGGCTCTCAAACCTGGTTTTCAGGGACAATTTCTTCATAGAGTCCCCAGCCCCCAAGCCAAAACAAACACTGAACCACTCAGCTTATTACGTAGTCAGGACCAAACAACCTAGGAGCTTAGTCACATTGGCAATGGACAACTTCTCAAACTCGATATCCTGTTCCCCACAGATTTTCCTGATACCTGCTTTTGTCCACAATCCCAGCTTTGCGAATATAGGAGTGCAGCAAGCTAACATTAAACTGAACCTGTGGGTCAGCAGGTAAAGATGCTCCCACCTGGTCAACAGCTATGCTTGTTGTGTGATCTCAAACACACAACATGGGAGAACCGAGTCGCTGAGGTTCCCTACGCTGATCCCTACGCACGCACGCACGCACGCACGCACGCACGCACGCACGAACTGTGGCACTTAAGTGCTGCACACATTCACACACGAAGAAAAGCTGGACTTGCTCAAGCTTCTCTGTGGCACGTTTTTGAAGTACTTCTTTGGTCCACCCTCTGAGTTCAATGCGATGCTCCTGGGGGCTGACGCAGATACTCCCAAGGAGAAGGAAAAGGCAAAAAGGCAGAGGGCAGATCCGGGACAGTCCGGCTGCGTTTCCAAGTATAGCGACAAAGCCAGAGCTCCACAAGTTCTCAGAGGAAACGAGCAAAATCTGCCCTTAGCAGTCTCTGGACGGTCTCTGCTTACACGGAAGAGAGTAACTAAAATTAGTCTTCAAACCGACCCATGAACCTCCTCAGATACTTATATTAATTCTGACATGTGAATAAGTAATATACTGAAGCTCACTTTTTTTTTTAAATAAATATCACCAATTAGCCGAACCATAGCAGGGACAGTTCTAACCCTTAATTTGCAAACATCTCTGGATTAGCAACAGGAAGTGTCTCCCAGGGCCTGGCAAACCTTTTCTGGAGCAAAGAGCTGGAGAAAGAATAAAATGCAGGAGGTGTAAAACCCAATGTCATGCTCATGGGCAATTTGGAATCCTGAAAGTGACTCAGACTATCAGGACAGCCACCCATGACACAGACTTCAGAAACACTGACCTGACTCTGTGCAAGGCCCTAACTGCATGTGGTAGTGAGTGGTCAAGTGTGGACTAACGCAATGAAGGACTAAAGTAGGATGTTTGCTTAATTTAAAGATTATTTACTCTTGGACGGACAGCACAGAACCAGTTTTCTACCAAATGGCGATTCTTCTAGATTTTCCAAGTTATGCTCTTGGTTTAAACCAGATGAGAGAACCTCGTTGTGCCAACCATACTATCTTAAAGAAATTTCATTGAAAGCCAACAGAAATATTACCAATTCAACAATAATTCTATGGCTTTCTTTTCTTTACTTTTACTTGGGGTCTCACTATGCAGACAAGGCCTGGCATCTCTCCAAGTCACAGTGCTTTTGCCTTGGCCTCCTGAGCGCAGAGATTTTAGGGCTATGCCACCACACCCAGTTACACCTTATTTCATTTTTCCTAGGGTTTGGGGGCTGGGGGTCATAATAAAAACCCTCTTTAGGTCAAGTTTTAAAGAAAGAACCAGTACCTAAGCCACTGTGTTTCTCCTTTGCCGATAAACTCTGCTAAGTCTGTGTCCAGTGGATTTCTCCCCAGGGGCCAGCAGTACCTGAGCTCCTGCTCCCGTGAGACCCCGGCCCTCCTGCTCCTGTGAGGCCCTCCTGCTCCCGTGAGACCCCGGGGTCCCCCTGCTCCCGTGAGACCCCGGCCCTCCTGCTCCCGTGAGACCCCGGGGCCCGCCTGCTCCCGTGAGACCCCGGGGTCCCCCTGCTCCCGTGAGACCCCGGCCCTCCTGCTCCCGTGAGACCCCGGGGCCCGCCTGCTCCCGTGAGACCCCGGGGCCCGCCTGCTCCCGTGAGACCCCGGGGCCCCCCTGCTCCCGTGAGACCCCGGGGCCCCCCTGCTCCCGTGAGGTCCCGGCCCTCCTGCTCCCGTGAGGTCCCCCCTGCTCCCGTGAGACCCCGGCCCTCCTGCTCCTGTGAGGTCCCCCTGCTCCCGTGAGACCCCGGGGCCCGCCTGCTCCCGTGAGACCCCGGCCCTCCTGCTCCCGTGAGACCCCGGGGCCCGCCTGCTCCCGTGAGACCCCGGCCCTCCTGCTCCTGTGAGACCCCGGCCCTCCTGCTCCCGTGAGACCCCGGGGCCCCCCTGCTCCCGTGAGACCCCGGCCCTCCTGCTCCCGTGAGACCCCGGGGCCCCCCTGCTCCCGTGAGACCCCGGCCCTCCTGCTCCCGTGAGACCCCGGGGCCCGCCTGCTCCCGTGAGACCCCGGCCCTCCTGCTCCCGTGAGACCCCGGGGCCCCCCTGCTCCCGTGAGACCCCGGCCCTCCTGCTCCTGTGAGGCCCTCCTGCTCCTGTGAGACCCCGGGGCCCCCCTGCTCCCGTGAGACCCCGGCCCTCCTGCTCCTGTGAGGTCCCCCTGCTCCCGTGAGACCCCGGGGCCCCCCTGCTCCCGTGAGACCCCGGCCCTCCTGCTCCTGTGAGACCCCGGCCCTCCTGCTCCGCTGAGACCCCGGCCCTCCTGCTCCGCTAAGACCTCTCTCTATGGCTCTCTATGGCTCTAAGTCAGCACAGCGATTTTAAACTCTCAAGCGGACAAACTTGGACATATGTAGGGGATGAACCTTTACCGTACTTTGAATCAAGGCCAATTTTATACTTTTAAATTTTAAAAGTGTTTTAAAATAGCAGTTCTAGACTTAATAATAATGCTGCAGGTTTTGGGAAGTCAAACGGACCAAAGGCAACCTTCAGGTGCCCATGAGCCCAGCCACAGTACCACACTGCGGGTAAGGAACAAAGCAGAGGTCCACCGCGCTCACCGCTGCACTTCAGGCTCAACGTCCTTTAAGACATTACGCAATAATCCTAACGTGGGATATCGGCATCCTTACTGAGCACTCAGTTCAGTGTTGGGCCGCTCTTCCCTTAGAACACTGGACTATTTTTAAATCATACAGTGAACTACTTCAGTGACTCTTTTGTTGAAATGTCCTACAAAATGAGAACACATCTGATGCATCAACAGCACATTTCTGGAAATGTCAAGCATTAGTCCTCAGAGCATTTTAACTGCAAAACTAGGACCAAACTAAACCCTATGAGCAATTTTTTTCCACTTAATCCCTTAAAATTTCATCCCATAATCTTTTTAAAACTAACTTTTAAAAGTAAGCAAATCAAGATTTAATGAAACATAACACAGTTACTACAAAAAAAAAAAAAAAGATACAATTTATTCCCTGGCTCCTTTTTAAAAATCGTAGGAAGAAAAACTGTTTTTGTGAGATGATGAGGCGGCTCAGTGGTTAAGAACAAGTACTGTTCTTGCAGGGGACCTGAGTTCGATTCCCGATCCTTACATCAGGCAGCTCACAGCTACTTGTAACTCCAGCTCTAGGGGATGTCTCTAACCTCAGGCACATGCACATACACACACACACACACACACATAATTTTTAAAAATTTTAAAACACTACATACAATAAAGCACTAAGTCTAGGCTGGCCTAGAGTTCAGCAGGAGCGAGCGCACTCTTTGCTTAAGGCTTTGGAGAGGGTGTGGGAAGAGAGACAGAGGAAAGACAAGCGAAGGATGGAGAGTGTGTCACTGCCATAGGACACACACATACACACACGACACACACACAACAATGACAAATTACTCAGAAAATATGAAGTTCCTGTATTTACCACACAGTTACTTGAAATGATTGCTAAAGAAAGAATTATAAAACTGTATGAATTGATTTTGCTCCAGAAACAAAAGTATGTAGTCCTCTTCCCAAGCGCCAACATATTATCAAAAGGACCCATTCCAGCCCAACGCTCCAGACTCCTTGGTTTACTATTTGCTCTCTCTAAACCAATTCAGTGTTTTTCAGAACACTCTTAATGCTCAGGTTACATTTTCAGTCTTCTTGCTTTCTGTAACTCTGCCCATCAGAGTGGACGAGAATATCAATGGGTAACTTACTGAACAAACGCATTCTAAGTTAGACCTGTTCGGTTTCTTCAGTGTTGTTTTCGTTGCCTCCCAAAGAACCCTAGGCTAAAGCACAGAGAAGAGCCCCGTTCTGACATCAGGTGCTGAGACATTACTTGTTCAAGTCCACACTGCCAGGAAATGCATGCGATTTGTACATTCGCAGAACTGGATGTTCCCCAGAGTTGTTAGAATAATAGGCCATTACACAGTTACTCTCTGACACAGAGCAGCACTGAGTGAACTTTCTGGGTTTTCTGTTCTATTGCTTCCTTGTGTTTACTGTTTAGTTAGCTTGTTTGCTTGTTTGTTTGTTTTAAAGCAGGAGTTTACTCTGTAGTCCAAGATGACCTGAACTCTCTTTGTAGCCTAGGCTAGCCTTGAACTCCTCCTGCCTCAGCCTCGTGGTGTTAGGATTACTCATGTGAGCCACTACACCCAGAGAAACTTTTTCCTGAAGGGCCAAATAATAAAGACTTTAAACTTTGCAGCTACCCAATCTAGGTGGCAATAACTTAATTCTCTACCACAGATTAAAAGAAACCACAGATAAAAGGTAAAAGAATGTACATGGTTGTACTTTACAACAACTAGAGGTGGTTGACCAAGCCAGCATTTGTCAACTCTTGTCTAGTCTAAAGGTATACACAGTCATAGGCAGAATTAAACATTTAGATAAACAAACAGTTATGGCCACTTATGGCGTTTAAAAGGCTCCATTATGCATCTTAAATAACCAATCAGAGCTGAATTTTGTGAAGGCGTACTTCACAATAGATAAGTATTTCAAATCTGAATAAGGCATTACATGTATCAATTCTGGTTTTACCCCCTAAGACCACTATCATATAAGTATAGGCAAGTTAGCACACTGAGAGTCAGTTAGTAAACAACTCATTGGGTAGAACAATTTGCCAGAAGCCTGGATGCCTGTATTCCCTCCCTGGATCACAGCAGAGAGAAATGACTCCCAAAGAATTGTCCTATGATCTAAACACACACACACACACACACACACACACACACACACACACACACACACACAGAGAGAGAGAGAGAGAGAGAGAGAGAGAGAGAGAGAGAGAGAACTAGCTCTCGTGATAACAAAAGGCACTGTGCGAGCTTCCAGAAGAAGCGGGTAGTAACAGTCCTATCTGGCTGTGACTTTTCTGAACCGCATCATTGACCAGCACAACAACACTAAGGGTACAGTAGTGGCAGTAACCGACAGCGCTCTGATATGACTTAAGACCAGAATGGAAAAGGAATACTATACCTGGTAATGGAAACCTAGTTGACTACTTGGTACTACTGAAGTCATGATTATTGCGGGAGAAATGGGGATAAGTTGGATTTCTTTTTCAAGAAATAAACGAGTCACATAATTTACAACACAAAGAGTAAACAACAACAACAACAACAAAATTCTTCATCTCTCCAGAAGCAATGGAACAATGGCCCTCGAGCCTCTATGTTTTGCGCAATCTCTCTCCCTCAGTTAAGATTTTAGAACCTCCCTATCTTAAACGTCAAGAGCTATCACAATAATCTGGCCCACATTTTAGACTCTAAAAGTCTCTCTATAGGGGCAAACAGATATGATGGGTTCTTCTCAGCTCCAAAAATCTTTTCCTCCACTGCGTCTCGGTCACTATTTATCAATAGCCATACTTTAATAGTTAGAGTCACTGTACAAGAGCAGACTTGGTCAAATATGTTCTTAAATTTTTAAGAAAGACAGAAACAAACACATGTTACATTTTAAGACATAGCAGATTCATTACAAGTATATCAGCGTGTGTGTTCATTCTTAGCCTCGAGAGCCATCTACTCCGAGGAGATCGGCACCTGGACCTTACAGTAGTGTCTTTCACATCCTCCAGGAGTCAAGCATCTCTGATCTCAGCCTCCTGTCCTTCTGCCTGGCTCACCCTGTGGCCTCTACCCCAACAGTCCTTCCACTTCTGTAAGCTCTGTAATCACAGGCCTCACTTTTTCACCAGGTATCTCGCACCTGCGCCCTGATCTTCCCCTGCTCCAGCCTACATCTGTCGGTCCACAGTTCTAACACTGTCACACACCCACTCTCCGTTCTCTTGTCCCTCTCTCCTTGGACTCTACATTCCTGACCAAACACTAACTGGATTGAAGTCTGTGACCCTGGTGTCTGCGTCCCTCTACGTTCTGAGCAGAGTTACAAGGTCCTCGGCACAAGCCAGCCATCCTATATTTGAGTCAATTCATTCACACTTTGACACTTTCACACCAGTTCTCTCCTTACACCCTCACAGCTCTGTGTGTAGCTCTTGATTCTGTCTAAGAGGACAGCAGACACACTAAGCATTAGTCACTTGTAACCAAGTCTTGTCTTTACACACACACACACACACACACACACACACAATATATATATATATATATATATATATATATATATATATATATATATATATATATATATATATTAGTTGAAACTAAGTGTGGCCTGAAGTGGAAACTTCTGGTTTCTTTGGAAAGTCAGTTATGTCAAATGATGTTTTGCTTTGCTGAGGCACAGAGAGATAAGGATGTCTTGCAAAGGCAGAATGTGAAAGGATGTTTTCCTGGAGCAGACGCATGATGTTCAGAAGGAATATAAATATGACCCCTACAGACAGTGAGAGCTCAAACATTGGCTGGCTTTGCTCTGCCTCACTATTCCTCACACAGGTACTAGTTCACCTCACACCGTATTACTGTGCTCTACCTGTAGTAACTTCATAGGGAGAAACTCACCAAAGAACTTCTTGTAAGGTTACTGTGGCTTCTTACCACTTCCACAGCCCTGGGTAGGTTGGTGAGCCTTGCGGTTTTGTCTGGATTGATCTGCCCTTGCTGGTTCGTGTGTGGTGACTGCCCAGAGGACTGGACTGCAGCTGCTGATTCGTACTTGGTGTTTGCTACAAAACTGAACTGCTGATGTCCTGACAATGAAGATTCGCCTCGCCCTCAAACAACTAGTTCTAAACTGGTCCACTTCCCCCCGTGTCCTAATAATTTTTCTTTTCCACTGCCTCTGGTGGGTGGCTAGAGGGGAGGTTGAACGCTTACTAAAGTAGGTTGAGAAAAATGTATGTCTACAGTGACCTTGTTGGAGGAAGCGAGGTACTCTGGGGGCAGGCTCTGAGGTCTCACGTGCTCGAGCAACACCCAGGGTGACACAGTCTCCTCAGCTACTGCAGATCAGGATGTAAAACTCTCAGCTCCTTCTCCAGCACCATGTCTGCCTGCACGCCTCTCTCCATGACGATAATGGAAAAACACTCTGAAACTGTAAGCCGGTCCCAATTAAATGCATAAAAGTTGTTGTAGTCATGGTATCTCTCCACAGCAACAGAAACCCTAACTAAGACACCAGTGTAAGCTTCCGTCCACCACACTCCTCTGACATCGCTCTCCAAGGCCGTCATCCACCACACTCCTCTGACATCGCTCTCAGTGCCACAACTGTGTTATATACTTGAAGGCTCCACCCTCTTTTCTCCCGTGGGTGAGACCCTTACAAATTAACTGATTAATTAAGATCTTCATCTGGATGTCTCAAAAACCCTCCTGATTTCTCCCACCAAAACCTTCTCCTCATCTGTGACCCCGACCCTCTACAGTCCTTGATGGCCTAGGCTTACTCCATGACCTGCGGCCTGTTGGATCTGCGGCACTTCCCATCTGTTTACTTCAAGCTGCACCAGAACATCATTTGCCAAAACTCACTCAGTTCTGCACCTAAACAATTCTGCATTTCTTGTCTATAAAAAGTATAAATCATGCCTTAATCTATATGATGGTAATGGTGGGTTTGGGCTTGTGTTATACAAACAGAGCTATTTTCCAGAGCCACCAGAAATAGACAGACAGATACATACATAGAGAATGAATGAATGAATGAATGAATGATTACAGGCCATTGCCATTGCTCCTGGCTACCTCCTAGAAATTTGAGGGTAAGATTAAGGTCTTCATATTGCATAACATGCACTTGAGTCAGGGGACCTGGAGAAATCAAACCAGTACTTATCTGACTAGCAAGCACTGGAGGAGGTCTACGCAGGACACCTGAGAGATGAAGTTTTCAACAGTCTTCCCCGGCCATGAACCCTGCAAGCTGTGGCAACAACTGGCCAGACAAGACACCTCCACTAGTACAAAAATCACTCAAATGCTATGGGGATAAATAATCACTTTCTGGCTGTATTAAAAAGCCCACTCCACAAAACAGAACTAAAACCTGGCTCCATTAACTGGGACTAAGACCTGTGGCTGAGTAGGGCTGAGGTCCTAAGGAGTCTACTAGAGCTGTGCTGTGTCCTGTCTTGCCTCTGTTGCTGTGAAAGCACAGTGGCCAAAAGCAGCTTGAACAAAGACTTTATTTGGATTGTCGTTTGCATCCCATCATTGAGGAAACCAAGTCAGGAATTCAAGGCAAGAATCTGAAGGTAGGAACCTGAGGCAGAAACTAGAGCAAAAACTGGCTTGCTTTCAGTTTTCTCACACTTACACAGCTCAGGCCCACCTGTGTAAGGCTGGTAGCACCCACAGTGGGCGGTGTCCTCCAACATCAATTAGCAATCAAGAAAAAGTCCTACAGACATGTCTGCAGGCCAGTCTCACAGAGGTGACTCTAACTGAGTTTCCCTCTTCCCAGGCTGACTACCAAATTAACATAGTATGAAACTGCCCATAAGTCATTTTACAGAACCCACGAATTAAAATGAAGAGAACAGGAGACCGTGGAGTGCTCAGCTCTAAGTGGGACATCTACATCACACATACATGACCGTCACAGAAGAGGGGGTGGAACACTGTAAGAGTCAGAGGTACCAGACATCTTATTAAAATAAACACTACAGCACTGGACGTGATAGAGCTGTTCTTATAAACTCAACGTGGCTGTGGCTTCCTGTGTAAGATCTGCACAAGAGCGAGCCAGTCAAAATCCCAGGGGGAAAGGCTCGTGAAGTCCTGGCTCCTGGGCATTGCAAATGCCTGAATCTCAGGGAGACGTTTAAGTAGTGAGGTTCTAAAAGGTAATGGCACCCATGTGCCTAGGCCGCCACCCCCACGAAGCATTGGGCGCTCGTGAGGCCTAATGAAATCCTGTTTTCCTTTGCGCAGTTTATCCTCTCTTCTCTAATTACACCACTCCTTTTTCTCGTCCTGACTATATTCATAACCCGTCCTTACTATCACTCACTCTTCAGCTATAACCTCTAAAGTTCCTCCTCTACTTTCATTCCCCACACCCCTGGAGTAATGAGTGAACCATCGCAGTAGGCCTGGGAGCAGCTGCAAGGCAGGGAGCACCTATTTACCACGCAGAGGCCAAAGTTTAATCCCCGGATTGGGAGAGTAAGTAAGTGATTAGATAATGAGAGGAGTGCAAACGTGGCTGACAAAAATATCCTTACTGTGTGTTCAAGTCTGCTTTTACATACTCGGAACAGATTTTAAATTTAGCACTCGTATAAAATAATCTGAGCTCTGGCAAGTATTTAAATCAAGAATGAAAAGAATGGGAAAAAAGAGAAAGTGATAGCATATGAGTTTAGAAATTGGGCCCGATTTATATTTTCACAAGGACTCTAAAGCAAAAGAGATGTTAACTAAAATTGATTATAATCAAGTTTTATATAATGAAAGTTCTTTAAAGTTCTACTGAAGGATCCACTTACAAGTAAAATTCCTATACAGCAAAGCAAAGAGATACATGATTTCATAGGCACTATCGCCTTATTAGCTTTAAATTGAATTTTTACTAAGGATTTATATATTTGTTTATTTATTTATTTTTCTGTGTATGGAAGCTTGCCTACATGTCTGTACACCACCTGTGTACCCGGTGCCTACGGAGGTCAGAAGAATGCAATGGACTCCCTGGAGTTAGTTACCGCCAGTTGGGTAACTAACCTCTGTGTGGGTGCTGGGAACCAAACCAAGGTCTCTACAGCAAGAGCAACAGGTGTTCCTGGCTGCTGCACTGTCACCCAGCAAAGATTACACAATCTGGTACTGTCGTCTGAAAATTACGGAGCACTGGAGTGCTTCTAGTATTAAGTCCGTCTCTAATCATAGACTCTGATTTAACTGCCAGGCCCTTAATGACTGTGACTAATGAAATCAAGCCACCTACTCAGCTATCATCAAGTTTGATTTTCACTAGTGCTTCTGCCCTAAGAGGTGTTAACAATGGTGTAAATGTGGCCCAGGGGAAGAAGGACACAAGGGAATCTACAGATTATAGGACAAATTTTTCTCTTTTTTGGTAGGGGTTAGTTTTTCAAGAAAGTATCTCTCTAGCGTAAGATGGCCTCACGTCAGGATGACCCTCTTGCTCCAGCTTCCCTCATAGCTAGATGACACATACAAACCGCCATGCCCCACAAGAAAATGATTTTTGTTTATTTATGTTTACTTCATTTGGTTTTTTTGAAACAAGGTTTCACGTAATCCCATGCTAACCTATAACTGGCTTTGTAAGAGAGACCACCCTTGAATTCCTCATCTTCCTGCCTCAATCTGTCAAGTACTAAGATTCTAAGTGAATACCACCAAACCCAGGAATAAACTGATTTTTTTTTCCCTCTTAACTGGAAAATAACCTGAATGTCTACGCAGCTAAGAAATGAGATTGGTGGGAACCCTAAACGACCCGGGCTGCTGTTTGCTCTCCACAACCTGATGGCAAGGCCCTGTTGCTGGAAATAACACCCACACGGCTCACTGAACATGGGAAGTGGAGCTGGTGCCTCTCTAGAGTCTTCAACCCCATTGGCTGGCGTTCTTGGAACCAGAGGTAGCCTGCATGCTAACCAAAGAGAAATAAACACCAGCTCAGCTGCAAGCCCTCTGATCCACAATGGCATCCTGCCAGCAAGGAATGCGAATGCGGCCATGGTACAAAGCTTGTCGGAGTGACCAGCCAGTATCTGGTTGATGTAAGGCCACTCCATGGGGTGGTGTCCAAAACCAGAGACTAGATAGCCAGAGACCTAGGGGACAACCAAATATTAGCAGTCTCTAAAGGAGCAAACAGTCCACCTCACTTACAGATCAGTACCTTGCTCAGCCGTCCTCCGAAGAGCTCCCTCCTGCAGTAGATGGGAACACACATAGAGACCCACAATGGGGATGATATCCAGATAATGAGAGTCCTTAGAACACTCAGCTCTCTAGAGGATGTCCCCATCAAATCCCTCCCCTCAGGGCTCAGGGATGCTCAGCTAAAGGGGTAAGGGCCAGAGGGGATGGGGGGCTCCTGGGAAACAAGGCCTTCTAAACCCAGCAGGATAACCTCACCGGAGCTCACCGAGATGATACAGCAAGCAAGGTCTACACCACAGGGCATCCTAGAGCTGAAAGGAGAAGTGGACAGAAGCCCCATCCCTAACCCAGAAGCTATCCCCAATTGGTAGCCTCTTGCAAATGAAAAAATGGTGTTCTCCAATGGGAGTAAGCCTGGGGAAACAGGCCACTCTT
Source organism: Rattus norvegicus (assembly GCF_021556685.1). Taxonomy (NCBI): domain Eukaryota; kingdom Metazoa; phylum Chordata; class Mammalia; order Rodentia; family Muridae; genus Rattus; species Rattus norvegicus. The sequence goes on from NC_141547.1 coordinate 100,700,244, forward strand.
AAGGTAGGCTGTGCCCGACGGTCAACGCAAACCATTTATTTATTGATTTATTTTTTACCCTTCAGATTTTAACGTATATATCATGGCTTCCAGTTTTGTGTATTTATGAGATCCCTAAGTGTACGAAGGGGTGTGTCTCTGCCAGTGCTTCTGAGTCTATAACTGTTTCTTGTACCCTTTCTTGGGCTGTCTTCCTTCTGTTTGTTTTGTCCTGTTCCTTTCTTTTTGTTTTATTTTATTATTGTCCCTCAAATGACTGTTTTCTAAGGAGACTCAGAAAGGGTGTGGATCTGGAAGGGAGAAACTGGAAGGAGTAGAGGGAAGGGAAACCATAGTCAGAATATATTGTGTGGGAAAACATTTATAATTAAAAAAAGAAAGAAAATGAGATCAGGTCAAGTATGGGGGCTCACACCTATAATCCCAGAGCTCATACACAGAGGCTAAGGAATCTGAGTTTGAAAGCAGCCTGGTCTTACAGTGAGACTCTGTCTCAAAATTAGATTCTCAGTACACCTCCAAGTTAAGAATCAGAGATAGTAGACAACCTTCAAAGGCAGAAGCCTGGTGTCCATCTAAACTTTTCCTTCTCCTTCCCGCCATTCCTCCCCGCACTCTAAGTGCTCTTCCAGTGGATGCCCTCCAGACCCTCTGCCACTAGCTGGCCCACACCGTTCCTCACCTTATCGACAGCTACACTCCTAACACTGCCTTGGTTACCCACCCTTTCCACACCATAGCCAATTACAGACCTAAACATCTCTTCATCTCCAAACTTCCACAGCGACCCCATCACCAACACACTAAGGCACCCAAGTTGCCGATAACATAGGACTTTATATGATTGAATTCTTCCAGGCTTTCAAATGCCCTACCTGTCATTTTCCTCACTCAACACTCTTATCTAAGGACAGGGTTTGAATTTGGATCCCAGAGTGATCAGAAACTTGAAATCCTTCTGCCTCAGCCTATGCTATAATTACAGGGATGCCCTGACCCACCCGGCCCTCGGGGTATACTTAAAGCCTCGTGATAAAAAGCTGTACTACCTGAATTCCCAGCACGTATCCTGCTGTAGGTTGTCTAAATAAGCGGATTTTCTAAAATGTTCCTCGCTTCTCCCTCTCTGATTTGATGTATAACTAAGATTCTCTAAGATTCAGTCCGAAGCCGGGGAGATAGTTCAATCGGCGAAGGACTTGCGCCTGCGCACAGCGTAAGAACCTGAGTAGTTCACTCCCCAGCGTCCATGTAGAAAGCCGAGAGTTTGGGACCCTGGTGCTGGGGAGGTGAAGACAGAATCCCTGAGCCAGCCTGGCCTAATAAAAGTAAAAGAAAATACACTAAAATGAGGTCACACTCAGCTTAGATCCCAGGAAAGCAGAAAAAGGCACCGCCTGCTCCCTTACTAGCAGTCCTGTCACTGATTTGTACTCTGTGAACCCTATAGATAAACTCCAGCGTTTCATGGGCATTTACTATGTCGTTGCTCTACCGATCTGACCGTCTATGAAGTGGTACCATTACTCTGCACATGGGGGCTGAGTTACAGAAGGAACGTCCCCCGGGATATCCAGCTGGGTGGGAACAAACATTTACGTCACTGAACCCATCACAACGTAGAGTTATGTACATTTTCTCACGCGGGCCCATGAGCAGCTTGAGGGCAGGGAGGGTGCCATTTCTGTCTCTAAGCCAGCAATATGTGTATAAACCAGGCAGACTTCATACATTCAGATACACACATATATGAATATATATTTCTTGAATTGACTTTAAAATAACATTCCTTATAAACTCAAGACAAAACTAAGAATGCTTGGGGGGTGGCAGTGCAAGCCGTCTTCGTTAGCAAGAAGACGACACTGGAAGTGAGCTTACTGACAGCGTGAGGTTACAGTCCTTGAGGAAATGGAATTATTTCCTTGTAATAGTGCTTAGCCGTTATAATAAACCAAAATTCAAAACACTTAAGATCACCTTTTTCCCCCTCAGTATATAAGGATTCTCATTTCTTATCGTTCCCAGCAGTAAAAGAAAGCCCTAAATTTACTTTCCTCAAATGGAAAGAGAACAGGCAAATGACAGACCACTGCTACTAATTGCTTCCCCAAGTCCTGCCAAGAAATGTATCCCATTAGGCAATTAAGAGAAAATACAGTTGCCTGACTAAGCACTTCACAAGAGAATGTCTAAGGTTGTGTGTGCACTGGCATTCCATTATTCAAATACTGAAAAATTCTCTAAGCAAAAAAAAAAAAAAAAAAAAGAACAAAACAAAACTTTTCTATAGCCAGTCTATAGAATAAAAATTTCTATGTTGAGACGTGTCACGTTAAAATATATGCACACTCATTCTCTTTTTGAAGTCATAAAAATAAAAGTTATTCTCGCACCAATGATACATGACCAGAAGACCAAACTACGCTTCTTAGGTGTGTTCTCGGTTGCGGTCCTCTGAGACACTCTGGAACGGGGTAACTGAAATCCACAGGGACCGTGCCAGCAGCAACAGCACACACACAGTACTTGTTAGAGTGCCTGCACCTTGCCCGGTTTCTACACACTGTGTACCACTGCAAGGCAAACTGGCTACAAAAGACCCACGGTCCGAGCTTCAAGGTGGTTAGGCAACAAGACCTCAATCTACCCCTAAGCCAATCTTACCATTTCTTCGTACATTCAACCATCAGCTCCTGGTAGGAGGCCACGAACTGGAACTTGGATGCGTGTTTTCCCACACGCTGCAGTCGCTTCCAAACTGAAGCCATGGTGATAGGTCAGTAGACTGGAACAGCTCTGGAGCAGAAGCAGCACAGCAGCTCTAATACAGCAGAGGGTCCAAAGCACAAGCGCTCTGCATGTATGTCTGTGCTTTCAACAAAAAAAACTATAACTTGAGATGACGCTTGGAGTCCATAGGTCTTCTCCCTGTTTCACAGGGTCAATCCTATCTTAGATGAACGGCCCAGTCAAGAACAGTTGATGTACAGGACAGGATGACTGAGAGGAGGTTCCCTCACGGAGACATCACCATTCCACCTCAGGGGCTATATATATGACGTGGATTCTGGAGAACTGAAAAGCAAAACACAGACAAAAAGAGAAAGAATATGAGGACAGAAGCATGAGAAGTGTTAGATAAGACGGCAACAACCTCTGTTATCTGCATGGTTTTCAAACAATGAAACAAAACACCGGCCTCAAAAGCCAGTAACATCAAGGATGCAAGATACCAGGGAAGAAATGACAAATCACACTGAAAACAGGCGGCAACACACCAGGTTGTCAGCACCAACAATTGAGAGATGCCAGTCGGGCCCTGCCTACCCTACCTAGCATCGCAGGGAGAACAGGGCGGGAAAGTCGGTGATGCTGATTGATATCTACCACCAGTTAGGAGGAGTGGAGTATTTTTTAAATAAACTTTATTTTTCAGTCGATAATTAATAGCCTCGAGCCTCAGAATGTGTGCTTAGAACAACCCGGGTTGCAGGGAGAAATGCTGGTTCAGTAGGATAGGGAAATGGATGGAGAACTAGGAGTGGAGGGAAATCTCACGGCACAGGGAGGGCAAGGTCCCAGCTCCAGGCCACTTTGCTTCCCCTTCACCTTGGCTGCCAGGAGGAGGGGAATGGAAACTCCTGCCTGGGCTTGAAGCGATGACCAGCCTGGCCAACGGGCAGTGCGGGGTGCAGTGCCTCCCTCCCCCATCAGGGACAGCCGGCCTGAGCCTCATCTCCTCACGCACCGAGTGCAGACCCCTGCCTCCGCAGAGACAGGCGTTGCCAGCCGCGGTCCCTGTCACCCAAACCTTGCCGTTAGATACCAGCCTCTGTCCCCGAACCCCAACCCCTCCGCCTGTCCACTCCAAGCCCTCCTCACACCTCTAATCCCGCTGTCCCCTCCTTAGAGCAGCTCTTCGGTCGCCGCCGCCTCAGAAGCAGCCGCCGCCACCGAGTCCTCCATCCCCGCTGGAGCCGCGTGGAACAGCGAAGCCCGGCGCGGCGCTCCTTTGCGGGAGCCGGGGTCTGCAGCTTCCCGGGGGGACGACGCCCGCCCCCTCCCGGCGCAGCGCCCCCTCCCCGGCGGAGCGCCCTGCGATCGCCCGCCCGCCCTAGCAAGCCCTGCCAGAGCCGCGGCTCAGCGCCCAGATCCCCCTCCCCCGCCTTCCCCGGCCGCCACCACCACCATTACCTCCCCCGCCGCACCTCTCACACTAACCCTACCCACGGCGACTCAACCTCGGTCCGCCCCGCCACCATTGGCCGAATCTGAGGGAGCCCCGCCTCCTTTGTGGGCGGGACTTAAGTCTGGAGGTGCGTCCCATTGGTAGATCTTCATGCCGATCACAAGGGCTCCACCCCCAGACCGCGAGGGGTTTTTTTTCATGAGGTGGAACCCGCTGGGTCTACCCTTTTCCTTAAAAAAAAAAAAAAATTGTAAATCACGAAGGACAATCCCGCCCATTCCCTGGAATGGTTGGGAGGACAGCGGAAGGCGGGAAGAGTAAGGATGTTTATAGTGAACTGGAAAGCGATTGCTGTAGGTAGCTGTCCGTCAAAGGCACCGTGGCTGCAGGGCAGGGTTTCTGGCTTCTGCTGTAGGAACCGTGCGGAGTCTGACTCTAGCGGCTGCCAGGGACATTGAGGTGCTGTGGTTTCTCTCCTATTCTCTTCCATCCCCACCCACGAGCTGAGTGCTCCTCTCCTGCGCCACTAGCAGCCAGCGATTTTGCACGCGCAGCCTTTATTTCACTCAATTCTTTCCGAGTTTTTCCCCTGACCTTGCCAGGCTCCTGACCCAGGTTCAAGGAGGGCTGAGCTGGACATAAAATGTTTACAGTACAGTCTCTTCTTGTTCTCATTCTCAGCATTTCTTTGAATCTTACATTGTCGTGTTCCTTTGAGGTCTCATTATCCCCTGGTATGAGCTGTGGGTGGATTAGGGAGTGGTTGGCTATATGGTGGTTAAAGGCAAGGGAGAGGACAAAACAACTTAATAGTTTGAGAGCAGTGGTGTTTACGTCTATTAAAAGAGTCAAAGTCTCGGGCAGCTGACATGCCAGAGGTTACCCTCGAACTCATGATCTTCCTGCTTCAACATCCAGGTTACTGAGATCGCTGGGGTTTTAGGTACACCCTTATCGTCACAGGCGTGAAGCTCGGCCCGGCTACAAGATCCATTTTGAGGTTGTGAAAGCTATAGATACTTTCTCAAGGGGCAGGAAACATCCATTCTGTACCAAAAACACAAAAATTTTCTTTCAGCCTTAGACGTTTCACAGACCTCGGATATAGAGAAAGAACGAAGGATAAAATTACAACTTTTCAGGACTTAACAGTAAAGTCAGATTAACTGAGAATGGGCCTACGGATGTGCCTAAGAAAGGGGTGGGAGGGTATGAGAGAGAAGGGGAGTGGGGGAGACAGAAGAGGGCAGGGAAAGGAAAGGGGAGGGGAGAGGAGAAGAAAAGAGGGGGAGCTGAGAGGGAATGGTCAAAAAAGTAAAACTCAGCAATTCCTCAGCAAGGAATGAGATCCTCAGCAGAGTTTGGGAAGGAAGGAGGTGGAAGCAAGTGTGGAAAAGGCAAAATACACATTCTTTTCAGGCTACTTCCTAGCTGTATTAAAGTTGGAGGCAAATTTGTTAAACTGACTTTAAAATTTTTGGTGTTCTGGGGAGGATGCTTTGGAGGAGGGGAAAAGAGGAGGTTGTGAGACCGATGTATAGAGTAGGAAGCATGAGTCGGATGGTATACACCCAGGAGACACAGAGGGGAGGCTTGAACCCAGTACCTAATTCCATTTCGACTCTCAGGAAAAGAGAGTTGTCTAAGAAAAAGTACATCTTATAGCAAATGGGGCAGATATCGCTTGTTTTGCTACAGTCTTAATTCAAGCAAAACGATGTATTCTTATTTTATATACATTATAGAGTTCTCAGACTCTATATCATTATGCCATTATGATCTAAGTAATATGTTCTCCTTCGTTAATAGGTATTGTGTGTATAGACCTTTTCAATGGATAATTTATAGAAGTGGTCATAAACTATGTTCATCTAAATCTAAGAACTCACATGATAATCAGGGTTTTTTAGACTCTCCTTACTATTCTTTATCATAAATACTCAAATGTTCTAATGTGGACAGTCTGGTCTAGTTTATTATCCTTTCTCTTCCTTAAAGGAAGAGGGTACATAAAGAGGGTACTTCATTGTAAAGAAACTATCTAAAGAGCAATGTTCCGAATGAGAGGAAAGAGGGGGGGTGGAGGAGGGAGGGGAGGAAGGAAGGAGGGGTGGAGGAGGGAGGAGAGGAAGGAAGTAGGGGTGGAGGAATGGAGGAGGGAGGAGAAGGAGGGAGGGGTGGAGGAGGGAGGGGAGGAAGGAAGGAGGGAGGGATGAGGAGGGAGGGGAGGGAAGGAGGGATGGAGGAGTAGAGGAGGGAGGAGAAGGAAGGAGGGATGGAGGAGGGAGGGGAGGAAGGAGGGAGGGGTGGAGGGTGGAGGGGAGGAAGGAAGGAGGGATAGAGGAGTGGAGGAGGGAGGGGAAGGAGGGAGGGGTGGAGGAGGGAGGGGAGAAAGGAGGGAGGGGTGGAGGAGGGAGGGGAGGAAGGAGAGAGGGAAACAGATCTATACAGCTCTTCCCTCGAGGTGTAAAGTATTTCAAGAGACCAGTAGTCTTTGTTTTGTGTTGTTGTTGTTGATGATGATGGTGGTGGTGGTGGTGGTTATTTTGATGTTGAGACAGGGCCTTTCTATGTGGCCCAGCTGTCCTGGAACTCTTTATTTATGTAGACTGGGGTGGCATCCAATTTACAAAGATCTGGCTGCCTGTTTTCTGAGTACTAGGAATAAAGGCATGCGCCCCTACACCCAGCTTAGTATTTTTCTTGACTGTAAACTTTACTTTTATTTCTAGCCAGCAAGGTAGCTGTGGAAAGAGTTAAATTGTCTACAGAAGTCTAACATTGTTCTGCTGCAGAGCTCAAGTGCATGGGCTGGCTGCTGAGAGCTGCAAGCAGCAGTCGCCTCTCCACACAATACTTTAAAAATAACCTGTCTAGCAGCTAAATTGATTGGAGAGCTTTAAATACAGACTATTCCAAGGTTGTTTGGTCTGCTTAGCCGACAATTAAGTACTAGCAAATAATGACCATATTAAACACTATTAATAGCACATTAAAGTAAGTTTCTATTCTCAAAGAATTTTCAGAAACAGATCTCAAGTGTGTGTGCAGGAGAAATGACTTAGCCTTTCTAAGATGGGATTTCCTAGCCTGTAAAACCAGGAGGCACACCCAGATGTTGAAACACGAACATAAAGTGCCCGTCACAAAGTAGATAGACAAGGGATACTAGTATATGTTATGTTTAGTAGCAAACTTAAACAAGACAAAAGCAAAACGTTTTCAAGAATACCTGAGCAAATAATTACTTGGCATAACATGTCTCTGCCTGGAAAGCTAAGGGCCCTCAGACAGTCCACTTACCACCATTCCTCACACAGTAACTCTGTGGATACAAGTGCATACCAAAAATTTGGGTGGATTTGAGACTTTATGATAATTACTTAGTGTTTATGTGCCTTCATTCCTCATGACCACCCTGCAAGCCAGGTTAACTGGAATCATCTGACAAGCCACAAAGTTACTTTTTCCTGAAGGCTTTCCTGACCACTCTTCCTCCTTCCGGGATTCCTGCCCTGTTTCTGCTGCCCCTTTCTAGCTCACAGTTTACATGGGGCTTGATTTAGCATCAAGTCTGTCCCAGGCTTAATTTGCATGTAATAGAATATAATGGAATGTAGAAAAATGGCTGCAAAAATTTTAATTTTACTGAACAGAAGAGTCAATATTTTCTTAAAAATTAAATTTTGCCTGTAAGTACTTTCAAGCATAAATACAATAAGTGGGGAATACCATGCACAGATCTCAAACCTTCTTTGTGATATGGATTTAGGAAAGGACACAAATTATTTTCAATGAACCAGCTTTTCACAGCAGAGACGCCCAAAATAAAGATTATCATCTAGGATATGCAGCTATAGGCTTGCATCATTGTTAATTTCCCTGGTCACAAAATTCTTCTCTTTGGGTTTTACTTAGAAATTGTCAGCAGTGTTAATGCAGGATTAAAGTACTGCTGGAATTTGCGACTTAGAACACATTTTGCTCCAGATTACACCACTACAGGTGTTTGCCCTTTCCCAGTTACCATACCAGTTATGCTGTACACAACGACATTACTGCAGCTTAGAACTCATAATAGATTGTTGTAAAGCCATTGAGGGGGGCACAATTCAACTTTTATAACCTAAAAAAACCCCTCCGTGGCAAACCAATGCTTTTGAAATTTTAACCAATGGTTTTTACAGTTTTTCTAAATACTTCCTTTTACCCTGTGGCATTCTTAAATATCTCACCCCAAGCTGACCTTACCATTACATCTCCACTCCACTTAAGCTGCCCTTTGCTCATTGTTTCAGGGGAGAAATAGAATAGAATGGAATGGAATGGAATAGAATAGAATAGAATAGAATAGAATAGAATAGAATAGAATAGAACAGAACAGAACAGAATGTAGAAAAATGGGATCCTCAACCCCTTGGTGTCTGCAAAGACTTATCCTTTGGAGAATAATGGAATAGAATCTAAGCGATTTGCATTGCTCCACACAATACCCTCTAGTCACACAAGTGACCTGAACACAATGCGACTGGTCCAAATTGATATTGTTTTAAGTATAAAATATGTAGTGTTTTCAAAGAGTCACTGTGTATAAGAAAACATAATATATACCTTATTAACTATTTTACACCGGTTACTCATCGACATTATCACAGTTTTAGATATACTGAGCTAAACTTTACAAGTAATTTCCCTGTTTCTTTATCTTTTTATTCTGGCTGCTAGTTGTTCTGTTTCTGTTTTGTGCAAACCCCTTAGGGAATAAAGGACCAGGACAACCTACCAGAACTTAAAAATAACACAATCCAATCAAATTTTAGTGATACACAAAACATTCTATACCTGCCTATCCAATAGATATCCATAAGCTACTTGAGACCGTCGGGACACTTAAAGACTGGTTAATAAAACTGAGTAGCTTGGCTGGACCTGGAGAGATGGCTCAGAGGTTAAGAGCACCGACTGCTCTTCCAGAGGTCCTGAGTTCAATTCCCAGCAACCACACAGTGGCTCACAACCATCTGTAATGAGATCCGATGCCCTCTTCTGGTGTGTCTGAAGACAGTTACAGTGTACTCATATATACATAAAATTTTTAAAATCTGTAAAAAAAAAAAACCATCCTCTTTACTGATTGATACAAATGGATGCTTGCAGCTAACTATCTGATTGAGCATGGAACCCCAATGGAGGAGTTAGAGAAAGGACTGAAGGAGCTGAAGGGGTTTGCAACCCCATAGGAAGAACAACAGTATCAACCAACCAGAACCCCCAGAGCTCCCAGGGATTAGACCACCAACCAAAGAGTACACATGGGGGGACCCATGACTCCAGCCGCATATGTAGCAGAAAATTGCCGTGTCTGGCATCAATGGGAGGAGAGGCCCTTGGTCCTGTGGAGGCGCGATGACCCAGGTAGCGGAATGATAAGGTGTTGAGCTGGGAGTGGGGACTGGATAGATGGGAAAGGGGATAATATTTGAAATGTAAATACATAAAATATCCAATAAAAAACATATACCTTTAAAAACAACTGAGTAGCTTGAGTTTTAGTATTAATCCATCGTAATTACCACAGTATAACTAACTGTAATATAAACAACTGACTACCACAGTGGACAGTGTAGGGAACCATCGAGGCTCTGGACGATTCAGCATAATTCCTAATTATCTAAAAAGGTACCAAGGCATTGGACCCACACAAGGAGCCCTGCTGATAAGGCGAAAAGAACTCAGGGGCGGTCGGAGGCTAGACACTTATAAAATCTAATCTAAAATCTTGAGAGGAGTCGGCATAGCAAATGCAAAGCCAGAATGAAGTGTTTCATCTGCCCTGTCACCCAGATGTCATGTGAGCCTTCTCTGTTGAGATGCAGGCTCTGCCACACTGACAGCAATGACGCATATGCCACCCTGTGGTGGTTTGCATATGCTTGGCCCAGGGAGTGGCACTATTAGGAGGTGTGGACTTGTTGAAGGAAGTGTGTCCTGTTGGGGTGACCTTAGAGACCCTCCTCCTAGCCACATGGAAGACAGTCTTCTCCTGATTGCCTTCTGATCAAGACGTAAAACTCCTGGCTCCTCCAGCAACGGTGACTGCCTGGACACTGCCATGCTTGATGATAATGGACTGAACCTCTGAACCTGTAAGCCAGCCCCGGTTAAATGTTGTCCTTTACAAGACTTGCCTTGGTCATGGTGTCTCTTTTCAGCCATAGAAACCCTAACCAAGACACATCCCATGCAGGTATTGGGGCATAAAGTTGAGATTTGGAAGAGTAATGGAAAAAGTATTGTTTTGCAAACCTGACTTTCTTTAGATTGAGAATATACCAGGAGAGGGGGGCGGGAATGTGTGTTGTATTTATATGATAATTCTAAAAGAATACTTAAAACATGTTCTACCTTCTATTACAAAGGCTCAGATTGATGTGAAAGCTTAGAAAAGCTTCACTGGTCAGTCACCATCCCATGCACCTCTAAACCTAATACTTGGGAGGCAGAGGCAGGAAGGTTGTAAATTTGAAGCCAAACCAGGCTGTAATGTGGGATCCTATCTGATGGATGGGCAATTAAATCATCTTTTAAAAAAAACCTAACAATGCTGTATATTCTCTTGTGAAATTGCTTTATCCAACTCGCCCAAGGACAGATCTGTAAAGGAACCTTTGCACGATGGTCTGAGATGGTACTATGTCTAGGACCTAAACTGTATGCTAAAACTGTAGGTAGTCTGGGCTAGCCTTAAACTCATGATTCTCCTACCTCTGCCTCTTGAGTTCTGGGATAGAAGCAAGAGAACATCCTTGACCGCCTTTAAACTCACGCAGATACAGAAACTTGTGTACCTACACCAATGATTCACACGGCCGGTTATATTCTTAACTAGCACAGGGAATGATTAGACAGCTTAGAAATCCTCAAGAATACAGTGCAGGCAATGACATCAGAATATAGATATCTGGGGCTAGAGAGAGGGCTTATCAATTAAGAGCACTGCCTGAGCCAAAGGACCCAGGTTCAATTCCCAGAATCCTTTGTTCCAGGGGATCCAACACACTCTTCTGGCTTCCGTGGGCACAGGCATGTCCTGTAGACATGCATTTGAGCAAAACGCTCACTGTCTCAGGCTTTCTACTGCTGCAAAGAGACACCATGACCGCGTCAACCCTTATAGGGAAACATGTAATTGGGAATGGCTTACAGTTCAGAGGTTTACTCCATTGTCATCATGACAGGGAGCATGACAGTAGGCAAGCAGGCATGTGCTGGAGCGGTAACAGAGGTCTACATCTGGATAGGCAGGAAGAGAGAATAAAGCTAGGCCTGGTTTCAGTAGCTGAGATCTCAAAGCCCACCCCCTAGTGGCATATTTCCTTCATCAAGGCCACACCTACTCCAACGAGGTCACACTTCCTAATAGTGCCACTCCCCATGAACCCATGGGGAACATTTTTACTCAAACCTCAATACTCATAAAACAAAACTTTAAAATATCTTTAATGTAGATCCTCAAAATGCTAACAAAACGCTAATAAAATGCTAAGGCGTAAGTCGGAATAGAGGAAGGTCGCAAAGCCATTATGGGTCAACTAGATATCACCCCTGATTTTAGAGATCAATAAATCTGCACCCTGTTCTCAGTCTGAGTCTCCAGATTACTGGAGATAATTTCATGGAGGCGGAGTCCTACTCCGTACTGTTGTATATGTCAAGGCGGGTGCTGCTATTACAGAACCTTTGTGCATTGCAAGTTCAGTGGTCAGTTCCTGCAGTTGCTACGGACCACAGAGGTTTCCGTTGAACTGGGGGCTCTTTCTGAGAAAGATTTTACAAAATTCAGTGAGTAGAAAATTAGAGACTATTAACTATGGCTCACTGGTCATTCCTCCTGAAGAATCTTTAATTATATAATATATAATATATTTATTTTATATAATAAACTCACCTTAGCTTCGTTTCTCCCTCGTCTGTAATAAGACTACGTTCCAGATCGCTAGATATTACAAATACCCAGTGCATGTGTTCCTCAACGTAATTCCGCAATGGCTATATTTAGTGTGTACAAAATAACATAGTATCTTCTGAAATAATTGAGTAAGATGGGACAGGCCAGAAAGAAAAATCTCGGCTAGCCATGAAAACGCTCCCACAGTGTAATGTTATGGGAGACACCCCCATACCAACAAAGCAGAGAACAGGGAGATAGGATGAGACAGAACCTTGCCAAACCCAGACACTCACAGGGGAGGAGAAGCAACCCTTTGGTGACGCTTTCACATAGGAGCTGACTGATAGGATGAGCCCAGCTTTCAGAGGGCTGGTCTCCTTGGTACAGTCTGGCAATCTTCTGGGTAGGGTAATGGGGGTAAAACTTCCAGGCCAAATGCAGGAAGAATGGGTGTCACAGCATCCGTTCCAGGTCTCCTTTTAACATGAAAGCTGCTGGTTATTTCTTTATATTCTCTTGCAACTCTGGGATTCTATTTTTAAACATCCCCAATAATAACAACATATCAATGATCTCTTTCTCTGGGTAAGACCCAAGTTTTGTATCATGATTCATTCTTCTAAAAAAAAAAAAACCTGATCTTTAATATTAAAACTATGATATTCTAACTCTCAGATAAGTTTAATCTGCTTCCTTTTTAATTCTTTCCTTCTTTTTGTGTATACGTGTGTGAGAGAGGTGCATGTTTGCATGTATGTTTTCACGTGTGTAGGTGTATGTGTGTACACACAGACCCAAGGCCAGTGTTAACAGTCATCTTCCATGTCTCTTACATCGTGTTCTCTGAGGTCGTATCAGGGTCTCTGACTCAAACATAGAGTAAATGTAACTCAAATGACTCTAGAATTGCAGGCAGGTCACCTTGACCACCTGGCCTTTACCTCGGCTCTGGGGATTTGAACTCCGGTCTGCCTGCTTGGTTAACACTTTAACACCTGAGCCATCTCCCTAGCCCACACATTTAGTCTCTTCTAGATGCAGAATAAGGTACTGTTTTGAGTCACGCCTACTGAGAAAGTCCTTAAAATAAGTGTCAGTCATTATTTGGGTCCCATTGCCTATTTAAAAAACATATAAGTGCTGGAGACACAGTTCGACAGTTTCAAGCACTTACTGCCCGTGCAGAGAATGTGGCTCTGGATCCAGAGGATTTGATGACATCCTCTGTCCTTCGCAAGCATCTGCATGCATGGATGTAGCACACAGGCGGGCAGGCAGCACACATGGGGGCACACAAACACATACACACGCACAAACACACACACTCATGCACAGCTAAATAAATAAGTACCTTTTTTTCCCCTAGTAACTAACCGGCTTCAGGGTAGAAAAAGAGGCACCTCATTTGGCTAAAGTTACACATGTGAGAGAGGAAATAAGTTGACCATATTTGAAATCTGTGCTTGTTCTTGAAGAATGAAAACAAGAACAGGGCACATATTATTAACCGTTTAACTTACATTCTTTAACAAGTTCTTAGCCAGCCACCATTGCCCGGGCCTATCGTGAGGAGCACGCTTCTGTGTGCAGTGTGTATGCCCCAGCATAAATCATAGCTTACAAAATTATCATTATCCAAACGGGCAGTTCCCAGAGTTAAGGCACCTCTCTTCCTCAAGCCTGCCCTGCTGCCACAGGGCTGTGCTATGGGTGTGGCAGGAACTGCTTTGCATACGCTTGCAGCAGTCAGTCAGTCGACTTTCAACACTTTTGCCAACATGTCTTCAGCTTTCTTTTACCCATCCACGTAGGATCTGACTTCCTGGCTGACCTTGAGAGATTTAAATCAACACAGAAACATATCTGGCTCTGCCAAAAGGAGTGTGTCTTAGGGTTTCTACTGCTGTGAAGAGACACGGTGACCATAGCAACTCGTATAAAAGAAAACATTTAATTGGTGCTGATTTACAGGTTCAGAGATCATCACAGGTTTACAGGTCCATTATTGTCACAGTGGGAAGCACGGTGGTGCACAGACTGACGTGGTGCTGGAGAAAGAGCCAAGAGCTCTACATCTGGGTCCACAGGCAGCAGGAAGAGAGAGAGAGACACTGGGCCTGGCTTGAGCATCTGAAACCACAAAGCTCACCCCCAATGACACACAGGACCACCCCCACTTCAATAAGGCCACAACTCTTAAAAGTGCCACCCCCTGTGAGCCTACCCAGGTCCACTTGGTTTAAACCACCATAGAGTGTCACTTTGAATGGCAGCTTCCAAAGTGGTTTTAGAATATCCAAGAGATTTGGACTTCTCTTGGCAGTGTTCCTGAGTAAAATATGCATTTATTTAATAACATATATTAGTGGATAGTTATCAAGTTTGAAGTATTACACAAAGTGGAGAGAATAGAATACATCGAGAGAGAGAACAAAACAATTCTGCCCTCCTGGGCCTCACATTCCTCGTCAAGTAGAAATGATTATTCAAGCATTTGCTCTAGAAAATCCAAGTTGATAAGAGGGGAGTATGCTTTGTCTCACAGTGACACAAAACGTGGGGAAAGTGCTATAAGTGACAGCACTTTGGGGACTATCATTCATAAATCACTCATTCAGTAAGATCCAATGTAGTATTGTACATTGTGTTCTTTCCTCTGCGGTTGTTTATATAGAGTCCCATTATAGACAGCACAGCACACACAGATTTACAATATATATTTGAGCTGGAGTCCTGTTTGTGTTCATTTGGTTCTTTTTTTTTTTTTTTTGGTTGTTTGTGTTCATTTGAATTATAGCATTATATTACTATTTTGTTATTAGTTTTGGGTTTCATTAAGCACTTAGCAATATTGACACTATTTCTTATAATAATAGTTATAATACAACACTACTGTAGCTATAAAAAGTATAAATCATCACATACCCAACTGAAATTACATTGTCTGAAAGAGATGATATGCAACTTTTAACTGTTAACCAAAACAACCTTATCAACATAGTCCCTGGAGCTCACGTGCAACATTTAACAATGTAACAGTTACTAAGAATGTAACAGTTTTTGAGTTGTGACACCAAGTGTGGTGTCACATATCTGTAATTCCAGCATTTGGGAGGTGGAATCAGGGACATCCTCAGCTATATGGCAAGTTCAAGGCCAGTGTATTAATTACTTTTCTATTGCTGTGATAATACACCGTAACAAAGACAACTTGTACACGAGTTTAGTTGGGCTCATAGCTCCAGAGTGTTAGAGCGTGTAGTGGTGGATTGAGGCCTTGTAGGCAGCTTCAGTAGCAGCTGAGTGTTCACATCCTGCTCCTTAAGTAGGAGGCAGAGAACACACCAGAATAGCATTGTTTACAAACTTCTACCCCACCTCAGTGACATCTCTCCTCCAACAAAGTAAGCATTCAAACATATTAGCCTATGGGGGCAGAGGGAGGCTTTTCATTCAAACCACAGCAGTCTGCCCGTCCTATCTGAAACCTTGTAACCAAACCCACATATCTATATACTCCATTCCAATTGGCTCACCAACTATGGCTCATAAGCTGTTTAAAAAAAAAGTGGGGGCTGGGGATTTAGCTCAGTGGTAGAGCGCTTGCCTAGGAAGCGCAAGGCCCTGGGTTCGGTCCCCAGCTCCGAAAAAAAGAACCAAAAAAAAAAAAAAAGTGAAAGAAACCAATTACTATAATGCTTTGAAGGTCAAACTGTGGGACACTGAAAGGCACCCTGGCTCCCAGTTGAGCAAAGGCTTGAAACTCCAGACTCTGAAAGGGACAGTAGGCATTTCTCCTGACTCCCAGAAAACCACTAGCAGCAACCCTCCATAGATATGTGGCCATCAGTCACATAAGGGCAACTCTGCAGTCCCTCCACAGGTAGAGGATGTGACCACAGGTAGGCTCAAGGCAGAGGTAGCTAAAGGCCTGGAGGCTTAGTCAATGAACTTTCCTTCCCAGACACTCCTCCCCGCAAAAGGTGTTTAATCTCAGGCCTACCCTGAGAAGTAGGATACTGTTTTATTCATCCACTTCCTGTCATAAAAATAAATGTCTTAAAGCCAAAGACTATCTTTTTATTGGATCTACCTTGGGGGAGCCACAGAGAAGGCTTCCCCTACAGAGCCCCATTTAATCTCCTGTAGAAGGCCTCCCTATGCTCCCAGTGTCGCCCGCCACTAAGCCAAGCCAAGCCAAGTCAAGGACTCTCCCCCCCCCGGGACCAACCACTAGAGCTTCCCCTTCTTTTCCCTTTCAGCCCTGGGCTAGATCCAGCCCTGCAGACCCCCACTCTGTTCTCAGCTCTTCTGGCGCATTCCAGTGACGCCTGGATGCCCAAGAGTCTAAGAACCAGATGGTCCCAGTCTTGTTGCAGGCCCATGGACTCCTGAACCAGTTCTGGCTGTGTCCTGCTCTCAGGTTGTGCTTCCTCAACCCTGGAGTGGTGTCCTGTGGCTTCCCACAGCCCAATACCCACCCAGTGAAGGTGCCGGGTAAAGTGCAGTCAACTTCCCGCGTCCTGCCTCCCTGAGCAGCCAAGCCCAGTGCTGGAGTGGTGGCAGGACTCACAGTAAACCTACATCAAACATAATAAAAATTTCAAAAGGTACAAAGGAAATCAGCTTCGGGGTATTGCTCCAGTGAGAAAGCTCCCCTGCTTATGAAATTCTCTTCGGTGTCAATGAAATGATATGACAAAGGAGGCAAACAGGCAGTTGAGGAAGATGGGGGCAGCTGATGGCCCCTGCTTTCCCACTGATGTCTTTGTATGTTCTTTTGGAAAAGGAGAAAGGATGCAGAGAGAAAGGAAAAATGCACATCATCTTAGTCACTTTCGGGTGTTTATATGATGACACAATGAGAAACTTGGCTCCACAAAACAATATGCCTTGTGACACGAGTGAAGGACAAGTTGTTAAAAGAGGAGCAGTGGAGTGCACCAGTGCTGCACAGGGACAGGAATTCAAACAAGGAGTCATCGGCCAGGCTGGGGACGGGGGATGTTCAGCAAATTCTGTCTTTCTGCATGGAATACCAGGCCGTGGTGAACAGATCGTTTCTAATACAGTAAATGTCAAAGCTCAGTAAAAAGAAGATAGTC
Source organism: Rattus norvegicus (assembly GCF_021556685.1). Classification (NCBI taxonomy): domain Eukaryota; kingdom Metazoa; phylum Chordata; class Mammalia; order Rodentia; family Muridae; genus Rattus; species Rattus norvegicus. The sequence continues at coordinate 100,717,492 of NC_141547.1, forward strand.
CAAGAGAAGCTGCTGGAAGTTCATATCGACAAGGACATAAAAGATGGCTAAAATGTAACACTCCATTAATGAAGGAGACCAAGGACCAAGACGGGAGGGAGGATAATGCTACCCTTCTATTAGATCAGGACAGTGATCTTTTTCACACAACAGGAAGGTCTTTATATCTGAAAGGCCACACAGCTGTTGGAAGCAGAGCTCAGCTTCCACAAACACGTGTTCACTCTGAGGACCAAAGAGACCATAGTCCTCATCTTTCATCTACATCAGACTGTTGTCCATGAGAGAGAACAGCTGTGCGTTCTATTAAGGTACGCTAGTTTATTGTCCACCGTATAAAAAGGGATGCCTACTTACTTTCCCGAAAATAAATGACTCTCAATAAACTCCTGGCTATTGAAAAGAAATCCTTCCTGGAGTTCAGGGCGCAGAAGAAACCAGTGAGGTAGCTCAGACGTAGGTCCAAACCAAGAAAAAAGGTGCCCTGATCATGAAGACATATAGAACTACAAACATCATTCCACCATGCCCAAGGTGCTGGGTAACTCTAATTTTTTTTAAAAACTACTTTTAATGATTGTCGTTAAATACTTTAACTTCCCTTCTAGCCCACCACCCACCAGAGATAGTGGAAAAGAAAGGACACAGGGGAAGCGGACATGTTTAGAAATGGTTTTTCAGTGCAAACCCCATCTGCATTATCAGGAAATCAGCAGTTCAGTTCACGGGTCAGCAGCCGCAGTGCGATCCACTCACAAACACTCCAGATACACCAGCAGCCCAGTTTGTTCGTGTAGGGGTGGCAGCAGGTGGCATGACCTAGCAGGAACAGCCGGACAGGAGGGATTTGGACCAGCAGGGACGTCAGGAGCAGTTCTCAGCTGGGCCTCTCTCAAGGAAGCAAGTTGAGTTCTATTTATACTCCCTCCAAACAGCGCATGTCCAGAGTACGCAGAAGCAACAAGAAACCAGGTGTGTGCACTGCCCCTGGAAGTCTTTTAGTGCATTTCTCTTTGTGGCGTTCTCAACTATGCAATGTAAGGCAGACCAATAACGTATGTCATTAGTAAAGAATCCTTCATCACATGTCCTTTCACATGCTTGCTTTAACAGAACATCCTTTCACTTGTGTCCCCTTCAGGAAAACATTCCTTCACACGTTTGCTCCAGCAAAAACACTATCCAACATACCTGAATTTCCAAAGAACTCATATTTCCACTTCAGTGATGTTCAAGGTCAGATCTCTTAATGGGCCAGTGAATAGAACTGGGTGGTCTCTATAGTGTTTTTGTTCTCTGTTTTCAGTGCTGGGAATTAAACTTAGAGCCCTGTGTGTAGTAGATCAGCACTCTACACTGTGCATATATTCCCCGCCCTTAAACAATTTTTACTGCTATTAGTTTACACGTGGTCTCCCTGACTTGACCAGATGCCAAGCCTTGAACTTTCAGGATTAAGGTGTACACACCAAGTGTGCAAGTGAATGAATGACTATAGTCAGAACACAGAATGACTGTAGTCAGAACACAGAATGACTGTAGTCAGAACACAGAATGACTGTAGTTACAACACAGAGTGACTGTAGTCAGAACACAGAGTGACTCACAGAATGACTGTAGTCAAAACACAGAATGACTGTAGTCAGAACACAGAACCATTTATCCCTTAATATTAAAATGTAGTAGTGCTTTCAAAGTTACATCAGAATAAACACACACATAAAAGTCCTGTGTAAATGATGACTTCAGCACACAAGATACATTTATTACTTATAAAAACTATTTAGCAAGGAGCAGAAAGACAGCCCAGCAGTCAAGATCACTTGATGTTCTTGCAAAGGACCTAGCTATGGTTCCCAGCACCTACATGGTGGTTCACAACCATTCAGAGGTACATACACCCATGAAAGCAAAACATTGATATATATCCCAATTTTAAATCTAAGAACAAAAGCTCTGTAACAAATAAGTCCCTTTAACACCTAGTAGCCTATAATTGGCTTAGTGGTTTATGTGGACAAGCCTAGACCAATTGCTATAGAGTTAAAACTCTGTATTTAATTGGCAATCATAAAAAGAAAACTTGTTGGCCATGATGGAACAAAGCTGTATTTGCATCACTTGAGAGGTTGAAACAGCGGGATTAGACATTTAAAACCAGCCTCAACTCATCATGGCATAGTGAATTTGAAGCCAACCTGAGCTACCTGAAACCCTGCTCTAGGAAAAGGAGGACTCAAAACCTAATTATTAGAGATGTGTTCATCTAATTATTACATTAAGTGGAGTGTGAGGTTTCTGCATTCTATCAACTCAATTATTGCTAGAAAGTGATACATAGTTTAAATATATTGTCAGCCACGGAAATGCCTTTCAAAAACAGGTTTATCATACCATGTGGCTTCTTAAGGGCTTGCACTTCTAGAGTTACTTTCCTTTATACTGTGCCATATATATATATATATGTTATATATATTCATATATTAGTATATAATCATATATTAGTATATAATATCATTATATAAATGTAAAATCTATCATATACATTAGTGTATATAATTATGTATCAGTATATAATATACCACTATATATCTGAGTATAATGTATCATATTACATAATATCATTATATAATTACATAATATGATACATTAGTATATATCATTATATATTATCTATTAGTGTATATCATATATTAATATAAATGTACATAATATATAAGAATACTAATATATTTTAGATATTATATATTAATTTATATATTATATATAAATATATATGCTATATGCTACATACTATATGCTAGATGCTATATACTATGTGTTATATATAATATATTAGTATATATATTTATATATTAGTGTATAATATATCATTCTTAGTGTATAATATATTATATACCATATATATAGCACATAATACATATTATTCTATGCCATTATATATTATGTTAGTATATATTATATATAAGTATATATATTATACACTATGGTACATATAACATAGAGTACATATTATATACTAATTACTATTATGTATATATATACCAAGAATGGTGTCTTATATACTAATATATAATATATACACTAATATGTACTAATATATAAACTGATATATATATAATATAGTGTATCATATATATTTGTATATTAGTGTACATATTATATATTAGTATATAATACATCATTATTAGTATATAATATATCATTGTATATTAGTTTATATATTATGTACACACATATATAAATTAAGACCAGACATACTCATGCCACTTGAATTCCCCTTTGTCTTTTAATGCATTTATTTACAACTGAAGTTTAAAAACCTAAGGTGGTTTTAACTCTCAGTACTTAGGAGGCTGAGGCATGGGGACCGTGAGACCAGCCGGGGCTTCACAATAAGTTTAAGGCAACCTAAGCTATATAGCGAGGTCTTTGTTGAAAAGAAGAAAGCCAGTTTTAATTCCTTTTACTCCAAAATTTTAGTTCTCTTCCAGGTGTTCTTAGAGATCAGATGCATTCTATATGGTTCTACTGTTCAAGAAATAAAAAATGTAGATTAAGCAACTTAAAAGAAATCTAAAAGGAGAGCATACAAGTGTTCTTAGGGCAATGTAACTACCCTAAGTAATAGCACCTCTAAAGTCAGCTAAATGTTAGAACACTGGTGCCCGCATGGTTGTGCTATGTGTGTGACCATTGTGTGCTTTCTAATATGTTTTCTCATTTTCAAAGCCTTCACTCATAGCTTCAGGTTACAAACCATATCCAGCTTAAAAACAGGAAAACTCTTTACCAAAATTCCTTCCTGGTAGCTCTGGGCTAACTGGGACCATTGACTCACTCCTGTTTCACAACAGAATGAAGAACCATTCACAAACTGGGAACCTCTTCCCTATGCTATAGCATAAAAAGAAGGGTGGGGCTGGGGAAGCTCAGTGCACTGCTTCTCAGCCCTGTAGTTCAGTTCCTTGTGTTGAGGTCATCGATCCCACCATAAAATTATTTTTGTTGCTACCCCATAACTGTAATTTTGCTACTGCTATGAGTCATATCTGGGTTTCCCAATGGTCTTAGGCAACTCCTGTGAAGGGTTGTTCACCCCCCAAAGAGGCCATGACCTACAAGTTGAGAATGGCTGGCTCAGTGGCTAAGAGCACGTGTTGCTCTTGCCGAGGATCTAAATCCAGTCCTCAGAATCCACATGGTGGCTCACGGCCATCTGTAACTCTAGCTCTGGAGGGTCTAACACACTCTTCCAGCCTCCACAGGTACCACACACATGATGCACACACATCCATGCAGGCAAAGAACACAGACAAATAAAAATAAATCATTTGTTGTTGTTGATGTTGTTGTTTTGAGACAGAGTTTCTCTGTGTAGCCCTGGCTGTCCTGGAACTTACTCTGTAGACCAGGCTGGCCTCAAACTCAGAGATCCACTTGCCTTTGCCTCCCAAGCGCTAGGATCAAAGACGTGTGCCACCACACCCAGATGTAAATCAATCTCTCTCTCTCTGTCTCTCTCTCTCATACACACACATACACTTTCTCTCTCTCATTCTCTCTCTCTCTCTCTCTCTCTCTCTCTCTCTCTCTCTCTCTCTCAGATGAGCTTTCATTGACTTGTCTTATGGGCCCGAGTTGCGATATATAACCACGAATATCATAGTGTGAGGACACTTATTTTCTTCAATATCTTCTTTTTCTTAAAGATTTATTTATTTATTATATATAAGTACACTGTAGCTGTCTTCAGATACACCAGAAGAGGGCATCGGATCTCTTTACAGATGGTTGTGAGTGGCTCATGTGGTTGCTGGGAATTGAACTCAGGACCTCTGGAAGAGCAGTCGGGTGCTCTTAACTGCTGAGCCATCTCTCCAGCCCTCTTCAATATCTTCTAATGCTGGTTCATACTTGGCTTCTGCATGCTCGTGCTTGTGTAGAAGACTCTTTTTGGTGTTTCAGTACCAAGTCAGGTGCTTCAAATGGGTAAATATTTATAAACTGCCTACTACGTGCAAGAAAATATTGGATTTCCAAGCAGTGACGAATAAGGAGTGATGAAATGGACTCGTGGATAAAAGTTCCTGCTGTGTCAGCCTGAAGACCTGAGTTCAATTCCACATGAAGTTACAAGGAGAGAACTGATTCCAAGTTTACATATATGCCATGACACGCTTAGGCATAGACACACACACGCGCACACACACACACGCACACACACACTAATAATGGTAATAATAATGAAGGTTTAAAGCATATAAGCAAAAATTAAAAGTTAAACTTTTATAGTTAGGCAGAGAAATGTATATAGATTGTAAAAGTATGAATTATATCAAATGCGATGCAAATCATTTAAATAGCAGCCTGCTAGAGTTTGCATCTTGAGTGCCCTCCACACACCCAAGTGTTAAGGAAAGGGTATAATCTCACTCCTCCTCTCCCTTTCAATTCCTAGCTCTAAGGTTTCCTCCCAGCCTGAAGCTTCACCATGGCATGCCACCGAGTTCAAGAGCAGCAGAGTGAACTGATCTTGATCAGGTACTGAAACATTCGAGACTATGAGCTTCAATCAGCCTGTGCTCTGTGAGTTCATTGACTTGGGTGTCTCTTCTACTTCTAGGGAGCTGACTCGCACACGGTCCAAGACAAACACTAAGAAATATGCTAAGTAGGGGCTACCAAAAAGAGAGATAGAGGAAGGCTTTTTATGTCTTGAGTTTTGTATGATCTTCTGCTTTGAAAGTGTGCTGGTATCAGTCATCTCTCTTTTTTTTCCGGAGCTGGGGACCGAACCCAGGGCCTTGCATTTGCTAGGCAAGCGTTCTACCACTGAGCTAAATCCCCAACCCCTGTTTTTATAATTCTTAATAACAAAACACAACCTGCTCACTCTCTATAGTGCCATCTGTATGTGTCTGGCCTCCAGGCTGGCAGCTTGGAATTAGATAGAAGTTGAGGGGGCTCTTTCCCAGGGAAGACTGTTTGGGAGAAATGGTCACATTTTTTGTTTATTCTTATTTTATTTTATATTTATTAACCGTCTCATAATTATAAAGACTCAAGGTATGTGACAAAGCACACGAACACAGGGGAGGATGAACTTCAGGGAACTGGGTCACTGTTGCAACCTGAGTGTCATCCCAGGGATGTATGTGATGTCACTGGGTTAAGGAAAGAGACATAGGTATGACTCATGGGAGACAGCATGAATAACATGATAAATGTGACATCTACATACACATACAAAGTGTACTCCAAGCCTCTGCAGTACTAGCAGATTTATACCTGAACCAATGTAATTCTAGGGCTCTTTTTTGGTGGCCCTTCTGCTGCCAAGGACTCTGAGGCAGCAAGTCCACCTGACGTCCAGACAGAGGAAGACACACTGGATTTGTTTCACCTGAACGTCCGTCGGTAGGGGCGATCTAACAACCAGCTGCCAACTCTAACTTTGTAATTTTAGGAAGCACTTGTGCTTAATACATAGTTACATGAAAGAACAATCTAAAAAGAGGCTTTGAAAGTGTCTCCCGGGACTGGAGAGATGGCTCAGCCATTAGGAGCACCAACTGCTCTTCCAGAGGTCCTGAGTTCAATTCCCAGCAACTACATGGTGGCTCACAACCATCTGTAATGGGATCTGATGCCCTCTTCTGGTGTGCATCTGAAGACAGCTACAGTGTCCTCATATACATAAATAAGTTTTAAAAAAAGTTTTTCCCAGGGATGGAGGGATGGCTCAGTGGTTAAGAGTACTGACTGCTCTTCCAGAGGACCTGGGTTCAATTCCCAATATCTATATGGTGGTTCACAACTGTCCTTACACAGACAAAACATCAGCCCACGTAAAATAAAAATAAACAAAAAATGTGAAAAAGTCATTTCTCCCAATGGTCTTCCCTGGGAAAGAGCCCCCTCAACTTCTATCCAATTCCAAGCTGTCAGCCCTGAGGCCAGACACATACAGATGACACTATAGAGAGGGAGCAGGTTGTGGCAAGCCAGGGGATGCATGGAAGGGCTTGAAGGGAGGAAGGGGAAGGGAAAGATGACTGATTCCAGCACACTTTCAAAACAGAAGAGCATACAAAACTCAAGACGTAAAAAGCCTTCCCCTATTTATTTTGTCTTTTTGTTGCTTAATAGTGTTTTCTTTTCCCCCACAGTTGTGGCTATCTTTGATGATTCTTGTCCGGCTTTACTTTCTGATTGGCTAAAACTTGAAAGGTTGTAGTCAGAGGCCCCAAGATGAGTAAAAAAAAGGCTGAGCAGTGGCTGATGGGAACATGGGAGATACCGTTACAGCATGTGCTCACGCCTGATTCATAGGTAAGCAGCAGTTCTGAGACAACTGAAGAGTCTAGAAGCAGGCCAAAATATACTCTCTTTCATCTTCTGCTGTATGTGAAAAGCCCGTGTGAACTTGTATGTGCCGTGCGGATGTGTGTGCATGTAGAGGCCATCAGAGGGCATCAGATCCCCTGAAACTGAAGTTACAGGTGATGACCTGCTGCCTGAAATGGATGCTGGAAACCAAGCCGGTTTTTGGCAAGTGTGATAAGCGCTTGCTCTTAACCACTGAGCCATCCCTCCGGCCCCAACACACGATAGCCTAACACTAAAATGTGAAGAATTAGCTTTCTCTATGCTCAGACCCTAAGGTATAGGTTCTGCTTGTTTCTTGGGTCCTAACTTTGCATCCTGTAAACAGCATTTAGGTTTATCACCATCCCACTGTTTTCCTCTGCAAAATTAAACCATCCTGCCTCCATTTTAGGCTTAAAGCCATCTCACGGTGAAGACAAACTAGGTTCTCTCCTGTTTATGATCAAACCTCTGTTTCTCAAGGATTGGGCTATGTCCCACCTAGCCTTAACTACAAATGGTTCTGTTCCAGAAAACAGCAGTCGTTCCTTTGTCTCAAAAGGTTACTGTGACCACCTATAACTACCTGTTGTTATGGCTACCTTGTAAGCAGAAGCCTTGTCCCTCCCGAATTGTAAAGCCACTATGTTCTCATTGAACTGTCTATCACTAGACCTTTGAAAATATAAAGCAGGAAATAATCACGTGTACATTTTTTTCATTTGAGCCCAGTTTGTATTTCAAATTGGCTGAAATCAGCCAGAAAGTTCCAAACACCGTGGGTTTCTAATTGGGTTCCTTTTCGGGAGAAGGCAGGATCTGTCCTTTGAAATTAATTTTCAGTGGAACTCAAGTTTCAGCTTCATAACTTGAACAGATAGCGTAACATAAACAAATCCTTGTGCTTGCCTTGGACTTTTGCTGAAAGGACACTTGAGCAACCCCGAAGTTTAGAAAGTTGCTTACGGTGGTTGGTATATGCTTTGTAAACTCAGCCCTCAACAGAACTGTGGGGAAGGCAGACCGTGAGTTCGATGTTAGCCTGAATTGTATGCACACAGAGAGCCCGTATTTTAAAACATGATTTGAAATGAAACTTCTAACAAATCATACTGCGTGACTATTACGATTTTATATACGGCTTTATAGTTGGGTATCGTTTGCGTTACAATCATTATTTAGAATTCATTCAAAACTCTATTCTTAAATACACCAATCAAGTGTAATGCCACATGTCTGTAATCCTAATGCTCTGGAACCTAAAGCCAGAGGATTGAAACGTTAGGCTACCCTGGTGAATTTAGCAAGATCCTGTCTACACAAACACAGAAGGGGCTGGAGCTCTATCCCTAGGCTCAGACTCCAGGGCTAAAGGTACAAATAAACCAATAACAACCCCCACAGTCTCTCTTCTCTCCCCAGGAGGGCTTCCCAGCTACTCCAAAGCCCTATCCACACAATGCTGTGATCATGGTGATGGCTTGCAGAATTTTCTCCATGCCTAAAAGGTGTCCATCTGCTTCTGGCAAGACCTCACGAAAACTTGAAACGATGTGTACAACCCACTGCCGACAGAAGGCAGACTTATCACAATCGCGCTCAAGCCAGAAACCTTTCAAAATCTCCTCGAAAACTATGTCAAACAGTAAAGTACAGAAGGCTACGAAACCACAATTACTGCCCCCTTCCCAAAGCTCTGACGCCCGCTGCTTGTTTAGTAATGGCTATAAATGTTTTCTGCTTATACTTTATCATCCATGCACCAAGAATTAAAACCTCAGTTTAAAAGTATGGATAAGTAAATATGTAACAAATGTTTTATTAGGAAATACTTCGGTTTGGGTAATACATAACAGGACCTGAAAACAGCCAGGTTTGGGCTTATTAGCAGAAGGCATTTGCAAAGATTATTTCAGTAATACAGATTTTCTTCTCCAGGAAGATATACCCAAATAGATTCTAAAGTGTTTCCCTTTTCTTTTTTTTGTTCCCTTCAAACTCAACGTCTTCTCCACTGAGGTCCCCTGAACACTCTTATTTTGACAGCTCGCTGAGGAGCCATTGAAATCTCTATGCTTCTTGGGTTCCCGTGACTTGAGTTTAATAGCATTTCAGATTCTTTTTAAATTCTCTAATAGTGCAGTGACTCGATGACTATTAAAAATGATGGGCTTCCGGTGGTTCAGACACAAATATGCAATTCTGGGGCTGCTGAGTTATGGGGTGTGTACGTGCTTACGTGGGGGCATGTTAAAATGACCTCAGTACTCATGACCGTGCCCTTCATGAGTCAGAGCCAGCAGCCATTCTGAACCCTACACTGGGCCCTGTTTCATTTTTTTTTTTAATGTGGAATGATACAATCTCTAGTTTGGGGGAATTATTTTTAAATGGTTCCTTCTGATTTGTCCACTTTTGGAAGTGATTTTTTCCTCATACTTTCGCTATGATAAAGGCCGGATTCTTTGTTTGTTGCTGTGATAAAATACTCTGCAAAAGCAATCCAGGAGGGAACAAGGAGTTATTTCAGTTCACAGTTAAAGGTCTAACATTGAGAGAGAAATCACAAGCAGGAGCCCGAGGCAGCTGGGCACAATAGGTCTCCGCTCAGACGCAGAGAGTGATGTGGATATAATAGTGCTTGGCTCATTCCTCTCGAATTCTTAGATTGCCTAGGATGGGGTCTAAGAAATACTTTCATCCCCAGTGGGCAGTAACATGACCACGACAATCTCTCACAGACATCCCCAGATTGTGTCAGGTAATTCTGACTTCTGATCAAGCTGACAATTTAGCCATTACAGTCAGTGATGGGAAGGAAGCTCAATGGATGGGAGGAAAGGCTCACTGAAGGGCAGAATGAGGCGGCGAGTGTGATATAGAAGATATTTTATAATTATCCTTTATCCTCTTTTATCCTTTATTTCTGCCTCTTCTGAGGACAGCATATTATTGAGTGTGTTAATTTACCGGTACATGCCTTTGGCCCCAGAGCTTGGAGGAAAATGCAAGCAGAACTTTGAAGTCAAGAAATTCAAGACCATCCTGGTCTACAGAGTAAGTTCAAGTCCCAGAACTGCATAGCAAGACCCTGTCTCCATGAATAAATAAATAAACCAGTGTAAGAGAGAAGATGGTGTTAATCATTTGTGCTATCTGGTATGTCTAGTTTATAAATCCAACAGTAAATTACCTTCTTCCTTAATTTGTTTTCAAGCTAAAACTCAGAGTCTGAACGAGAACATTTCTTTAAAAACCCACTATTGGTTTTTATATTACTTCTCTGCTTCCGTTGAAACTAAGTTCCAATGAAAAAGAAACAGAGTATTTCCTGGAATCTATTAAGTCCTGGTCTTCTTTGCAAGGTGGGTGCATCTAAGATTTCATATACTCATGACATCATCTATCCTATCAGCTCATGTCCTCATGACATCATCTATCCTATCATCTCATTGCTCATGACATCATCTATCCTATCAGCTCCTGTCCTCATGACATCATCTATCCTATCAGCTCCTGTCCTCATGACATCATCTATCCTATCAGCTCATGTCCTCATGACATCATCTATCCTATCAGCTCCTGTGGAGACTTCAGCAGTAACTGACTGACTCTGGCTAACTGTCCTTCTATGAGCCTGTTCAGCTATAGAGCACAGATTCTTATCTCCAAGATCTGCCTGTAGACAGCCTACACATAGGCCTCTTTTATGAAACACCTTTTGTTTTTATACATTTAATCATTTAATATACATAAAAAAGCACTAAAACATTTGGAACCATTTCATTAGACTATATGGCCTGTATTTAGGTTATATGAAACAGTAACATGTGAGAAAGAATGAAGTGAGAATAAAGAGGAGGAGGGCAGGAGGGAGGGAGGAAGGGGATAAAAAGGGAAGCGAACTAGGAAGGAGAAGAGAATGGGTGGGTTTACTGAGGAATTACCATGTTGTCTTAGTTATTGTTTCATTGCTGTGAGGAGGCATCATGACTCAAGAAACTTTCTATTATTAAGACAGGGTTCCTGTATGCAGTGCTGACTGTCATGGAATCCTCTATAGAGACCTGACAGAGCTCAAACTCACAGAGATCTGCCAGCCTCTGCCTCTCGGGTTAAAGGTGCTAGGATTAAAGGTGTGCACTGCCATGAACAAGGCAACTTTTAAAAGAAAGCGTTTAAGCATTTGACTGGGGGCTTGCTTACAGTTTCAGAGGCTTAGTCATGACAGCCCTGGAAGGGAATGGAGCTGGCAGACAGGCTGACACGGTGCTGGAATAGCAGTCGGGAGCTCCCATCCGATCTGTAAGTTGCAGGAAGAGAGCACGGGAGTGGGCATGGCATGGGCTTTTAAAACTGAAAACCCCTCCCAGTGACACACCTGCTCCAACAAGGCCACACTTCTACTTCTTACCAAACAGCTCCATTAACCAAGGACCGGTGAGTCAAATATGAGTCCATGGAGGCCATTCTCATTCAAGCCACCATATATGTCGTGTCTCAAAAGCATTTATAAGCTTTTTTTTTAATGCCTCTGTGAATGTGTGCTGGTGCCCAAGAGGTTATCAGATCCTCTGAGACTGCAGTTAGAAGAGTCAACCCCACCACAAGTGGGTGCAGAGAGCTGAACTCGGGTCCTCTCAAAGAGCAGAAGTGCTCTTACTTAACAGCCGAAGGTCTCTCCAGGCGCTGCAAACTCCTTCCACTGAGGTAGGTGTTAAAATCGGGCAAACAAGGAGCGATGGCTTAGAATTTCTCAAGGGCACATGGTTCCACAAAGAAGAAAAGTCTGTCATAGACAACCTTGTTTTTCTTGGGTACTGAGCTCTACGTATCTGGAAACTGCTGAAGCCTTTGAGAACCGTGAAACAACTTACTTCAGCAACTTCAGAGAATTTCTGCCTTTAAGAATTAGTGTGTTTTTACAACGCGCTAGTGACATTTTAAACAATCCACTCATTGTTCTTTGACAGTTCAACTGGAACTTCCCCTTTTGCCTCACTAGGAGATTGCCCATGGCTAACAGTGGGATGGGCCCAAGCAAAGCAGTTAGTTTCTGAACACTATTATTTTCGGAGAGGAATTTCATCTTTTCCTCTTATCAACGGGAAGATTGTCTTTAGGCTTGAGAAAGAAAGGCAGCATTTGAAAATGTTTGCTTATATTTTGTAAGGTGGTTTGATCACAGAAGGACGGTGTACAGAACTGCAAAGGACCTTAGAGAATGCTTGGGCCGGTGTCTTTAAGAGTGAAGAAGAGGAATGTGTGTTGTACATACCCATCCTCCCGTCCCTTGAGAAGCAAAAGCAGGAGGATCAGGAGTTCAAATGCAGCTCAGGCTACAGAACAAATTTCACACCGGCCTTGTCTCTCTCAGAATTGCCAAAAGCGGGCCTGGTGAGATGGGCGGGCAGATGAAAGGGCTTGCTTTGCGCACGCGCGCTAACCCTAACCCTAACCCTAACCTGCGTTCATAATGCCAGCACTCCTCTAGTGAGATGGGAGATGGAGAGAGGAGAGTGTCCTGGAAGGTCAAGGGTTAGCTAGCCTGGAGTACTGGGTGCCAAAGAAACTAGAGATGCCTGCTTCAAAAACAATGATATTCCAAATGAAACAAATCACGTGAGACATTAGGCGACGTTTTTAAAGCACTCACTAATCAACGGAAGCAATGCCCCGTTCAGCAGAGAAAACTGGGTTCGCAGTACAGAGATCATTCGCCTAGAGCTCGCCTTTAGCTCCAAACGGCCCGTATTGATCATCTACTAGGTTCCCGCCTCGGCCCCATCTTTAGAGCCTCAATGGTCAGGGTAGAAACGGCCCCTATCCTGGTGTGATAGCTAAGCCTCACAAAAAAGAGACGTGGCCCTAGATGGGTACACCCAGGGAGCCCCTGTGAAGGCAAAGATCACAGTGAAGCGTCTACAGCCAAGCTACAGAGGAGGCTGACAACTGAAGAGAACCCCCACATCCATGAGAAATGGTGGGGGCTTGCGGGGGCGACCTTCCTCCTAGCCTGGAGAAGGAACAAAGTTTGCTGGCATCTCCTCTGTGACAAGGACCTGCTCCGGAACTGTGAGAACCAGATTTTGTTGTCTAAGCCAGTTAGTTTGTAGTGTGTTACTGTGGCAACCCCCTGCAGTCTAATGCACAACACATTTTTCCTTCCTTCTGTTCTTTCTTCCTATCACTTCCTTTAGATTCATGCAAAAAGAATGTCAAGTTTGGCTTTGTTGGAATTTCCTGTTTGATATTGGAATATGTTCTTAATGCGCATGGTTATGTTATACGCCGTTCAAAAGTTGCATTTCTCACTTTACATGCTTTTTTTTTTTTTGCTAATTACTTTTTAGTCGCTCTTTATACTACTTTTAGGCAAGAAACACATTTCAGTGACTTTTCTTAATTCAAGTTCAAGATGGATCCTGAGACAACTGGAAAAAAAAATCAATACATTTATTTGCCCCAAGAAATACTAAAGAACGTGCAGCACGGCGGTGGTTCAAGAAATTTTGTAGAGATGAGGGCCCTCAGACACTGACAAGAACCAACCGAGAGACTCCGCAGAAGCCAATCCCCTGCGACTGTGAGAAATTGCTAAAGAAGCAATGTGGGCCCTTCGACCACTGCTTAACGTTTGAAGCACACTGGAAAGACGAAGAGGTTTAGTGAGCGGGTACCTCACTGAACTATTGCCCCCTCTTAAGTTACACAACACCTTTTCTGAGTTGGGGGTCTGGCATAGTAGATTGCACGTGACGTCTAGTGAAATTCCAACCTGCTTCCGAAAGCCAGGCACCAGGAAAAAGGTCCCACTCGCTGTTCGGTGGTCTCCTGCTGACCCTGCCTGCTACGGAGTTCTGAATCCTAGTGGTATCGTTAGATCTGAGAACCAATCAGCAAATTGACGAAATGCACTGAATGTTGCAACCCCTGCTTTGGTCAACAGGAGAAATGCGATTCTCCACAGCACCCAGACTGTATGTCACACAGCTAACACTTCGAGGTTGAATGAGTTGAGCTACAGTGAGCTCTCTCATCTACCGTATTTACCTGTCCTCTCCCCGACACCCCGCAGTTCTTCAAGCACCTAGGCTACTTTTCCTGCCTAAAAAAGTCTTCCACAACTAGCGGAATGCAGGAAATAATTTCCAAGAGTTCATTGACTATGAAACAGATCTTTGTGCACAGGAATAAGCAACTTATATTGTGTTGGCAAAAAAAAAAAAATACCGTTGAATGTAATGGCTTCTATTTTGCTTAGTAAAAATGTGTTTGAGCCTAGTTACGATGATTTAAAATTAACAGTCAGAAATTGTGAAAATTCCCTTTGTGCCAACCTCGTAGAAATGAGGCTGGCGACAGGCACGGTGGTGCGTGCTTTCAGCTCCAGCACTCAGGAGACAGAGGCAGGCAGATCTCTCTGTGTTGGAGGCTACCCTGATCTACAAAGAGAGTTTCAGGACAGTCAGGGCTGTTACAAAGAGAAACCATGTCTCGTTTAAAAAAAAAAAAAAAGGAGAGGGGAGGTTGGGGGTAAGAAAACGGAAATGCATGGTTAAACCTGACTGAGACTAAAGTTTGGTAATGGGTTCCTAAGAGACAGTCAGCGCCATTTCCACATGTTTGCCACCAAGCCAATGGCTCCTAAAACCTCCAGACACCTGTTCCTGTCTGGCCCCTAGAGAAGCCCAATCTTTCTGTTCCCCCAGCTCTTGTTCTCCATTTCTTCACTGATGAATCAAATTTGAAACCTGCTCTTTAAAAAGTCTTTATTTGCAGATCTATCTGTCCATCTGCCTCCAGGACAGAGCAGACAATTTCCCAAGAAGCAACTCTCATTGTTTGACTTTCATGCCCCTGTCTCCTCACAGAGAGGTGTTTCCCTGGGCTTTGATATTTACTGCCTCTTCCTCTGTACTTCAGGGAAATTAGATCTGCTCTTATTTATTTATACTTATTTTAAGTTTTGAGATAGGGTCCTGCTATGCAGCCCAGGCTGTCCTTGAACTCCAGACCTCCCCCAACCCCATTGTGTAGTTTGCACTGCTCCCCCTGCCCCTGGTTGTGTCGTCTGCACTGTGTCCCAGCTTGTATTCGGTTTTCTCGGTTTTCTCACCAACAGAACAGCATCAAGGCTGTCAGCAATTGCAGCTAAGCATCTATGTGCTCAAAGCCGTTAGACGCTCAAGTAGACATTTGTCCTTTCGCCTACCCACTGCTCATTCTTCTGCTGTCTCCAGACTTCCCACTTTCTGTTCACATACTTCGGACATCAACCTTAAGTGTCACCACTTCATAATTAGTGGAAAGCAACACACTTGGCCCAAGCCAAGCCAAAGAAATGCCTCATGCTGAGATTGCTGGGAGATGCTGTCTCTATGTGACTAGAAGCTGGGAGTCTACACAGCTAGGGCGACTGGGGTTGGGTTGGGAAGGGTGGACCAGGTAGAGGGAATCTCCTGAGAATGAAGCCAAGACAGACCTGTCTGTCTGTCTGTCTGTCTGTCTGTCTGTCTATCTATCTATCTATCTATCTATCTATCTATCTATCATCTATCTACCTATCGTCTATCTATCTCTCTATCATCTATCTACCTATCGTCTATATATCTCTCTGTCTATCGTCTATCTACCTATCGTCTATCTATCTACCATTTATCTACCTATCATTTATTTATCAATCAACCAATCATCTATCTACCTGTCATCTATTAATCATCTACCTATCATCTATCTATCTACCTATCATCTATCTATTTATCTATCATCTATCTCTGTCTCTGTCTCTCTGTCTCTCTGTGTGGTGTGTGTGTGTGTGTGTGTGTGTGTGTGTGTGTGTGTGTGTGTGTGTATAGGGATATGGACTTGAAGACCATCTGGCAAAGCCTGGAAATTTCAGTTATATAAACCAATGTATCCCTTTCGCATAGGACATCTTAAGATGTACTCTCAGACATTTGCCACTAAAGGCATTCCAGTGCACCTAAATGCGTCTTTTTGCTTTTTAAAGAAATGTCTTCTAACTCTTGCACAGTGCATAATAACCATTTTTCTCTTGTGCATTCAATTTATATGTTGGTATGCACTTCACTAATATTGGTGACTAGGGGACTAGTGAATTTGTATTTCTTGTCTTATTCTGCCAAATAAGAAGCTATGGTTAGTGGATGATGTTGTTCTAAAATACTCAGCAAGGGTTTGTTTGAGAGTTGAACATCATGGCCTCCCAGGTCAGAAGACTCCACAACTTGCTGTAGATTCAACTGCTGTTGCACCCGACTGATTCCCAAGTGTCCGGATCATTTGACTGATTTGTAAGTTTGTCAATCTATTCATTATGAGCTGTCTGCAAAACAGAATCCAGTGGCATCCTCCTCAGTGCGACTTCTGTTTTGCAGTTGCCTTTGAAAACGACTCTGCACAGGCAGGCGGGTGCAGGCAGCAACGGTGATGATGACCCTCATGAGGTGGACAGTGAAGGTCGGATTCCAACAGCAGCTGGAAGATCCTCCTTACCAGTTCCGACCAGGAGGGAATGACAACTGTCATTACCTGGTCAGCGTCTACACCAACCAACTGGGAAGGATACCGACTTCCTACTTCTAGCGCTTTTTACAGCATGCCATTTTAAAGAAGCGACCTGTCTTAGGCCTCCTTCGTCATGGACTTAGATTTCTCTAGAACGTATGTATGCCTTCCACATCTTGCCTCAACAGCAACCCAGCCTCTTGCAGGCCAACACTATTTCCAGGGTCAAGGTCTTTGCCTACTAAAGCAGAAATCTTATCTAAGGGAAATCTCCCCTTTCCTGAGCTGCAGCCCCTTTCCCTGTAACATGAGCATCAGGAGGTGCTAAGAGATCATTTAATCCAGGAAGTCATGCTGCGCCCATGATCTGCCTTCTAGAAGAGAGTAATCTGACAGCAGCGTGTGAGTCCTTCCCATCTCATTGTATTCCGGAATAAATATATCCAGATACCTCAGGGAAAGTTCTCTGAAATGGCATGCTAATTGTCCTCTCTAATCCCTCCCCCCT
This sequence comes from Rattus norvegicus, assembly GCF_021556685.1. Taxonomy (NCBI): domain Eukaryota; kingdom Metazoa; phylum Chordata; class Mammalia; order Rodentia; family Muridae; genus Rattus; species Rattus norvegicus. The sequence continues at coordinate 100,734,902 of NC_141547.1, forward strand.
ATATAACACAGTCTTCTTTGAAATTCAGCTCCTATTCATACAGAGGTTACGAGGCTTCTTCTAGGTGGAAAATAATGAAAAATAAGCTTATTTTCAGTGCTTTGTGTCCAGAGTAATTCCACCTTCCCAAGAACAATATGGCTGGCCTACCAACATTTCTGGAAAAGCCCAACTTTCTACACATAAATTGTGCAGGCTTCCAATTGTCAATCTTGTCAATCGAATAGAATCGTGTGGCTAGAATGTACCTTAGCAGTTTCTTAGACCGCTGATTTCTCCTGCCAGCCATGCTATCTTGCATATATATATTCAGGGTTTTGTGGGCTTCATAAAGCACTCTCATTGTATTGTCCTGGGTATCGTTTACTTTGGGAAGAAAGCTGGGCAATGTGTTGTTTTCCCTAATCTACAGATGAACACAATCACTACCCAGAGTTAGGTAATAACTAGGTAGTAATAATGTTAAAACTCCAGTGCCGTGGCTCTTGGACTCACTACCCCCTCTCCTTCCTGTCCCTCCAAGTCATAACTAGCAGTGTGTGAAGTGAGAGAAGGAAGACGGACTTAGGGTCTAAGGAGACCTCTTCACGTTCCCTTCTTTCTGTAGTGTTAACTCCCACATTCTCAGTGCAATAATTCAAGGAAAGGGATGCAGAGCACTGTGGGGTGTACGGGAGAAGACAGAGGGGCTGACTCAGCCTTCAGATGGCAGTGGGTACCTCTGGAAAGTCGGTCCAGGGGTGGATCTCCAGCCTGGATTAATTCCTTTTCCCGTACCTGATTGATGAACTCCCCTAACCCAGTGTAGGTTCGTAAATGGTCCTGGCTTTCTTTTTAGATCTTCCTCGGTTCACAAAAGTCATAAAAAGAGCGATCTTTCCACATTTGGTGGGAAAAGTTCTCTTTAGTTCAGAATGGGACAATAGAAGAGGGCAGTTGGGGGATTGCTGTGCTTGTCTGAAGCATATTCTGGACACACACTCAGATTCTGCGTAGAGCATAGCGAGGAACCAGCTTATCTGTGGCTTTGTCTTTAGACAGCCGACAGACACGCTTGGGAGCAGTGAATTGGGGTTTCATACTTAAGTACTTAAATGTTGTACTGTGTCCCTGCATACATCTTCTATTCATGTTGAGGAATTTGCAAAACACCTTCTGCAGTAAAAGCAGCCCAGGATTGTCTATGGCCCCTGCTTCAGAACCTTGACTCCTAGCATAACCTAAGGATACGAAGCTGGAGTGTTAGCAGAAGCAATTGGAGAAGAGGAGAGTGTAAAAATAAATAAATAAATAAAATTATTGAAAAACCCAAATGAGAATGCTAAAGTATAAAACAGAGTATTTAAAGGAATAATACACACAGTTCTCTTTTTTCTATTTGGTCATTTTGCCCGATTTCAATGTGTTACAATTTTATGGTTTTATTTTATACTCCCTAGGAGCAAGGTTTTTTGTTGTTTTTCCCTAAGAAAAAGGGAATGCTCTGGATGGGAAGGGAGGGCGGGAAGAACTGGAAGGGGTAGAAGTGGGGATATCATGATTAGGATGGGAGAAAAACATGGCAAAGTCCGAAGGTTTGTTAGTTGCAGGCCCTGTAATTAAAATGTACAGTGAACGCACACATGCACAGACACACACACATAAACACACGCACACATACACACACACATAAACACACACACGCATGCACACACACATGCACACACACATATACACACACATGCACACGAGCATGCACACGAGCACACACATATACACACACACGTACACACACACGTACACACACACACACACACACACACACACACAAGCGCGCGCACACGCCCGTACGCAATCCTGCCCTGGCTTTAGGTTAATGTCACGATGGCTGGATAGACTCTAGTATTCTCAACCTTCTTACTTTATGTAGATTATAAAATCAGCAAAGAGAATTCTGTCCGATGTATAACATAGATGTGGGAGCTAAGTTAGTTTCCCATTATTTTTGGATCAATAAAGCCAGTCTGAATTGTATGGCTTTTTTTGTTTGTTTGTTTGTTTGTTTGTTTGTCGGTTGTTTGTTTTTGTTTTTAAGGAAAAGGTTGTCACGTACTTTAGAGAATGTGCTAATAAAATGTAAAACATATGCTTTGTAATGAGCAGACGAGGCTGGACTCCAAGCTGTATTCAGTATTTTCTCTGAAGAGTCTAATATGGCTTTAATAAATACAAAATTCTACAATTTAATGAACCATCAAGAGTTTGATTGAAATTGATTTGTTTCCATAATTTATCAACTTAGTTTTTACTTTTATGGGCTGTATCTCTTGACTATTTTTACTGATAATGAGATATTGTCATTTTTTTAAAACAAAGACTGGGCACTAGAAATCATGTTGAATATAAATGACTTATTTCAGAATTCAAATACACTAAAGTATATAATGTATTATAAACTCTAAAGTGATACTGTGGTTTGGATTATTCTCTAATGCCTGCCTCAAGTTACGAACCAAAAGGGAACACTGTGTACTACTGTTTCTTGGGGGGAAAGACAGGATTGGATATTATTTTTGTTGAAGCCCCTACCCCACATTTCATCTGGATCTTAGCTTCCTTCTCCCGAAACATTTGAGTTCTATGTTAGACCTTTACATACATGTTAAGAACTGAGAAAATCCAGAGCTACTGGAGGCTCCTAGTCACATGGACTTGTGGGGTCATGGCACGTCAGACACAAGGGCTACTCCTCGGTTACAGAGTAAATCAGTGAAGGTAACAGCTATGGACTGTTTTAAAGTGTGAGTTCTGAAATGCTATGACCCCTCAGAGAGGGAAGAGCTTGAAAATGTCACCTCATCTCTCCCAGCATGTACTTTAGCGGCCTGGATTCAGTGATTAATAATGAAATAATGCCTATAATAAAGAATGGTCAAGTTGGATTTTAGAATAGTGCTTTTGGAAGAGCCTCGTGGGCTCTATTTTAGCCTCGTTAGTTTAAGGAGCTCTCAGTTAGTCAGATAAACAATTTCCTTTGGCCTGAATTCAAATTCAAAGGTTCTTAGGTTCATGGGTTCATGCTTTGAGATTTCCCTATTCCCTCCCCAGCACCTAGGGGCAGGATTTCTTGGTGGCATTTGAGACCCAGAAGAATTTATTTTGTACTTTGGTTCTCTCCAACCCCCATTCCTGTTCTATGTTTTTTTTCCATAAATGTAAGAACACCATCAGACAGACTGTTCTACCTATTTATATTTCAAGACTCTCAATAACATTAATTTCTAATTGGGAGCACAAAGTTGCCACTTTGGGTATAACCATGAAGACACACTATCTGAGAGTTTCTGAAGTATCTCAAGGGCCATGATTTTCACATATTAGGTGTTTTAAAAACCACTTGCTTAAGGGCACTTTGTAGAGGCAGACAGAGTGCAAAGCATTTGTCTTTTCTGGTACTAGGGTTCATGGTCAGTGAGGAACAACTGAATTTCAGACCTCCTCTGTTCCTGGAAGGGTATTATAGCATGTGCAAATGAGACTGGGTGGACGGACCCTGGAGCAGGTCCCTTTAGTGCTCCTTTGCTATCCATGCCTGAGGCCACAGAAATGACACCTGAAATGACAACCGTCACCATCAGAATCTCTCCAGCCCCTGCCTCCCCAGCATCCTTCAAACTGTCACTTTCTTCTGGCCTCTGCAGTTCCTTTCAAGTCACCAAAATGAACCAGGTTCCACCTTTCTGCTCTAGGATTTTTCAAACTTTTTTTTTTTTTTGGACTAAGGTTCACCTAGCAGGGACGAGGAGGGCTCCAAGATTCATCTCCCCCAGCCCTTTCTGATTCTCGAAGAATTGCCGGACAACAATAGATTGTGTACAAAGCATTTTGTGAGCATCACAAACATCTGCCTTATCTGCCACAAACCCTATCGGTCTGGGTGCCTCCTGCGTGCACTACAATCTCAACTTGAAAGTATTGCCTTAGAAAACTTATAAGCCATAAAGTATGTCCATTTATAACGAATGGGCGCCACGTCCCTACCATAGGGTTAACTGAACAGTGTGTTTCAAACCAAATATAGATGGTGGTAGGAATAGATGAAGTATAACTTACAACGAACTATCAGGAATAGAAGCCCCAGGCAAGTGCAACCAATTCAGTACACACCGGTGCTAAGGACACGGCAAACTTCCCCAAAGCCGAGGCAACCATAGACTTCATAATAGAAACTTCAACATTACCACCAACTGTTGCCCGTCAGGCAGGCAGATTCTCAGTTAGGCTCTTGTTGAGCTCTAGTTATTTGTTATAATTTCATTTGTGAATCCCAGTACTACTTCTAGCAATTAGTAAGTAGCTTTTAATCACACACACACACACACACACACACACACACACACACACACACAAATCCAGGACCTCATGAGCCATTTGATGCTAAGATTCCAAGAAAAGACATTTTGTGAAACACAGGAAGGGTGCTCATGGCCTACCTGTGAGCGATGGTTGAAATCGCTGCTTGGATAGTTGGCTTGTCCTTTTGATGCAGCTTCCTAAGTTGCTGATTACTGGTCCTGTTTTATCCTTTGACACTATGGGCATACTGACTCTATGCCCAGCCAGCAATCCAGGGCAGCCCTGGCCTGCCTGACCTTCCAAAACCCCAGGCTCTCACTGGAGTCCCTCTCTGGGAGGGAGAGTTAGATGTTACCCTCTAACTGGACAGATGGCTGGTGGCTACCTTGTAGCATCTGTGATGCCATAATGGGAAAGCTTGGGAGAGTCATCCTGAAGGGGAAGTCAGAAGACCTAATCACAGGCCATCTCTGCCTCCCAACTTGTCAACGAGGAGAGCGAGTTCCTCAAGTCTTGGCTCAGATATCTGCTTAGTAAAAGAGAAATAACAAAACACAAAGCCCTTCTTGGGTTTCTCATGAAGGTCGAATGAGATTGTGTAAGTAGTAAAGCACTGTGAACTGTAAATCAACTATGAAGGAAACACATTTGTGTTGTGCTGGCTAAGGGGCAATGTTCAGGCAAACATCCACACTGTTCTCTCTATTCACCCAGCAGAATTGATACTTGCATGATGTTGGGTCTGTACTATCAACAATCACACAGGCCTGAGTGTAAATGATAAAATTATGATTCCTCAAGTATGTTTCTCAATGGCCCCAGATCCCTCTTTTTTTTTTTTTTCCTTTTCATGCCCTGAAGAGTAGGACATATTACAGATTGATTCCAGACATCAGAAATGAAGGAGGCTTTTCTTGTTGTTTTCTTTCTTTTCCATCCCACTGGAGTTTAGGACTCCTGGAAGACAGTGGCTGAAGAATGCTAGGAATTCTTCCTCCACCCAGTTGGGAATGTGTCCTGCTTGGGGCTCTTGGCAGCAGTGTGAGGGCTGCCAGATAAGGCTCAGCTTGTGGGGCAGCAAAACTGCTGCGTGGGCGTGGGTGTGGGTGTGGGTGGCAGCCTCCTCTGGAATCAGAGACCCTTCTCAGTAGCCCTCAGCCGCTGCTCTTACCAGACTGACCTACCAAGCCAGTGAACAAAGACACAGCTTAGCCAAATGTTTCAAGCAAAGCACACCTGGATGTTGGAGGTCTTTGGGGCAAAGCAGGCCTAAGACTGAGGCAGACTAAAGTCTTATGCAGTCCCCAACTTTATTCAGTGCATCAGACAGTTTATACTCTGAGGGTTAAGCAGAGTCCAATCACAAGGACAAGCTGCACTTGGCAAAAACATGTTTTTCCATAGAGGCACATGAATAACAGCAGCTGAAGTAAAGTCAGTCCCACCCACTACATCTGAGAGGAGTGTGAATTCCAAGAACAATTCTGTGTTTTGAAGAAAACTGAGATCTTGGAGTTTTCTCGAAAGGGTTCAGAGTTCTCACACAACCCTTAGACTGCGTTCCTACAATCATGGTACTGGAGCCAACACAGGTACCTATCAGGACCCAAAAATCCCTGCGAGGCTCAAATGTTAATCCTTAACTGGTAAGGGCTGAAATGCAATGGAAGACAAAGACCCTCTTAGGAGGTCTCGGGGTACTGGGAGGTGTTCCCTTGAAAAGGATTCTGGGAGCTCTTTCACCTTTTACTTTCCAACTGCCTCAAGGTGAGCATCTTCTACCACACAGTTCAGTGCAGCTTTGCCGGAGACTCAAAAGCCACAAGACCGACTGAAAACTCTAAAACCATGAGCCGAAATAAACTTCTCCTTTTGAGTGGATTGTCTTGGGTGTTTTTGTTGCAGTAACAGACAATTGGCATTTGTAATCAACACGGATGTGAGCTTGAACACAGGCCCTGCCAATTACCAGCTAGCTGCCTGAGTCTGGCTAGATCATCTGTGCCTGGTGATTTCTCATGTATGAAACAGAAATATTAATAGTACCCACCTCTAATGCTTGTGGGATGACTCAATAAAACAATGGATATAAGATACTTAACAGCTGTGGGACGATTGAATAAAATAACACATATAAAACACTTTACCTAGTGCCTCTCCCTGAATTTGAGTTGTGAAGCCTACTTTTATATGACTGGTTGTAAGCAGTCTCAGTACCCTATTCTACATACATTCCAAGTATTTCAGTATGCAAAGTCTTTTCATATTTTTACTTCTTTTTAGCAGGGAGCCAAGCATTCAAACATATGAGCCTATGAGGGTCATATTTGATCACACCACCACACAGGCAAAGGGATAAGCACAAAGGCTCCAGGTATTCTGTTGCCCTTGAGGGACCAGTCTGATCAATGCCTGTGTCTCAATCAGACCTGACGTAGGAGTTTCCGTGCCCCAGATTCCTAGGTTTCTCCTTGACATCTTGCTTTGCTTCTGCTAGCTCTTCTGGGGGTGGGGGTGGGGGTGTTGGAGGAGCTGGTGTCCTCGAATTGTTCAGATCAGAAATGCCACCTCTGTGATCTTCACCCGGTGCTGCTGTCACCTGGCATTCCTGAAACACAAGTACCTCCCCTTTCCTAGGCCTCATGATGGGGTTTTTTTACAATGAGATTTTGCATTGACTTACTTTTGCATTTTTAGCTTCCTCCTAGTACAGCGGAGGTAGAAGTTACGACTTTGACTTATTTCCTCAGCGTTCAGAATAACACCCATGGATTCTAGACATGGAGACTTATATCTAGTTAGAAAAAAAATTATCTTTTGGGGCTGGGGATTTAGCTCAGTGGTAGAGCGCTTACCTAGGAAGCGCAAGGCCCTGGGTTCGGTCCCCAGCTCCGAAAAAAAGAACCAAAAAAAAAAATTATCTTTTAACTAACTGTCTTAATGCACCCAGTCATGTAATGATTATATTAGTCATTGGTACTTCTCGAGTCTCGGCAATTTTGTCCTTTACTATTAGTAAGGATGCACTGTTTTATTGGGGATAAAAAACATTTACAATTGTTTTGTTGATTTAGGCTTTCTAAAGGCATGCCTAAGAGCCTAGCCTGAGGCAAGCTGGAATCGTAGCCGTATAAGCGGTCAGGTAGAACAGTAAGGAAGACTAGGAAAAAGGCCTGTGTGAGGATCTAAGGATGTGGTGAGAAGAAACGTTCTTGCAAGAAACTTTGGGCTTGGGGCAAAGGACTAGGGCAGAGTGTAAAGGGTATTAGTGGTTTCTGTATGGTGTAGCCTGGGCCGCACCAGGCAGGGGATGTTGCAAGGCATGATTAGATAAGGAATGTGGTGAGTGATTGGTCAGAGAATGGGTGCTTATTGTTGTAGGATCCGAGCCAAGGACAGAAGGATGGCTAAGGGGAGCTAGAATTCCAGGACCCCATCTCTAGTTCTGCTATGGGCTGAGTTGGGCATTGAATAACTCATTGAGAGTAGAACATCAAGCACATGTGTCCCTGACACTGAAGGTGCCTTTGAGCACCTGTCCGTACGTTTCCTTCATCACTGTGCTCTGAAGTCTTCTGCTCCTTCAGCTTTCTTTGTCTTAGTTACTGGAACCCCAGTGGATTAGCCTGGCCTCCTTTCCCTCTTCCTCTGCCTTGTGCATATATCACTGTGATGCGTATTCCAACTCTTTACATAAAAGATTTCTTTTATCTCACCCTTGTTCTACTACAACTTTAGTCTATGGCAGACACCACTGCTAACTAGCACCCAACTCTCCTTAATGCCATTTGCGGTGGTTCGAATACACCTAGCCAAGGAGTATTAGGAGGTGTGGCCTTGTTAGAGTAGGTGTGCCACTGTGGACGTGGGCTTTAAAACCCTCATCCTAGCTGTTTGGAAGCCATTATTCTCCTGTTTGCCTTCAAAACAAGTTGAAGAACTCTCGGCTCCTGCACCATGCCTTCCTGGATGCCCCCGTGCTCCTGCCTTGATGATAATGGCCTGAACCTCGGAACCTGTATGTCAGCCCCAATTAAATGTTGTCCTTTATAAGACTTGCCTTGGTCATGGTGTCTGTTCACAGCAGTAAAACCCTCACTATGATGCCATTATTCTTGCTTTACTTCCCATCAAGCAGAGCCTTAGGACTTATTTGGAGCAAGGAGAGGTGAATGGAAAATCATGATTTATTCCTTAACAGAGACAGTACGATCTTTTTCTATTCTCTTTACATTTTTATTTTCTATTGTGTAGAATTCTACTGTGTGGAATGTAGTGACCACCTACTCAAGGGTACATATTGAGGTGGTAGAGTCCTCTGACAAAAATAGGTTGAGTAACCAAATAGAAGATTATATTCTAACACCAACTTCTCTGGGAAGGTTTCTCACAGGTTTATCATCTCTCTCATACATTCCCAGCTTCATCCAAACATTACTGACCATAACAGGTTGCATCTACTTCTGAGTCTTTTCCTGGGAGAGTATAATGCTAAAAGGGACAGTACCTATTAGACACATGCTCCATGCTCACGTGTAGGACATCCTGAGGTGACATGACTCAGAGCTGATGAAGGCATTCAGTGCTCATCCTTGGACACAAGATGATCGTGGACTGTGATACAGTCTGGAGAATTCACTTCCAGAGCTTCTTCTCTTTGACGGACCACTCATATAGTGGGGTTCGGGTTCTCGAAACTAACTTCATAGCAGGTGGGCTATGAAGGCTTAACACATGGTGGGCTGCAGACAGGGATTAGCTTATGTGCTAGTCAGGATCATTTCAGAATTGGATTGAGACCATGAGGAGATAACTCTTGGAGATTCTAGAAAAGCAAGAGCAGAAGGAGGGAGGAAGAAGCTGGTATAACTTCATAGTCATTGATATCATAGCCATTGACACCATCATCATTGATATCATTGACTGTAGCAGTTGGGCTCAGACAGTAAAATACTAGATAGAATTTTAGTAGCACTCTTTAAACACTCTAATCCAATGCCTCTACCACTGCATGAAACACACCACTAAATAGGTCACAAAATGACACTTCTTTACAGCCTTAGAACTGAAACCAGAAGGCCGTTGAGCTCAGCTAGGAATATGCAGGCCACGTGACTCTCAGTGTTCACTCTCTGAATACACTGGCATGTGGACTTGGAGAGACACACACTCACATACATAGATCCATATATATGTGTATATATGAATGCACAGATATGTGAATATTTATATTCAGATAGATATATGTGACATATATGATATATACATATATATCCAAATTGATGAAGTTTTCAGGCTTCAAATGAGACAACTAAGAATCGATACCATGGGCATGTCCTTGGGGTCGAAGGATGTACAAAAAAGTTAGTGTCATATAGTCTGTGTGTCAAGCTTCTCCAAACACAACTGGGATTGGAAAGTTCCAAGGGGCTCAGTGTCTGTTACTCTTAGAAACTTCAAAACTCAGTAGTGTCTATTCTTGTAGAAACCCAAGGCTTCATTGCACACTCTGCAACAGGATACAGATTAATTGTGCTTAACAACACACTAGATTGTATGCCAAGTTCTAGAGACTATTTCTATAAGGAAGCAAGCCTGGCAATGAGTCATCCAACTCCTGAATCTGTCTAGGTAACGTCACACAAAGCCAGAAACACTCAAGTAAACAGAGGAAGAGACAAACAAGTTTTTCAGGGCATTGTTTGAGCCAGGAAGAGAGCAGGCTCTAGACTTAATGTTTGTATTCCTCCTATATTTCTATGCTAAAACCTAATGTTCTGTGTGATAGACAGTACAGATAAGAGATATCGCTATTTGGTCATGAATAAATATTAATAAATTATACACAATAATGTGGTTTGTATGACATTTTCGTACCCATCTATATTTTTATAATATTCACCCTTACTACTCCCTATTGCCCCTCCCACAATTACCAATCCCTTTCCTTCTACTAATTAGTCCTCTTCCTACCTCCTTTTGTTTTTTACTAGGGTTTTTCTCAGAATCCTGGTTGAGGAGCTGTGTGCAGGAGCATAAGTTCCTTACCAGTGGTTACATCACTGAAGAAAATGACTGTCTCTACTGAGAGAGTTGTACTCTTGACCTCATACCAGTGGGATTACTAACACAAGACCTGCACAGGACTGGGCCTGTCAATCATGGCACAGGTTAGGGAAAACTTGAGGCCCCAGGCCTCCATGAGGAACTACAAGCAGATAATGGAAGCTAACGGGGCAGGGGATGGGCTCGTGAGGCCTCGCCCATTCTTGAGTATCTGGAGAAAAGGTCTTTGGTTATATCTATCTATCATAAGCTATCATGAGTGAGACTGGATCCCGTATAAAGCACATTCTGCTCTAACAGCAGGCTGCAGCAAGAAAGTGTGTCTGTGAAGGAGGAACCTAAATTTGTTGGCGCCTTGACCTTGGATTTCTCAGTATCCGGAACTGAGGCAATAAAGCCTCTATTGTTTACAAACCACCTGGTTGACCACATTCTGTCACAGCATCCTGCCTAGAACACCCATAAAGTGCTTCCAAAGAGATCACCCCGTCCAGTCAGCTGCATACAGTCACCCTCTCAGCAGTTTGCTTTCCAGCTAGGACAATTCTGGATTCTGTTCCAAACCGTGTGGCTCTCACTCCTCGCCATCAGCCTTACTCTTCTTACCCCAGTGCTGTTCTCTTCCCGCTCAGCTCTCCTCTGTCTGCCGAGGCCAGTTCAGCCCGGCATCAGTGAGCCGCTTACAGACCTCACCCCTGCTAACTCCTCGTGAGTAGCGACTTCGTACGAACAGAATCCTTTCTAGAACGTAGTCATTTTTCACCTGGAAGCACTAGGACCTCCATTTATTTCAAGACGGCGCAGAGTACAGGGCACACATTGTCTGATGTGGTCGTGAAGCAAGAACAGTCAGCCTTGAGGGCTGAACCTGGTTACGTCAGTGAGCACCTCCTCATCCGTTTCTCCCTAGGACTCAAAAGAAACTGCTGGATGCCCTGAGACGGGTGCTTTCAAATAGAAAACTTTAGCACTGCTTGGAGCTTACAGCACTTAGCCAGCAACAAAAGGACGCACACTCTTCTTATTTGAAATCCTGAATAAACTGAATTCAGAGTGACAGTTGAGCTTCATTCTCATATGATCTAGGTAGAAACCTGAAGAGGGCTCCCCAGAGATGATGAGGCCCTGGAATGAACTGACTTTAGATTCACAAAAAGTCACAATTAAAGGAACATAACATCTAATGCAAACTATCAGAACTTGTCACAAAACTTTACGTGGATGGTTTTTTATAATAATCCTCAATGTTCTGATCTAAAGTTTGTGAGATGGAACAAAATGCAGTCTCCATCCCAGAGAACCTTTTTCAGGATTCTAATATATATTGAGAAAAGATAGGAAAAAAACCTTACCACAGAGGGCTGGAAAGAGAGCTCTGTGGTTAGAGCACTTGCTGCATGTGCAGAGGCCCTGGGTTGGGCTCCTAGCACCCACACGCATGGGTACCCAGAGGCCACCTATAGCTCCAGTTCCAGAGGCTTCATGAGCAACTGTCCCACATGCTAGACATATATTCATGTAAGCACACACCACACACATACATACACACACACATCTCACACACCACACACATATATCACACACACCACACATATACCACACATACCACACACACCACACACCACACACACACACACCACACACACATACCACACACATACCACACACATACACATACACATACCACACACACACACACACACACGCACACACACACACATACATACACACACCACACATACCACACATACCACACATACCACATATACCACACATACACCACACATACCACACACACCACACACACACACACCACACATACCACACACACACACACACATACCACACATACCACACACACCACACACACACACGCACACACACACATACCACACACACCACACATACCACACATACTACACACACCACATACACCACACATACCACACACATACCACACACATACCACACACATACACACACCACACACCCCACACACCACATACATGTAAAATAAAAATCTCTCTAAACAGAGAGATTCTCTGGCCTTCTCTGAGCCCCAGTTTCAAGAGCTTTTGCTGGTGTTAGACTGCAGAGGAAGAGAGAGCGGCATTGAGTGGCAGCTTTTGGAATACAACCAAAAGGACGAGGGAATTGTAAGCAAAAGATTCTCCTTGTTTTTAGCACTAGGGGTAAAAAAATAAAAAAGATTTATTGAAATTAACCACAATACCAAACCCTTAAAGCAGAAAGCTATAGAGTAAAGCATAAGCCCAAACGCAGAGCTGGACAACGTTCTCAGCTCCCTGCTGTGTACAGCATAGCAAGCAAATTAATTATTCCCAGATGCCGGGGATGAAGAACGCTGCCGGATTGTTTTGCTTCTCAGGCTCTTCAGTGTAAACACACACTTACAGAACCATGTTCCCCTTTTTTGGCTCCCGATACGCAAGTAATTATACACTGTGCAGGGTGATGCTGGATGGGTCCTTCTCTGAATACCAAGCAAGTTCTGGATTCTGTCAGCCTTTTTGGATAGCACGCCTGCAAACATTTTTTCTCCGACAGTCCTTACTAACAACTGGCAAACAAACCAATAGCACTGTGAGGCTGATTTCTAAATTTTTCCAATTGTCTTCAAAGCTAAATGGGCAGATTGTAACTCGGGTGGAGTAGAACCCCCGTGCTGCCTCGAGAACAGCTTTTCTGCCATCTCTGTGGGAAAAGGTCAGAGGTCATAGCGGTTTTTATCCTTTCCCGTTCCTTAGACTTAGGCTACGTGTAAACGAAGAGGGGCGGGCGTGAGGCACTGTTAATTAGAATGTGTTTAGCATTAAGTACAGATCCCATGATTGGGGGCAAAATAACGTGATTAAAGGGCTGTGTTTTTCATTCCAGCCCCAGATTTTTATACAGCAGATGGAATGTGTTTTTTAATTGAGGAGTCACAGTGTGTTTGGGGACACTACCTCGACCTTCTTAGAGTGAATCAACTCAGTAAATTCAGACAATAAAGCACAGGGGGTGGTGTGTGTGTGTGTGTGTGTGTGTGTGTGTGTGTGTGTGTGTACGTGGTGTGAAGGCATGTGTGAAGGTTGAGAGTATACTTCAGGAAAACACACACACACACACACACTCGCTCGCGAAAAGGAAGGGAAGTTCTGTGGTCTGGCCAACCTCAGCACAGAGAGGAAAAGTTCAAGAAAAGTTGATATCTTAAAATAAATAATAAAAGGAAATTCAATGGCAAAACAATATTTGGGTCAGGATGAAGATGGGGGTTGGGGGAGTGGCGCTCATTCAGAACCTGGCTACCATCCTGTCTCTGAAGTGAGCAGCTGCTGGGTATTGAAAGCAGCCCACGTGGAGGGTCCCTGACACCATGGCAACAGCAGCAGACAGTGCTGGAACGGCCCAGGCACAATGAAGCAGGCCCACAGCCAGAAGCACCCTGGCCACCGATGAGGGAGACTGTGTGGGCTTTGTTTTTGTTACCTTTGAAATGTGCATTGCGGGGTTTTGATCCCCCAGTCTGAAGTTAGCTACGGGAAACCCGTCTACCTATATTACCCTGACCAAAGATGCAGCTTTCCACCCAAGAGGCAGCACAGAAGGGAAGCATTTGTTCACCAGACAAATAACTTATTTCCAATTTCTTTCAACTAATCTCTCCCAAGTCCCTTGTAGGCTCTGAGAATTTGTGCCTGGCCTCTTGTATTGCAGCCTTAAGGTGTGTTTGAAGTGATGCTTAGCTTGCTTGTTATAATGTTAGTTTGTAACCCACCGTGCCCCAAAAGGAAAAGCTTTCCTTGGTCTTCTGAAGTGAAAACACTGGCTGACGGTTGACTAACACATTAAAGAACCAGGCTGGCTTAAACGCCTCGAGTATGCAGGGCCTAATAGTCAGCATATTCCTAGGTAGAACTCAACATTTCCATTAATAATGAAAGCAGAAAGTGTATTTATTAGGTAACTATTCAAAAACCCCAACATAATAATTTCATGATGTAATATAGCCAAACTGCCAGGGTTCTGCCCACTTACAGATAAATTACCTCTGGAAAGTGACTGAAACTTTCGATGAAGGAATGGCAGTTACCTGGTAAAGGTCGTCGTGGGTATCGAGGTCATGCTTTTAAGTGGTTTGAACAGCCTTTGGTTGTAATGGGGTAAACAAAGACTACAGGAGCTTTCTCTACGGTGACGCGTGTGTCTGCTGTGTGCATGTGCGTGTCCTGGTGTCTTCATGTATGTGTGTGTAAGTCAGAGGTCGATGTCGGGTGTCTTCTGCTGTTTCTCTGCGTCTTTTCGTAAAATTTCTGGTTTTTGAAATTATAATTATGTCATCCCCGCCCCCCTCTCTTTTCTTCTTACAACTTCTCCCAGGTAATCTCCCAGCCCAACCCTGTTGTTCTCATCCCAATTCATGCCATCGTTTTTGGTGTTAGTGGTGTGTGTGTGTGTGTGTGTCCCTAAATATATAAATGCAACATGCTCAGTGTTGTTTTTTACAAAAAATAAAATAAATCTGAACATTTGATTTATCAATGAAGACTCAGGAGCCAGATTCTAAGGTGAAAGCCTGCTAGCTCAGAGAGGCAGAGAAAGCACCCAGCTGTCCTTCCTAATCCACCAATGACCCAGGAAGAAAAAGCTTTTCCTCCTCCTCCTCCTCCTCCTCCTCCTCCTCCTCCTCCTCCTCCTCCTTCTCCTCCTCTTCTTCCTCCTTTTCCTCCTCCTTCTTCTCCACACTGTCTTAAATACCCTTCAACTCATTGCCTCTCCTTTCTCCTTCCTTAGGTCCACTCCCTGTCATCTGGTTGCCTGCCCCACCTCTTGACCTAGGATTGACTTTATTTAATCCTATTTTCAGAAAACTCTTTGGATTAAAGGTGTGTGCTAGGTCTGAGCCACACCACCACAAGAAACAGGTTTTTCCAGTTCACAATCTTGGGGTTCACAATGTCATCAAATATCCTGCAGTAACTCAGTCTACATATTGTAAGTTGGTCTATATAATGTATATCATATATCATAATATGTAAAGTTTTGATATATTTATTAATAAATTAACATTTATTAATAATATTAACATTAATAAATAAGTATTACTATTAGTAACAAGAAGTCATATTCATGCTTAGGACTGGTCATTTAGTATTGGATAGTCAATTAATAAGCTCTTCTGTGGGGAAGATTATTTCTCCCACTCTCAGATCCCTTAGTTACCTGTAGTCCTCCATCTTGGAATGAGGCCTTATTAGCCTCTTCTATGTCATCCTTGTCCAGCTCATAGTTAGGCAGACGTGTTGGTGACACTTCATGAGCATAGCTTCTCTACACTTCTAGTGAGAGACCAGATCTTTTGGGTCCAGACTCTGTCTTAGAGAACCTGACCTAAGTTAAACTCAAGTTAACTAACAGACCAGTGTCTAGCATCAGTTTCCAGGTTACCCTGCAACGAGACCTATAAATGAACCAGGTGGGACTGAACCCCACAACTCTGAGTTTTGATAAGTTGTGGCTTCCACTCGCTGCAAAGAGAAGTTTCCTTGATGGGGGCTTAGGAATATATCCATCTGTGGCTAGAGGGACACATTTCGTATGTAGGTAGGGATTATGCTGGTTTACATTGGTGGAGGAGGAAGGTCAGCTGGGTGCTCTCTCTGCCTCTCTGAGCTAGCAGGCTTTCAGCTTAGAATCTGGCTCCCGAGCCTTCATTGGTAAGTTGAATGTTTAAACTTGTTACGAATACGAGTTTGTTTGTTCGTATGTTTCAAACAAACCAACAACAACAAAAAAAAAAAACCATTGGGCGTGTTGCATTTAAGTGCTGGTTTAAGTGGTAGTTGTAGGTACGTCGTGAAGATCTGTGACTTCACTGGGTATGCTTCCAGCACCAGGCATGGTCTCCCTCTTGTTGAGCAGGTCTTAAGTGTAATTAGAGAGCTGTTGGTTACTGCTAAGGTGTGCAGGCCGCTATTGCTTCCTTAGGACTATCATGCCACACTGGTTGTTGTTGTGGTTCATAGGCATTGTAGCTCCATAGGATTATTGGTTGCTTCCCTTCCTTGGCAGCTTACATGGTGCCCTTTAATGCCATGAAAACCAGTCTTCAGGAAGAAGGTCTTCAAGTAAGAAAGTCCACCTCTGGGTCCTGTGTCTGAAGTTCATGATGTCTTCAAATTAGGAACTGACTTTCCACTTCTGATGCACGATGAAGGGCAAGGGCACATTATTTTTTGAGGCAAAGTTTCTCACTGCACCTGGAGCTCACTGACTTAGCCAGACTATATAGCCTGTGAGTTCCAGGGGTCCTCCTGTCTCGGCTTCCCAGTGCTAGGATTGCAGGCTATATGTGGCTTCTTTTATTTATTTATTTATTTTTCTTTTCATCTTTATTAACTTGAGTATTTTCTATTTCAATTGTTATTCCCTTTCCCGGTTTCTGGGCCAATATTCCCTAACCCCTCCCCCTCCCCCAGCCCCTCCCCTTCTTTATGGGTGTTCCCCTCCCCATCCTCCCCCCATTACCACCCTCCCCCCAACAATCACGTTCACTGGGGGTTCAGTCTTGGCAGGACCAAGGGCTTCCCCTTCCACTGGTGCTCTTACTAGGATATTCATTGCTACCTATGAGGTTGGAGCCCAGGGTCAGTTCATGTACAGTCTTTGGGTAGTGCCTTAGTCCTAGAAGCTCTGGTTGGTTGGCATTGTTGTTCATATGGGGTCTCAAGCCCCTTCAAGGTCTTCCTTCAATGGGGGGTCCCATTCTCAGTTCAGTGGTTTGCTGCTGGCATTTGCCTATGTATTTGCTGTATTCTGGTTCTATCTCTCAGGAGAGATCTACATCCGGTTCCTGTCAGCCTGCACTTTTTTGCTTCATCCATCTTGTCTAATTGGATGGCTGTATATGCATGGGCCACATGTGGGGCAGGCTCTGAATGGGTGTTCCTTCTGTGTCTGTTTTAATCTTTGCCTCTCTATTCCCTGCCAAGGGTATTCTTGTTTCCCTTTTAAAGAAGGAGTGAAGCATTCGCATTTTGATCATCCGTCTTGAGTTTCATTTGTTCTGTGCATGTAGGGTAATTCGAGCATTTGGGCTAATATCCACTTATCAATGAGTGCATACCATGTGTGTTTTTCTGTGATTGGGTTACCTCACTCAGGATGATATTTTCCAGTTCCATCCATTTGCCTATGAATTTCATAAAGTCATTGTTTTTGATAGCTGAGTAATATTCCATTGTGTAGATGTACCATGTTTTCTGTATCCATTCCTCCTTTGAAGGGCATCTGGGTTCTTTCCAGCTTCTGGCTATTATAAATAAGGCTGCGATGAACATAGTGAAGCACGTGTCTTTGTTATATGTTGGGGCATCTTTTGGAGCATGTGGCTTCTTAATAGCTGATGATGATCCAAATTCAGGTTTTTATTCTTGTGTTCAAGCATTTAATGACTGATTCGTTTCCTCTGACCTTGGAAAGAAGATCTCCTTTTTGACCGTAGTGAACACCTTTGGAATTCAGGACAGCAGTCAGGAAATGTTAGACTTCTCTTTAAAGTTGCCGACTCTTCTGGTGCCAACTTTAAGACCTCTTGAGTCTGCTAAAGCCATCTGTTGGAAATTAACCAACTTGTATTTGCATATGGGGTAAGTACTTTCAAAAGTAGGTAGAAGTTCTACTGAGTCACGTGGAGCTTTACTAATGCTTATGTGTTTGTTAAAAGCACAGGAATGGTGTTTGCTAAGTCATAAGTACAGCTGTAGGCTGAGAAACCCTTCAGTATACCCACTCTTTCTCATTAAAACCACTAAGTTCCAGTCTACTGGAGAAAGAAGACCCAGCATTTCTTCACTTCTGTAATAGCGAGGATTGTATCATTTCTATCAAGGTTTGTTCAAAGATCTTCCTATTCACCCCAGGATTTCACCATTGATACTAAAGAGCGCCCTTAGCCTCAGGAAGGTAATTCTCATGGTTCTCTTCCTTATTAAGTATACAGTCATGGCTTAAAAAGAAATAAAGCCTGGAATTTCACTGTTGTCTATAGCAGGGTCATCCTGAAATTGATTCTACTGAATAATCATGTTCTTGTGTTTACGTTTCCCTACTTAAATATGGGAAGAAGCTTTGCCATTAGCTACCAGAGATTGAAATGTTCTCACACAAATGTGATTGGGATATTTGAATGCTTTCCGCACGGGCATAGTAGCTAACCACAGAGGCCCAACATAATAGATTTTCAAAACTAAGTGCATTGGTTTTGCTGTTCTAAGAAATTTAAATGGCAATCCTTAAAAAAGACTCTTCCATTTCTGCACCCCACCCCAAGGACTGAGAAGGCCTCAGATAAGAATGTTTCCTGTAGCATGTAAAGGAGGAGGAAACTAGAATCTAGTCTGCCTGAGTCCAAAAGGTAAGCATTTTAGCCAATATTTCAAATTAAGACGTACATTCAAGTGAGGAAGACTGGCACATACCTTTAATCCCAGAACTTTAGAGGCTGAGGCAGGGGAATCACAGTGAGTTTGAGACCAGCCTGTGCTACCTAGTCAGTTCCAGAACTGCCAGCTAGATATATGTAATAAGAAATATCTTGGGGTGGGGAGGTGGAGAAAAAAAATCAGACACACTTCAACTTTAAGAACAAAAATTATAAGTCATTCTGATACCTCAAAGAAAGAAATTAATTTTTATTCAGTTTTATAAAAGGGCAAAAAAATCATATATTTAAACAAACAATAAAATAAGGGGCTTCTCCCTGCTTTATAACAATTCCAAGTCATGTAAGTGTTCGGGGTGTGGGGCCATTTCAGCACCAAGCTGAAGTACACCAGTCAAGTTCTAAAAGTTCAGGGTCACTCCAGAGTTTAGCACATATCCTGTTTTCTAAGAAAATAAATGTAACATCACGATCAGTAAAACTCTCTCTGGAAAATTTTTGGGATGCCAGAAGCAAAATTAGGGCAAGGCTGTATCCTTAGGTCAAGAGGATGGAATCTACCCTCAGAAGCAGCATGGACATAATAGATTATCAAAACTGAGTGCAATGGTTTTACTGTTCTAAGAAGTTTAAATGGCAACCTTTTAAGGAGTCTTCCATTTTTGCACCCCACTCCAAGGAACATGAAGGCCTCAGATAAGAATGTTTGCTCTAGCATTTAAAGGAGGAGGACACCGCGGCATGCAGGGAGAGCCATGCTGGATTAACAGTCAAGAGGTTGCACTCCAGTTTCACTTGGATCCCTTGTGGGTGCACGGAAGGTTCTGTCCTCTCTAGGAAATTAGTAATGGTAATGGTCGTAGCAGCTGCTAGAAGTTCAGGCAGCGGAACTAGTGACGCTGGTCAGTGAAGCTATATTGACGTTTGGCAGGAGACATTATGACCCCTTTAACTAGAAACTAATGACTAGAGATGCTAAGCCGTATGATTTTTGTTAGGAATTAGAAAATCTGAATTTCGAATCCGCATCCAACTTGCTCTAGCTGCAAATGGTTAGTCTGAAATGGTGTTTCAGGTATTAACACGATCACTGGTGACTGGAAAACAACACGTGTGAAACTCGTATTCTGACACAGGTGAACCGCCGTGCTGCCCAGCACCCTGCCTTTTCCACAAACTCTTGTGTGATGCTCTTTCTCCAGAAAGCACATTTATGACTAGAAAAGCAACAGAGGAAAGGATGTCCCCGTTAGAATGTGTAGCCTCTGTTTACCCATCTGCAGCACAAGGAGGTTTAGAAAACTATTTTGAAGATGCACTGTGTTCTAAATCCTTAGTGTCTGGGGCCTACTATGGTTTTAAGAAACCAGACCACATGCCAGGGACTACTGGGCAATGTGGATTTCTAACCCCGTCTCAGATGAGATGCTGGCTGATTTTTGTATCTTCCTGCAGCATCTCTGACAGGTTGGGATCGGCCACCCTCACAAATTACATTATTGTCAAGCTTTAGGCTGAGCTAAAATCATACCAAAAGAGTTCAAAGTACTTCTTTACATAAGCGTCTTTAAAGATTATGAGTGTAAAAATAGCTTCTTGCGAGACGCTTAGATGGCAGGCTTTCTGTTTAATAACAGAAATGAGAAGCCTCCCAAACCATAATGTTGCACAAAACATTAAAAATACGTTAATGCTTCATTTCAAAGTCTTACAGAAATTGAGGTTTTCTGAGTTAACAAAATATACTTCATCACAGATGGTCTGAATGATAAAAAGAAGCAGAGCACAGTGCAGTGAGACTCAAAGCATCGCTTTTAGCTGAGCATGTTGGAAGCCTGTAAGGAAATCTTTCCACATATAGCTTTTGCTAAGTGTTGGTCGGAAAGAGCATGTACTAAGCTTTCCAAAAAGCTTAGGCCTATATGATGTGCAACTGTCCCCAAGGAGGCCATTTTTAATTAAAATGGGTGTCCTGGTTCAGATGTACTTTCTTACAGCTTTGTGTCTACACAAGAGAGTGGCCCCAAGAGAAATGGACTCTGCTCTCCCAAGAACTGCAATCTGGGTCATGTATGACATTTCTAAACTAGATGAGGTCATCAAAGCCATCTGGTCTACCCTAAGTCTACACATGGAAAAGGTTTCCTGGTGGTGAGGAGTAAGAAACTGCAAGTGGATCCACTGATGGACGAATTAGAAACATATCCACCTGGAAGGCCCTAATTATATTTCTGTCCGAAGCAGTCTAGTTGGAGAAGCTGCAAGGTCTGTGTTTATTTAACCAATGCTTACTTACTTCTGGCAATGGCAATTAAATCTTTATAACGGTTGAAGCTATTTTTTTCCTAAATAATTTCTTCTGTAAATAGGATATGAAACATGTTAAAGTTGAGCTTCTGCATCTGAAGTTTGGGATGGTCTCCTTAGAGTTGCTTTAGTTAACACAGGCTGTTTTCTACATCAACTGCTGATTAATCCATTACCCTAAAGCCCGCATGGTAGCTCAGTCTTGTAATCGCAGCATGCAGGAGGCAGAGGCAGAGGCAGAGGCAGAGGCAGAGGCAGAGGCAGAGGCAGAGGCAGAGGCAGAGGCAGAGGCAGAGGCAGAGGCAGAGGCAGAGGCAGAGGCAGAGGCAGAAGGACTGCTGCAAATTTGATGCCAGCCTGGATTACAAAGTAAGCTCCAGAGGAGCTTAAATCACAAAATGATTATCTAAAAACAAAGAAACATATAACCCGTCCCAGAACTAAGAGGCTAAAACTACAACGTATTGTTTTTCTTGGTCTTATGGCTTGAGTAGATTCTGCCATGGCATTTTTGTGAGGACCTTGCAGTTGTGGTCATCAAAGCCTCTGAGGGCTTCCCCAGGCTGGACACACAAATACCTCTTTTGCTCCTGAGCCCCATGTGTTGGTGTTCCTGAAGGCTCTATGTAGCGTCTTATCACTCAATGCCTTTCAGTGCAGTTTAGAATGCTAGCAGCAGGCACCTCTGGGTAGACACACTTCTTCCATAACAGCTAAGTTCTACCAGGCAGCAATTGAAACTGCCAGGGCAGAAAGCAAAGGCCATCACAAGATCACCTCCACTGTATTCTGCTGTTGAAGAAATCATGTGTTTTTCTGAATCAGATGGTAGAAAAATAGTTACCTTTTATTGGGAAGGTAGCCCAATGTCATTTTGTGGAAGAGTTTATGGGCTAGGAGATTTTGTTGCAGCCACCTTTAGGAAATTGCATTTGCCACAGTTAAAAAGCACTATTTTGGCTGTTATATGACTTTCCCTGAAGACTTTTTAAAAAAGTATCCATTTATCCCAGATAGAACATTGAGAACAAACCAAAGAAACAATTCTATCCAAGTCTAGGTATTTGTTTTATGTGAAGGAATACTTTGCCTATAAGTATCACTGTGCATCATATGTTTATCTGGTTCTCACAGAGGCCAAGAGGAGGGCATCCAAATACCCTGGGACTGGAGTCACTACTGGTTGTGAG
This sequence comes from Rattus norvegicus, assembly GCF_021556685.1. Lineage (NCBI taxonomy): Eukaryota > Metazoa > Chordata > Mammalia > Rodentia > Muridae > Rattus > Rattus norvegicus. The sequence continues at coordinate 100,757,249 of NC_141547.1, forward strand.
CTACCATGTGAGTGCTCTGGAAGAACAGCTGGCATCCCTCCAGCCCTGAACTAGTTAATTTATTGGAATTGTTTACAGGAGTTTCAGTAAGGGTTACTTACTGAACATGGGCAAGTCAGATAGTTGCATCCTGAATAAGCTCTTTCCAGCATAACCCAGGAAAACCATATAACTGGAGTTGCTGACCTAATCTGCAAGCAGGGCCTTGTGAATTTTGTAAATTTTGTGAACTTCCTGTGCCTTGCCAACTCTTTTCTCTTTCTCCAGGAAGGAATATTCCAGTCCTAAGGAAACAGCTACTCCATCCTGCAAATCTTATGTTCTTTCTGCTATTCTGCAATATTCCCTGAGCCTGATCATGGGTGATGTAGAGGTCTGATCATTTTAATCCACCTATGGTTGAGTATTGGGTTACTATGCCGCAGCAACAGTCACTTTTTCTCAGCAACTTTAATGGTTTTGAATATTTGGAGTAGCCACAACCCACTCCAAAACGTCTCCCTCCATGACTGAAGTTTGTTGTAGTAAACATTATGTGGGGCTTTCTACCCCACCTTAGATCATTCAGTTCCCAAATAAAAGACACAAAACCGTCATATTTATCATAAGCCTTAAGGTACTAGAGCTGGGCAGATATCAACCCTCTATGCTATTTTGTCTACTTCCCTGTCAATAACTCTGAGCTATCACTTGCCATGTTCTTCCTGGCCTGCTCTTACTCCAATTGGCCAGCTCTCATGGAGATGCATTTATGATCTCCTACTCCCATGGTAACTTCTTCCTTCCTATCTCTCTCTCTCCATTATCGTGGTCTCTGCCTTAGACTGCAAGCCCAGGAACTGAAGCCTCACTTACCTCTGCCAAGCTACAGGCCATAGGCATCTTTGTTAAGCAATCACAGATAACATGGGGAGCAAGGTTTATACAACAAAAGTGGGTATATGTGTAGATCTTCTCGTGTTGGAGCAACACAGACATTTGAATTTCCGTGAGCAGTATCAGACCAATCCACTACAGAGGTTGGCAGCAACAGCAATCTATGGGCACAAAACCCATATTTAAAAAGCAAATTGACAGGGGTTGGGGATTTAGCTCAGTGGTAGAGCGCTTGCCTAGCAAGCGCAAGGCCCTGGGTTCGGTCCCCAGCTCCGGAAAAAAAAAAAAAAAAAGCAAATTGACAGGTACATCATGTCCATTAAAAAAAAAAACTATCAGTAGCCCCCCATGGCACAAGACTTCTCCAACTACAGATTTTTAGCAAACATTTTCTCCAAACAGCCTGTATAACCCCTTTACAACTTTAAAAATAAATGAACAACTTATAGGGAAGTAACCCACTCCTAGTGCAAGCCCCTTCATTCATTAGCCTCATAGTTTCCAGAAGTACCTTTTGTCCACCTGTGTCTATGACTTCACTTAAACTCTTTAACTGTCATTTCTACTCTTCCAAACATTTTTAAAAATCCCTGGTATAATCAAGGGTTATCATTAGATAATTGTGATGGATAATAGTTTCTATCAACATGACTGGATTTATAGTTACCTAGGAGATACACTTCCGGGCATTTTTTTCTGAGGGCATTTCCAGAGAGATTTAGCCCTACCCTGAGGATGTGCCACACTATTGTGTAGGCTCAGGTGCTAGACCAAATAAGAAGGAAAACAGGAGGGGAGCAGCAACAGTCATCTCTTGCTTCTTGACAGTGGATACAATGTTACCAATTGCCTCATGATACTGTTGCCACAGCAAAATACTCCCTCGCCATTGACTTCTTCCGTGCTGTGATGGACAATGCTCCCCAAATGTGAGCCCAAACAAGTTACTTTCTTTAACTTGCTTTTGTCAGACAACTTATCAAAGCAGTAAGAAAGGCAACGAATACAGAAAATTAGTACCAAAGAGTGGGGCTTTTGTTGTGATAAAACAAATTGGTTTGTGAAATGGATTATGGTTTATAAGACTTTAGAACTAGTTTGGGAAGAACATAGATAAATTTGGAGTTATAGGCTAAAGAAGCCCTTAAATGTCATAAGCAAGGGGGCTGGGGGGATCAGAAAAACAGTAGGAATATAGAAAATAAAAGCTGGGCTCATGAGGTTTCAGAGAGGATCAAAACCTCTATCAGGAACTTGGATAGGGGCCATTAAATGCATGTTCTGGCAAAAGATCTAGCCCACATCCTGAAAATTTGAATGAGGCTCAATTCAAGTGCAATGAACTAATTTGTTTAGTGGAGATTTCAAAACAGAGTAGGATTCAGACTGTCACTGTTAGTCCTCACTGTCCTTATCTAAGGTTACAGTGAGAAAGGGCAGCAAGTACTACAGACAGGGCTAGAAAGTGTGCAATTTAGCAAGGAACGGAGCATTAGCAAGGTTAAAGCTGCAGACAAGAAGGATGCAGAGAGAGCAGCTAAAACTTTTAGAGCGCCTTTTGGTTTCTTTAAAAGACCGGTTATGTGACTATGTCTTTGTTTTAACCCCAGGTGTGGTATAAGAGGCTGCCTCACACCAGCTGATTATGATTTGCCCAGTGCTCTATCAGGGGGTATTGTTTCGCCAGCTGCAAATAGTTCATGTGAATGCGTGATGTTTCAAATTCTGGGAACTTTTCAGAGGGTATAAATGTCAGAGTTCCGAGAGGGGTTGGACACCATCAGGAGCTCTGAGGGGGGCTGCTGTTCCCACTGTGGCTGTTTCCTGCTGCTGCACTTTGTCCAATGGTCCTGAGCAAAGAGGTGAGAAGAAGGAAATGGAGATATTCTGACAGAACTCAGCACCCCTAACTAGCAGAAAGTAGTCTAAAGAGGTTTATGCTCCCTTTCCCCTCTACTTCTCTTCTACCTAGTGTGTGTGTGTGTGTGTGTGTGTGTGTGTGTGTGTGTGTGTGTGTGTGTGTGTGTGTGTGTTGGGGGGGTTTTAAGGAATTAGGGTAAAATAAGGGTGGAGAAAGGTGGTAGATACAAGAGCCCAATAAAATAGTCCCAAAATTATGCCTGCAAGAACTTTTAAAAAGTTAGCACAATTAAGGAAATAATAGGAAAGGTTCTTTGAGACAAGATACCCGTTTTGTTAAGAAAAAAAAATCCATCTGAAAAGAGGAAAGGCTGAGGTGAGAATGCAGCTGACTGGCTTCATCTGAAAGTATCTACTTGGGGCATCATCTTCTCAGGTTGAGCCATCCAGGTACAAAGGGACCACTCACTATAGCTCTGGTAGAGAGGGCTTGGCAGCATGGCTTGGCCTCATCATCACCAGATCTTCTTTTTGCGAGAATGCAATATGTTTCCATGGAAACCTCAGCATGTTGGAGATACCAGAACAGTTGGATGCTTTGTGAGGAAAGCTGAAGGCATGGAGTGGAACTGGCTCCCCGAAAGGTCACAGGCACTGCGGATGGAAGGGCTACCGGCTCAGAATTGCCCAAGGCTATTGCCACCGGGAACTTTAGATTCTGTACTTGGAGCTGTAGGGTTTGGTGTTCCCCCTTGCGTTTGGGTCTTCTCTGGTCTGAGATTTGCAATGACCTCACCCCCCTTTTTTTTTAAATGGAAATGTTCGTTCTGTACCATTAAATATCGGAAGCATGCAATTTTTATTTTCATAGTTTTACACATTTAAGGATCTGCTTTGAGTCTCAGAAGAGACTTTGGAGTTGGGAACAGTGTTGGGCCTGTTAAGATACATTTAGGGATGAACTAGATGCATTTCTGTATTGACGTGTCTGTGAACCTTTGAGGACCAAAGGTAAAGTTTCATGATTTCTAAGTTATGTTTTGAGGCTGACGGGATGGCTCAGTAGTTAAAAGCACTTTCTGTTCTTGTAGAGGACCAGGGTTCAGTACCTAGCACTCAAGTAGAGGCTCACGACTATCTGTATCTCAAGTTTGAGAGGATCCAACACCCTCTTCTGACTTCCACAGGCACTGGATACACGTGTGATATACGTGCATACATACATGCAGACAAACATGAAATTAGATATAAACATTTAAAAACACTTAGATTAACAGCTCATCTTTTAACTGGGTTGTTTGTTTTCTGACTCTGTTTCTTGAGGTTTTTGTATATTCTGGATGTTAATATTCTATTAACTGTGCAGCTGCCAAAGACATTCCCATACCATGGGTCTTTCTCTTTATTCCCATACCATGGGTCTTTCTCTTTATTCCCATACCATGGGTCTTTCTCTTTATTCCCATACCATGGGTCTTACATCTTTACTTATTTCCTTTGCTTTTCAGAAAAGCAAAGTTTAATGAGTTCCCATTTGTTAGTCGTTGGCATTGATTCTTGAGCAAAGAGAATCCTAGTCTGAAAGTCCTGGATCCTGTAAGAGGCTCCCTTTGTTTTCTTCTAGCAATTTCATCATTTCAAGTTTCACATTAAGATCTTCATCCACTTGGAGTTGTTTTTTTTATGCAGTGTGGCAGGTACAGGTCTAATTTCATTCTTCTTCCCAGCATTACTTGTTGAAAGCCAGTCTTTGTCTAGTGTGTGTTTCTTATATCTTTGTTATATATAAGATGGCTATAATTCTGTGCTCTTATATTTGGGTCTTCTGATTAAAGAGAAATAAAAGTAGCTATAAAAAAACCACTTTGAATGTGATCCACATCCTTAGAAATTAAGAAAACACAGATTAAAATTACTTTGAGATTTTTGTCTTACTCTGGTCTGCATTACTAAAATCAAATAAAAATAAAAACGACTGACAACAATTTTGGGGGTGGAGGGGCGTTCATTCACTGTTAGTGGGATTGTAAACCAGTCCAGCCACTCTGGAAATCAATGTGCAAAATTCTCAAAAAGCAGAAAGTAGATCTACCTCAAGGCCCACACAGACTGAGTATATCTACCACACGACCCACACAGACCAAGTAGATCTACCATATGTCCCACACAGATCAAGTAGATCTACCATATGATCCACACAGACCAAGTAGATCTACCATATGACCCACACAGACCAAGTAGATCTACCATATGACCCACACAGACCAAGTAGATCTACCATATGACCCACACAGACCAAGTAGATCTACCATATGGCTACCACATGACCCTCATGGGCCACTTCTTGGGCAAGGACTTGCTGTTCTAGTCCACAGACTCTGGCTCAGCCATGTTTACGGCTGCTCTGTTCATGATGGGTAGGAAATGGAAACAGCCTAAATGCTCCTCAGCTGACGAGAGGATGATGAGAACGTAGGACAGATACACAACGAAACCTACCCGCCATAAAGGAGAAGGAGATGGTGGAATGGGGGAGCTAAAGGACATCAGACAGAGTGAGGTAACCCAGACCCAGGAAGACGAGCATCCTGTTCTCCTTATTTGTGGGTCCTAGTTCTGAATCCTTAGATGTGAGTATATAACCTTGAGTAACTGCAGATCCAGGAAAGCAGAAAGGGATCCTGGATCAGGTAGAGGGAGCTCTGGTGAGGAGGACGCAGATGTTATGAAAGGGAGAGAGAGAGAGAGAGAGAGAGAGAGAGAGAGAGAGAGAGAGAGAGAGAGAGGAGGAAGAAGAAGAAGAAGAAGAAGAAGAAGAAGAAGAAGAAGAAGAAGAAGAAGAAGAAAGAGAGAGAGAACACACTAAGCCATAAGGAAGCATATTAATTTATATTTACTTAAAACACTATATAAAAGTGTGTGTATGCATATACAAATAATGTAAACGAAGTTACACCACTTGGGGTGGTAATGCTCCCCCTATCAAGAGCCATGGACTATCTAATAAAAAACTCAGTACTAGACATAGGAAACCTTCTAAGTTGTTGGTCAGGAAAGTCCAACATCCCCAAAACAATATAGGTTGTGATTGTACTGTAATTCTAGCACTTGGGTGGAAGAGGATCCTTGTAAGTTTGAGGCCAACTTGGTCTACATAGCAAATTCCCAGGATAGCCATGGATACATGATGACATACTTGCTTAAGTAAACAAAGACAAAAATATAGCACATTATTACATATAACAAGAATCATGTTATCATTTATTATATAAAACAAAAAATATAGGCACCAAAGTATAAACTTCTGGTGACTAATCTTCATGGTCTATCTGACCGGATTTAGAATCACCAGGAGTCACACCTCTGGTCTGTGAGGGTGTTTCAGAGAGGATTAACTGAAGAGGAAGACCCATCCTCAATGTGGCTGGCCAGATCCTATGGACTGAGATCCTAGGCTGACTGACCAAAGCAAAGAAAGTGAGCTGAAGGCCAGTGTTCATTGCTCTCTGTGGCCTTCATGAACCACTGTGTGACCAGTGCCTCAGACCCCTGCTGTCACAAGTACCTGCTCACTCTCTGACATGGTCCCTACTGTGATGGATTAGATCCTCGACTGTAAGCCAAAATAAACTCTTTCTCCCTGAAGCTGTGTTTGTCAGGCAACGATGAGAAAAAAAATGAACTCAATAATGAACCATTTCTGCTGAGTAAAAAAGATAAGAAGGCCTAGTACCAGCTAAGTGCCAATTGTCAAGAGATTCCATCGTTGGTGGTTGTGTGTGTGTGTGTGTGTGTAGTGTTTTCAAGGTCAAACAACACAAAGAGAGTCCATCTTTTGCATCGATTGTCTCCGCAGAAGAGCAAGGTTGGGTACGGAAGCACGGATAGGTGTGGTGGTTTGAATAAGAATGGTCCTCAGAGAGAGGTTCATGTATTTGACATGGTCTCTTGTTGGTGGAAGTGTCCGGAAAGGATTAGGAGATATAGCCTTGCTGGAGGAAGTGTGTGACTGAGGCTTGGGGGAACTTAAATTTTCAAAAACTCTGCCTCTTTAGTGGGCCTTTCTCTGCCTCTTGTGGATCAAGATGTAATCTCTCAGCTGCTGCTCCAGCTGCCTGCACTATGCCTCCACTCTGCCGTCATCAACCCCAGGCCTCTGGAACCATACGCTCAATTAAAGCCTTTCTTTCATAAGTTGCCTTGGTCATGGTGTTATACCAGGGCAATAGAAAACTAACTGATAATATGGAGGGGCATGGTCTGATTTAATGAGTGCTCTCCCTTACTTAGGGCATGACCTGACTTGAGTGCTGTCTAATTCACATTGCTTTTCATGAGCCATCCAGTCCCCTTGTCTGGAAATGTTGCTATGCAGCTGCTGCACCTCTCCCTACCCCTGAGGGCTTCCGCCGTAGGGCTAACTCGCACTGTCTGACCTGGCTTAGGGCCTGAGGGAACCAGGACTACTTGAGTTGACTCCCTGGGTCTGGCAGGTTCCAGGCTGATGTAATGGTCATTGCCTCTCCACTGGTCACATGTGGCAACTGAAATGTCTCCGGGACTGGTGATCTCAACCCACAGTACACTTTCTGTTGGGAAGGAAAATACGAAGCACACTCTGGAGGACAAACATCACCCCTTGGACAAGCTTGACGGGTTTCGGTATCCTACCCTGTTCTTTATCCTCGCTTTCCCTCTCTAATGAACTGCTGTTGAGGCTTTAAACCCCCCATAGCAGTTAATCTGGCTCCTTTGTTAAGTTTTTGACCTAGGAAAACCACCTCCACACAAATCTTGCTTTCAGGTGGTCTCAGGTTCACGTCCCCCAGTCCCCCCGAATGCTTTCCCATTTAAGAATGTTATTTATGTGTTAGGCCAAAACAGAGACCTGATAAAACCCATCTTACTTTGGAAAGATCATATCCTAGCACTGGTTCAGCCAAGCCACTGAAATCCCATAACAATTTCAAGGTCTCCATTGAGTTAATCCCTGTCCAGCTCAGTGAACTAGACGTCAAACACTGACTATTGTAAGCAAATCCCTCAATAACGCTTATACATTTTCCTTCAGGTCCCTCACGTTAAGGGAGCCCTCAGCTGGTGATAAAAGACTGTAACTGTCAGTCAGAGACATTTCCCTTGCATTGCCCCTGTTTCTTCTATGTTTCTTGTCTTCTTTTCTGTAGTGCTAACAGTGGTCCCACCCACCCAGAGTTGCCTCGCTTCACGAGCTAGGTTATTCCTTTCTTGTTTAAAAGTCTTTCCTATTTCAAGCTGTCCCAGAGGCAGACTGTTTCCTGATTATCATAGTTTCCTGTACTGAGCTATTATTAAAGCCCCTGCCTGGGTGCTGAATCATTGATTTGTCCTTCCTCCGTCTTAAAGGCAAGGCCTGGGGATCTATCCCAAAGCATTTACTTCTCTCTCTCCTCTCTCTCTCTGATTCTTCCCACAAGGTCCAAGTTTTTGGATCCCAAGTAAGGCTCTTTAGCAGAGATCGAGCTTGTGCTCTCTTTCCCTTGCCTGCTGCCAGCTATAATAAATGCCAAGCCAGCACCTCCATTTCATCTTTTCCCTTTTCCCACTTCCTGGGCCAGATCAGAAACCACTGCCAAGGATGTCATCTGCAGGGCCTTTAATCGCTGGAATCCTCCTTCCACAGGGCAGTTCCTCCCAGACAGTTCGGTTTCAGTCTTATTGCTCAGGGCAGGGGCTAGAGAACTATTACCAAAGCCTTCTTTTAGCTTTTGTCATAGATTCTCTAGTCCATCAGTATTTGGGGGGATATCCATGTGGCAGACCCCATTTACCAAGGAGGCGTGCTATCCTATACCATGTAGAGGAAGGCATCCACTCACCCTAGATTCCTCCCAGAGATTCTCTATCCTCAGAGGTTATGTTTTACCCACAGCAGGGACCACACACCTGTCACTGGAGCAAGGAGGCACAGCTTACCATTTGGGAAAAGGTAGAAGAATTGAGATTGCTCTTGTGGATTTTCTCTCTCTCTCTCTCTCTCTCTCTCTCTCTCTCTCTCTCTCTCTCTCTCTCTCTCAGAGCTGGGGACCGAACCCAGGGCCTTTCGCTTGCTAGGCAAGCACTCTACCACTGAGCTAAATCCCCAACCCCTCTTGTGGATTTTCTATCCCGAGCCTTGGTTGTGTGTCCTATCCATATCAGACATGCAACCACTCCTCCCAGATGCATATTTGGTTCTGCTGCCTCGGCGGTTCTAAGGAGTGACTTTTCCTGAGGACGCTTGAACCAACATCAATTCACCTGAACAACACTGGTGATGAAAGGACTCCACCCAAGTCTACCCCGGTGAATTAATAAGTTTACTGCTGTTCCTTACAAAAGCACAAACATCTCAACAGCTATCACTGAAAAGTCCTCCCCACTATCAGCCACATACATACAATAATGAGTAAAATAAAACACACTGTATCACTAGGGTCCCTGCTCAAGTTGTAGGCAGAAGCTCCACAGAGGAGTCTTTTATCCCCTTGTGTAACTTTGGAGGAGGAGTTTCATCAGTCATATAAGCTTCATAAACTTCTGCTGTCTCCTAGGTTTTATGAATTTCCTGAGTCTTATGAGTTTTCCCTCTAGAAAGGAAGGGTTCATTCAAAGTGAATAGCTAGCTACATAATGGGTAATGAGAATTTAAAATGGAATGGGAAACTAAAATGTATAAGTAATCTTAGGGTTCTCCTAAAATACATTTCTTTTTTTTTTTTTTTTTTTTTTTTTGGTTCTTTTTTTCGGAGCTGGGGACCGAACCCAGGGCCTTGCGCTTCCTAGGTATGCGCTCTACCACTGAGCTAAATCCCCAGCCCCCTAAAATACATTTCTTATTAGAGACTTTAAATTGTGATTTTGTACAAAATGGAAAACAGTACATTTCATCTTCTTAGGGGAGATGTTGATATTACATGATACTGGACAAAATGCTATGAGCTATCATTACATTTTGTGGGAAAGGGATGTGAAAGAGGGAGGTAGGGATATTGATGGTGCTGATTTACTTAGTCCTCTCCTTGTATTCTCTCTCACAGACTATGGGATAGCACAGATGGATGATGCCCCCAAAACACTCAGAGCCATGTTCTCAACCTTCCAACACTGCAACCATTTAACACAGTTCCTTGTGCTGTGGTGACCCCCAATCGTAAAATTAGTTTCTTTGCTACTTTATAACTGTAATTTTAATAATCTTATGATCATAATGTTAAAATTTGTGTTTTCCAAGGGTCATGGGAAATCCCTGGAAACCTACTTCTAAGAGTCAGTTTGGTGATTACCTTGATCAATATTCCCACCCTTTGCAGGACAGCTCTCCATTGCAGTTCCTGTTCTGAACATACTTCTGTAGAAATGCTGCCACACCTCACATTTATCTTTTGTCATTTATTTTTATTGTATGCGTATGAGTGTTTGTCTGCATGTGTGTCTGGGCACCACATGTGTGCCTGATCTCCACAAAGGTTAGAAGATGGCGTCAGATCTCCTGGGGCTGGAATTACAGGTGTTTGTGAGCTGCCATGCGGGTGCCAGGAACTGAACCTGGGTCCTCTGGAAGAGCAGCCAGTTTACTTCATTTTTTACTCCTCTTTCCAGTGCAGGTGTTTCTTTTTTTAATCTAAATGTCTGTTTTCTACTACCAAGTGGCGAACAGCCTGCAGGCAGCTGAATGGATCCTTTTAAACACCAGAGACTTCAGGTTTTCATTACTTTCCCCATAGTCCTCATCTCCTTCCAATAAATTACATGTTTGTATTTGAGTTAGCTGAAGTAATTTCATATTATATAGGACCACAGAATCATAATTAATGCATCAGTGTACTGAAACTGAACCAACTGTCTGAACAGAAGGGGCTGAAGTCAGAGCTCTTTGAGGCAAACCAAAGAATTCAAAATCCACAGCATTTTGTCCAGCACTATTCAGAGCAGGCTGCACTGCTCCTGGGGACTTATTCAGTCTGGTGACCAAGAAGTATTCTTTACTATGGGTCAATTCTTCAGGCTCATTGTAGCCCGGAAGATTTCTTAAAAAAAAAAAACAAAAAACAAGATACATAAAAAGCATTAAATTATGCATATTGATAGGGTGCCATGTAATGTCCTGACACACATGCACACCGTACAATGCTTAATCCAGGTAAAATAGATTTATTTCCTCAAGCATTTGTCTTTTTCCTTTTTCTGGTGAAAACTTTCAAAATCCTTCCTACTAGTTTTTGAATTATGTAGTATAAATCAGCTAGATAGAGGATAGTCCTAAGATCATGGTCCACTTTTCTCTCTGGTTCCGCATTTACTAGGCAGCTTTAAAATTTAAATTTTAATTCTTAGAAATTAGAAAATCAAGACGGGAGTAAGTAGCCTTAGTAATTAGAAACAAACACCCCAAATTATAATTATAATTATAGAGGTGGTCAGCAGCTGCAGGGTTGGGGTGGGCAGCAGCTGTGAGGTTGAGGTGGTCAGCAGCTGCAGGGTTGGGGTGGACAGCAGCTGTGAGGCTGAGGTGGACAGCAGCTGTGAGGCTGAGGTGGACAGCAGCTGTGAGGCTGAGGTGGTCAGCAGCTGCAGGGTTGGGGTGGGCAGCAGCTGTGAGGCTGAGGTGGACAGCAGCTGTGAGGCTGAGGTGGACAGCAGCTGTGAGGCTGGGGTGGACAGCAGCTGTGAGGCTGAGGTGATCAGCAGCTGCGTGGCTGGGGTGGACAGCAGCTGTGAGACTGAGGTGGTCAGCAGCTGTGAGGCTGGGGTGGACAGCAGCTGTGAGGCTGAGGTGAACAGCAGCTGTGAGGCTGAGGTGGACAGCAGCTGTGAGGCTGAGGTGAACAGCAGCTGTGAGGCTGAGGTGGACAGCAGCTGTGTGGCTGAGGTGGTCAGCAGCTGCAGGGTTAGGGTGGACAGCAGCTGTGAGGCTGAGGTGGACAGCAGCTGTGAGGCTGAGGTGGTCAGCAGCTGCAGGGTTAGGGTGGACAGCAGCTGTGTGGCTGGGGTGGACAGCAGCTGTGTGGCTGAGGTGGACAGCAGCTGTGAGGCTGAGGTGGACAGCAGCTGTGAGGCTGAGGTGGACAGCAGCTGTGAGGCTGAGGTGGTAGCAGCTGCAGGGTTAGGGTGGACAGCAGCTGTGAGGCTGGGGTGGACAGCAGCTGTGAGATTGAGGTGGACAGCAGCTGTGAGGCTGAGGTGGACAGCAGCTGTGAGGCTGAGGTGGTCAGCAGCTGCAGGGTTGGGGTGGGCAGCAGCTGTGAGGCTGAGGTGGACAGCAGCTGTGAGGCTGAGGTGGACAGCAGCTGTGAGGCTGGGGTGGACAGCAGCTGTGAGGCTGAGGTGATCAGCAGCTGCGTGGCTGGGGTGGACAGCAGCTGTGAGACTGAGGTGGTCAGCAGCTGTGAGGCTGGGGTGAACAGCAGCTGTGAGGCTGAGGTGGACAGCAGCTGTGAGGCTGAGGTGGACAGCAGCTGTGAGGCTGAGGTGGTAGCAGCTGCAGGGTTAGGGTGGACAGCAGCTGTGAGGCTGGGGTGGACAGCAGCTGTGAGACTGAGGTGGACAGCAGCTGTGAGGCTGAGGTGGACAGCAGCTGTGAGACTGAGGTGGTCAGCAGCTGTTTGGCTGAGGTGGACAGCAGCTGTGAGACTGAGGTGGACAGCAGCTGTGAGACTGAGGTGGACAGCAGCTGTGAGACTGAGGTGGACAGCAGCTGTGAGGCTGAGGTGGTCAGCAGCTGTGTGACTGGAGTGGACAGCAGCAATGTTGCCGTCTGGAGGACAGCCCACATTCATGGTCTCAGTGTAGCAAGTGTTAACGTGTTTCCTGGAAGGGAAGGCTTGTCCTTTTTTAAAGACTGTCCTAGGTGACCTCATCAAGGTGCCACCACCTTTTTTTTTTTCTTTTTTTCCAACGTTTCTCTAGATTTCTCTTTTCCTCTCTGCTGGACTCACTTTGTAACAGTCATGCACTACTAGTGCTGTAGCCAAGACCTGCATTCTTTGCAAATATGTGGTTTAGACAATAAACAAAGCCTAATTAGTTGCAAGTAAAGAGTTGCAGGAGCGTCTGCTTGTGCAGAATAAAAGTGTTTGCTAAGCAAAAGAATGCATAACTCGCCCTGCTATGTGATGAGACAAGAGATGGGTTAACTGAAGCAACAGGAGCACATGCAGCTGCTGGCCCTCTACCCTCTCTCCCCCTGGCTTCTGTCACTCTGCCCATTCTTTCTAAAATTCCTCTAAGGAAAAGACGTGGAAATGTAGTATTGTAGTCTTTCTGCAATAACATTAAATTTTCTCTGATTTTTTTTTTAAGTAAATCACTTGCAAATGTTGATTGTCCTACCGTGATTGGTATTAGGTTGGTTGCAAAATATCACTGTGACCTATTGAGATACAAATCCTGGAAGGAGAATGTTTGTGCTAATTATTAACTAAATTTAGAAGACTTTTCTAATGGTTTTATAATTACTATTATCAATTTATCATTTTCTTGTCAGTCTGAACAAGAGGTACAGAACCCTAATTTTGTAGTTCCTAGAGTGAACTGGAGTAACCAGCCGAATGCTGATAAATTATCTCCATTATCTAGAAGTTTCTGTTTATTTTTATTTTTATTTTCTTGAGACAGGGTTTCTCTGTGTGGCCCTGGCTGCCCTGGAACCTCGATTTGTAGTCCTGGCTGACCTCAAACTCCCAGATCTGCCTGCCTCTACCTCCTAAGTGCTGGGATTACGGCATGGGTCACCACATCTGGCTCCACTATCTAGAAGTGTTTTGTCTTACACCCACTTTGTAGATTTGGACCGGTTTCTCCAGTTGGGATAAATAAAGTATTACTAAGTACTGAAGGTCTCGAGAGACCAGAATCAAATGATAGTCAGTTTGGGTTGTTCTAAGATGTTTTCGGTTCTACAGGGCTTAATCTTCCGGCTCTAACACTGACGACGCCAGGCCAATCTCACAGCTGTCTTTTAATACTTGACCTGTGATTTTTTTTTTCCTCTAGAATTACGGACCTATTTCTGAAAAAGTATTTCTCCTGCCAATGTCATGCAGAATACACACAAATTAGGCCCTAAAGTTTAGAGTAATGTACTATTCTGGCTATACCTGCGCCGAGGGTCTGCGCACTGTAAAGTCTTTGAAAACTGGCCTCTGAGTTTTCATCCTACAAGCAAGGAAGCGCCGGGGAACAGAGAAATGAATTAAAGATGGCAAAACTCGCTTGCTTAACATTTCCTATTTTTTGGAGGTTTGTTTTGCAACTTTAACGTTATTAATCTACCCGAGCTTTCTACTTTTCATTCAGAATTTATATCAGAATCAAGCTAATAAATTAAAGATGAGCTAGTTCATTGTCGCGTGGTTTAACATAGACCTAGTATGTTAATCCTGATGTGCTTGCTACTAGGGTTTTTAAATTTTTATTATTATTATTTTTTTCTGCCTTGTAGCTGTGGTTTAGGCAGCAGCAATAAATCAGAACAAAGGAATGAAGATATTGGGGCTTTAGGGAAAACATGTATTAGAAAAAAATTGGCACTAAGGGCTGTATTGCATTAAGATGAATTTTAGAGATACGGGAGTAAGAAAATGCAGACAAATAAATTGTATAAATAATCTGAGAAATAGCAAGTCTGTACAGACCCCAAGAAACCCTGTAAGCTACCATCAACGGGACTTTCTAATTCCTGTCCAAACAGACCAAGCAGGTACACCGGGCTTAAATAAATAGCCAAGAGAAATAGGCACATGGCTAATGCTAAGAAAAGAGGGGGGCAGATAAAGCTCTTTCAAATAGCCCCAAGGATTGGCATAATAGAAGTCAGTGTGGGGCCTGACATAGCATCTTCTCTGAATAGGGCTTTATTGCTGCTTCAGGCACTGATAGTGCAGACACATGCTAAGACAACCACAGCCCAGGAGCCTCACGGTACAACTCCCGCCTGGGAATGCAGTCCAAGATCCAGGGGATTCACATTGGCAGCCTGGACGCAGGGGGCACAGGAAGAGGTTAATAAAGCAAGGGTATGAATAGATGACACCTCAAGGAAGGTTGATGGGAAGAAGATGGGACAGCAGGATGCGGGGGAGCACAGAAGGCTAGGAGGAACAAAGGGGCCTCTGCTTAGACCTGAGCTCACAGAACCCTGTGCATTGGGAGAGATCTTCATTGTCAACCACAGCTTCTAAGCCTTACAGATGGTGACCGCTTTTGTGAGCCCTGAGCTTGCTTTTGTGTGGTTCACTCATGCCTTTCTTGTCTGTAGAACTTATAACATGATCTGATCCAAGCACCCCTCACTGCCGAGGACAGACACTGTGCCTACTCTTGTCTCCGATGTTCCCTAAGCATTCTTTTTTTCTGCTCACTTGACTAGTTATCCCCTGATTCTGCATTCCATCTCCTCACTGACCCCTCTATCTCAACGACATTTCCCTTATTTTTTTTTTCCTGTGCTTGGGATCGAGCCCAGAGCCTCATGCACGCTTGACGAACTTCGCAAATTCCCCTCCTGAGTCCGTTACTCCAGCAAGTTGTACTGTCAGGACATCTGTGGTAAAATACTAGTGGTCATCTCAGGCTGGTAGTAACCTTAATGATGACTACATTACCCCAGTCAGCAGAGATGAGCTCTTGTCCTTAAAAAATGACACCTGAAATGGTAGCATGTACCTTTAATTCCAGAACTTGGTAGAATGAGGCAGGAAGAGTAGAAGTTTAAGGCAGCCTAGAGAAAAAAGAAAAAAAAAAAAAACAGGGAAAACTGGGATATTCCAATAACCCATTGGTATCATGGGTTTGCAATAGTTGAGGGCAGGCAAAGACAATCACTTTTATGATCTCCTTCTCTTACCTCTTTTATTTAAAAGAAAAAGTTAAACATCTTTCTTTATTTATGATGGCACTGTATGCATAACACAGTGGAAGTCAAAAAATAACTTGCAAGTTCTCTTCTACTATACAACTTCCAGGGATTGAACTCAGATCATCAGCCTTGGCAGCAATCACCCATATACTCTGAACCATCTCGCCAGCCCCACCTTTACCTCATAGTCAACGGAGAGCAATGCATGGACTTGGACTTCAAAACTCATGACAACCCAGGTTGTTAAATGTAAAGTTAGAATGCTCAGGAACAGGAAAGACACAATTAGAAATCAGTAGTAGAGAATTTACACATCAGCCCGTGATTTCTTGAAGAACAAAAGAACGTTGATTGATGCAAAAATTCGAAAGTAGATGAGAAAGACCACAGCTAGTGGGGGGGGGGGGGCTGTACAGTTTGTCAGTCAAAGCTGAAGATTTAGACTTGAGCTCTTGTGGGGTCTCTAATCTGCATCAGACAAAGGAAAACATTTTACAGCTCAGATACTAATGTGCAGATGCCCAGGACCCATAAAGGTAACTCCCACTTTACGCCTAGCTTCCACTGTGGCTTTTTGTGTTTCTTCCTGTGGAGGGATCCCCACGATCTTGAACAACATTCTGGGTGAATCTAAACTCTAATAATGTGTTTCTTGGCTTGAGAATGGGCAGTGAGCTCCTGTTTGCAGGTCTGCATGAGCAGCTGAAACCCCGGGCTCCCCAACCAGACTGCGGCTGACACCAGGCTGTTTCCAGCCTCTGGTCGAACGCTAAGTTCATTTTAATACTGCACCGTCAGTACTTTGTGATTTGTCCTCCCACCACGTTTCCTCTCCCAAATCTCTCTTGCATAAATGATTTACTATTTGTCCCTAAAGCCGAAGATTTTATGCCTTGTCTCTCTCGATAAGAGGATACTGCGGCTGCTTTCCTTTTGTGCTGTGAATGGTTTTTATTTTGTTAATTCAAAGTTCAGCAGAGTAGCTGGTTCAGTGAAGAGCAGAAAACATCAAGGTTCAGCCACTGCAATGGCTAAGACAGTCAATCTTCACTGGCCCATTATTAATAGTACCCTGTTGAATTTGCTCTCCTAGAGTAAGTTAGCAAAGTGTGTTTCTTAAAATAGGTTTTTACATGTTCTTAGCTCTCCAAACTAAATGCATTAACGACAGGGCACTTAAGGTACTTAAGATTAAGTTAAGAATGGAAACTTTTAAGTCTTAAAGGATTTTTTTTTCATTTGTAAAAAAATGGAAGCAATTCTTTCTGGATGTACCCTCATGTAGGAATGCAGAGTTCTATATTTAAGATGGGATTATGAGATTTAAATTTCTCTCCAGTTTCTCTTAAGGTGGCACTTGGGATATTAACGGCACAAAAGGTATACACTGTAGTTCTTTGTTGCAGGACTCAGTAGAGTAACCTGAAAGATACAAACTAAAACAAAGTAATAAACAAACTTACGAACTCCGTTAACAAACTTACTAAATTTATTTACCCAGATAATGTCGGAGTGTTGTCCAAACTCAAGAGCAATCTCTGAGGTCTCTTCCTTGCTTACTGTTGCAGAAGAGGCCTGATCCCTTGAATTGCCTTTTTTTTCTCTCTCTCTCTCTCAAAACCCAAATTCTCAAAGCAGCCAGTGCTCTTAACCACTGAGCCCACGACTCCATTTTTGGGCTGTGCTCCAACAGTGGTGCTTGGATTTAAAGAGTGGTTGGCGTTTGGAAGTGAAGTATTAGCTACTCTTCTCATTGCTGTGGCCAAGTACCTGACCGCCGAAACAAAACACAACACCAACTCTACCCAGGGCACAAAAGGTTTATTTTGGCTGAGCGTTTTAGGGGTCTAATCTGTCATGGTGGGAAAGGGGGGAAAAAAAAACCAGCCCTCAGCTACCTCAAGAAAATCTAATGATAGATACAAGAACACCTTGGAGAAACCCTGAGTGAGCCTCTTCTGCATGGCTCACGTGGAAGACGTAAAAGGTCCTGGAGAATTTTGCTCCAGTAGAAATATTGTCAACTTAAGCCAAAAGAAGCAGTGTGAAAAGAAAAAGCCATCAATTCTCAAGATTCACAAATAGGAAATAGGCTAAAGTTGTACAGTTGCAAACACTCTCCCCTTCTCAATAAAACAGGCAGGAAGATACTGATTTTTAAGGACCATGTGGTGCTGAGGTAGTTCCAAGGCCTTGAAATCTAATGGCATTTCCTCACCGCATTTCAAATCTGCCCGGGACCTGGGACTCTTTTCCTCCTCCGTTTATCTTCTTCCTTTTGGAACCACAGTGCCTGTAATTGTCCTAGCTTATCTCACCATTGTATTTTCAGAGCAAGGAACTTGTTTTCTAGTTTTCCAGATCCATAGACAGAGAAAACATGAACTTTAATATGGATTACAGCCAGAACCTAACTCAAGTGTGGCTTAGATTATAAAGGGAAATGAACAGATAAGAGAGATAATAAATCCTACGATTAAAAAGTACATTTCCTAGTTCCTGCCTATAATCTCAGCCCTTAGGAGTCAGAGACAAGAGAATGCCCCAAGCTCAAGGTCAACCTAGTCTACGCTCGGAGTTCCAGACCAGCCAGGGACACAAATTGAGACTCTATCTCAAAGTCTTCTACTTTGATGAGAGAAGCCGTGGGTAATGGTTAGTAAAGAACACATAACTGGCCAAAGTACTGGGAATAAAGAGCTCAGTGTTCAGCCCTGGGTGGGGCATCTGCAGTGACTTCTCTCCATCCATTCATTGAAGAAGATGGGGAGAAGGAACATAAGAGCTGAGGAGGAATGCTGCGGAATGTGACCCTCTGGACGTGACGTCACTGTTGCACACTGATGTTCACAGTTCACAGAGTTGTAGTCACCGAGGCCAGACCAAGGCAGTTAAAATTCCAACACAGATGGTGGAGAGACTCCACCCCACTAAAGAATCTGTTGTTGGTTGAGGGTGGGACCACTGTCCTTTGGGGGTATGGCTGCTGGTAGGTTACATGGTTGGCTGCAAGCCCTGGACAATGCTAATTAGACTCAGAGGTTTATTATTAAGCAAAAGTAAAAGTGAAAACGTGAAGAGGACGGGAATCTGGGAGGGGGAGGGGTTTGGGCACTGTGGAGAGTGAGAGGATTAGTGGAGAGATATGAACAATACACATTTCATAAACATGGGTCTTTCAAAGAATAAGAAACGTTGCTAAAAATAATCACCTTTATATTCAATGAATTTTTACACGTATTCAAAGCACTATGTGTAAATATATAGTTATTTTATTTATATGTGGGTAGCAGTTACTGTTAAAGATTAGCATACATGCAAATCTAAAATAGCCATCTTTTCAAAGTTTTCTTTCCTCCTCAGAATAAAAGTGAAGATCTCAATAATCTTTTCCTATAAAAAGACTTGCTATAAGCCTGCGTTTTACCAACCGTATTCTGATCATTAATTAGCATAAAGTAGCCTGCATACAACTGTAGTCTAATTTAGACTAAAGGAGGCAAGATTAATCTAACAACATCACCCCACCTTATAGAAGAGAAAATAAGCAATTATAGGAGGAACAGGAGTGTTAGTCTATAGGAGAATCAACAACTAGTGAACGATCTGGAAGAAAACACGTTTATTGATCTGAGCTATTGTATCAGCTTTTGTTATATATGCTTTAATTATGTATAACATTTCCATTTAATACTAAAGCATTAAAATTTAAATGGTAAAAACTGAAAGCTTTCCCTAAAATAGTCAGGAACAAGGCAAGAGTGCCTACTCTCTGACTGCTGGAAGTCCTAGCCAAAGCAATCAGTCAAGAAAAAGAAATAAAGAGACACCCAAGGAGGAAAGGAAAAAATAAAATTGTTCTGCTTTTTTCCCCTACAGAAAAATAGATTTACCACATTATAAAGAAAGCATACTTCCTGTGTACTGTACCCAAAAGTAGTTAAGGCTGAGAGAGCCATGGGCATGCCTGTGCTATCACAATATTATCCACAGTAACCAAGAGGTACAGAGCACATAAGTGTCCATCAGTGATTAATGGATAAAGAAACTGTGGTGTTCAGTGAGGAGGAAAGGTGGGAGACGGCATCTGTACCAACCGCTCTGCTGTCTCAGAAACAACCTGCTGATACTTCAAAAGCAACTATCCTGCAAGGAGGTGACAACAGAACAGAGATGAGGAGGTGTCAACAGAGTGGTGACAAAGAAAGGGAGTATGCTTGATGAGCAGAACAAGAAAGGCCAGGTCCTGTTCCAGCGCTTAGCTCCAGCCCGAGGGTCTACATCCCCAAAGTGGAGTGGGAGCAAAAGGTCAGAATCTCAGGGTCAAACAAGGGGGGAGAGCTTCGGAACACTTTCACTCCATGCTCAATGCCAGATAATTTACAGAGGAGAGACAAGAGTCAGAGACAGACACAGAGAGACAGAGACAGATGACAGAGACAGAGACAGACTGCACCAGCTGAGTCCAGGGGGTGGGGAGGAAGCAACAGAGGTTTAAAAGGGGACAAGTAGGGGTGGGCAATATTTGGTATGTGATGGTTTGTATATGCTCGCTCGGCTCAGGGAGTGGCACTATTAGAAGGTATTGCCCTGTTGGAGTAGGTGTGGCCTTGTTGGAGTGGGTGTGGCCTTGTTGGAGTTGGTGTGTTGGAGTGGGCTGATGTCTATATGCAGGTGAGGGCAGGCACAAGATAAGGCAAGGCCTGTGATTGGGCAGTGAAAAAGAAAGGCGGGCTGACAGAGTACAGAGAGAAGGAAGGGAGGTGGAAGAAGGGAAGGACCACCAAGATCTGTGTGGCTTTAAATAGCCAGAGGTAGTTATGAATATTTTATAATGGATGGATGATTATAAGACAATTTGTCATAACAAGGTGGGCGGCTTATATCAATTTCAACTGGCTCCGAGTTTATCGTGCGGTCGTTCCGTGGGCGAGAATTTACTGATATAAATCTGATTGATAACTTACAAGCTTCGAGAGTTTTGATCTTACCAGGTGACAGGAATCTGTGACAGCTAACTGTGAGATGGGCGGTTGCTGCTGGGGCTAACCATGGAGGCAGCTAGACTGCTGCTGGGAAAATCCTCTTTTAATTATTTAACACTACACAAATAAGTAAAATAATTAACTAATAAAGAAAATCACAGCCAGCACCCTCCAAACACACGGGGTTCTTAGTCTGTATACCACAGAGTTAGTGGGGAAACCCTCTTTCTGGCATTCTTTTGTAGCGGTGAGAAGCCTCTTTTTAATAAAAGCCCCGCTGAGTCAATGGATTGGAGGCTGTAGAATAAAAGCTCCCACCCCCTGCACAACCCAGTCTGGTAACCCAGGCGACTGTCAGACAACTATCCTCTGAGTCATGGCTTGCAAAATCGTCCATCTGGACAGTACAGACTGAGTCGGGGCTGCCTAATATTCCATTCAGTGGTCTGCCTGCTGTACTCTGAAGTGAGGCTCCCTTACCTCCCCACGAGAGGGCTGAGTAGTGGCCCTACCTATCCACCAGAGCACACACCATGGAATGCTTGCCCACAGCGCCGTCTAGTACCTAGAGGCCGACGCGACCTCAGGCTATATTATCCACAGCCTGGCTTGCAAGCTACATCATCTGAGCAGAGAGGAAATGACGCAAAGATCAGAGGACACCAAGCCAAAGACAGAAAGGCACTTGGCACAGGGACGGGTCCGACATCTGCCCTCAGACAACATAAAGACTCTGCACCTCTGGGATGTGGTCACACAGATACAGGCTGCACTGCACACCCTGTGAGTGGCTGTCCTAAGACAGTCTGCATCTGCACACACGAGTGACAGCACAGAAACTCTTTCTCTCTCTCTCCATTTTCAAAGATGGACTCTTACAAAGGGTTCTCCCAACGCTGGTCTACAGTTTAAGTTCTTCCTGTCTCCGCCTCCTGAATGCTGGGATGGGTGTAGACCACCAAGTGTTTGACCCCTTTCTCATCCCTTCTGCCTTTAACTGGACTGACACCTCAACCCTACTGCAACCTATTCCCTTCTGAACACGTTAAATACATCAATGGAAATAACATCGGTAACCAAAACAATCAACTCATGGCCTAATCCCAGTTGTCCAAGTTCCATTGCAGAAACACAAGAAAGAGGAAAAATTTAAAAAATTAAATGACAATATGATTTTTCCAAAAACTACGAATTCTATGTTAATGGATTCTAATAGAAGTGAATTAGATGATATTCTGGACAAAGAATTCAGAAGAATGGTTTTAAGAATATTCAATAAAATAAAAAGGGCGCAAACTCCTAAATTAATAAAACATAAATAAATAGGTGATTGAAATAAGGATGTCAATGTAGGACGCGAAAGATTAACTCAGCAAGAAATACAAATAACGAGGAAGATCTAAAGGGAAGTTTCTGGAAGTGAAAACGATCAGATAAAAGCTCGGTGAGAAGCCTTATCTGTGGAACGGATCAAATGGGTGACAAACTATTACAGCCTGAAGACAGAATAGATTAATTTTAGGATGTTCCGACAATGACAGATAAAATAATAGGAATTTATGAACAGAACATATGTAATCTGTAAGTCATCATGAGAGGACCAGATATGTGATTTATGAAAATCTTATCAAATACAATAAAATTGAAAGTGTCTTGAATTCGATCTGATTAAAGCAGTGAATTAAAAGCAAATAACAGAATGGCAAGGTGGCTCAGTGGGTAAAGACACCATTGACAAACCTGACAACCTGAGCTCGAGCCCCGGGATCTACACGGTTGAGGGGAGTACTGAGTCTTGCAAGTTGTCTAGCCATGTAAGTGCAATGGCAGGCGTACTCACACACATGCACACATATATACACACGAACACACACATTCTCACATACATGCATATACACACATGCACACATAACACACACATGCACACACATACATGCATATACACACATGCACACACATGCACTCACACAACACACATGCACACACATACATGCATATACACACATGCATGCAGGCATGTACACATGCATACACACACATTCACTCACAAGCACACACATTCATATACACATGCACTCATACAATACACACACTCACACAATGCACACATGTGCACAAAGACTCACATTTACACACATGCATACACATACACTCACACACATATGCACACCATGCACTCATACAATACACACACTAACACAATGCATATACACACAAAGACTCACATTTACACACATGCATACACATACACTCACACACATGCACACACATACACTAACACATACATGCATGCATACACACTTACACATGCACATGAATACACACACTCTTTTTAAAAACTTTATATTGGTTGTGAATCTCACATCATGCACCCAATCCCACTCTCTCTACATCTACCCTCCACCCTGTAACCTCCCCCCAAAACAGACAGACAAATCTCACCACGAAAGCTGCAGGGTGTCATCATTTATCACACAATACACCCCTTTATCCAAACAACTTTTCTTGCAAATAGTCATTGGTCTGGTTTTGGGCTTGTGGTTCTGCTACACTATCAATACTGGATCCTAACAGGGCCTCCTGGTTGATATCTTGTTGTTGTTCTGTGTCATGGAGATCCCCAAATGTGCTTCAGCAGTTCCCAGATGGGGTGGACATTGGGGTGGGCTAACTCAGAGCTCTTGATCTGGGCCTGGGCGGTACCTCAGTTGGTCAGGCTGACAGCTCCCCCATGACTACACCACCAGGGCCACCTCTATTATGCCACCCAGCCAAGGTACAGGGCCTGCTCTCCTGACTGCTTCAGTTAGCAAAGCAGGGGTAGGGTATGGGGGTGGGGGAAGCTCGCCCGCACTTATGCTTTTGGAACCAGCTCTCCCACACTGCCCAGGTGAAGGGCAGGGCCATCTCTCTCACATTCACACCCTTGGGGCTGGCTCACCCACACCAACCAACATCCCAGGGCCATCTCTCCTGAGCGCAGCAACCATCTAGGGGTGGGGCCACCTCTCCAACCCTCACACCCTTAGGGCCAGCTCTTTCACACTGCCCAGGTGAGGGCCAGGGCCATCTCTCCCTATCCAGTGTCATGCCACCATGAGGCCAACAAGGGACATCTGCATGAGCCATGGACACCAACACAGACTCCTGCTGCCCCAGGGCCATGGACCCAACCATCTCTTTAGGTGACATTGGCAGCTACTCACATCAGGCTGCTCCTCGATACCCTGGACTCTCCAGCCCCGCCTCTCTCCACTGTGCACACACTTCTGCCTCACTTTCTATCCCATCTCTCACTACGTACTTTCTTATCTTACTGGCGTGCTGCCCTGGGTCTCTGAGTGTCTTCCTCTGGGCACCACGTGAGAGTTGTCAAGGATATATATGTTTTAAAATAAAGTTAAACAAAACAAAAACACCACATGCTGGCGACTGTGGGATACAAACAAAGTGAGTTTAAGAGGAGGGTTTACAAATTCCTACTTTAAAACAATCAAAAGCCAGGCACGTCGGCACATGCTTTTAAGTCCCTCACTCAGGAAGCAGAGACGGGCAGCTCTCTTTGAATTCCAGCTCAGCCTGGTCTACAGAGTGAGATCCAGGACAGGCAGAGATGCATAGTAAAACTGTCTTTTAAAAAAATCAAGGCGACTAGAAGACGATTCAGCAGATAAAAGTGTGTGCTCTTCTTGCAAAGGCCCTGTGTTCGGTTTCCAGCACCCACAACAAGCCTTAGGACCATCAGTGGTACTCGTGGGATGCCGTCTCTCAAAGTGATGTTCAGGAGTACCCTAGACTTCCAAGAACGATACAAACGGTTGCTGTCACTCTTTGTGGTCCGAAGAACTTGATGGTAAGATTCTACTGCTGAAGACGACTACACACACATTGGTCAGAAAACATGGAGAAATAGAGTAGAAAGCTTCTGCCCTGCCTGCCGGCTTTCATAGCACCAGGAGGTGACACGCAGGCTGTAACACGAGCCTTTCTATGCCCACCCCAGTTCCCAAATAAGGCTCTTAGCCGCCCAGCTGGGCTTTGCTTCTCACCAGCTCTTAATTCAATTATCCCATTTATACTCATCTCAGTTCTGCCACAGTGCTGGCTAGCTACCTCCCATCCCAGCCTGTTTCTTCCTCTGTGTCTGTCTGGCTGACTCTCCCACTCCTTCCCAGAGTTTCTCTGTGTGTCCAGAAATCCCACCTTACTGTTCTACAGTTTGCTATAGGCCATAGGCCTTTTATTTCAATCAGAAGGTGCCTTAGGCAGGCAAGGAAGGACAGAGTCAAATCTTTACACATTGTACAGAAGAATCACCCCAATAGCAGGCTGCTGGAGGCTGTCACCCACAGTCTGACTGAGCTCTGTGAACTACAATAAGCAGCCAACATGGCAAGACATGCTCCAGGATGCAGTCACGGCACATGTTATGGCGAGAGCCAATAACATGCTGACTGGACTTAAGGACTGCTGCACGGAATATAACGCTTGCTGTTGCTGTAGATCTACCATGGATCCTGGGGCTCATGGGCCCCGGGGGTGCACCGCTGATATTATTTTGTTAAATGATCATAATATCAAACTGTCCATTGAATTGATATCTCCTAGACTTCATCAAAGAGATTTTTTTTTTTTTGGTTCTTTTTTTCGGAGCTGGGGACCGAACCCAGGGCCTTGCGCTTCCTAGGCAAGCGCTCTACCACTGAGCTAAATCCCCAATCCCTAAGAGATGTTTTTTAATGGTTCTGATAGCAGTTACTATAAAAATTCACAGACGGACAAAGCAGAGAGACTAAATGTCTGTCAAGTACTTGGCCACAAATTGTGTGCATGCATGTGTGTGTGTGTGCGTGTGTGTGCGTCTGTGTGTGTGTGTGCGTCTGTGTGTGTGTGCGTCTGTGTGTGTGCATCTGTGTGTGTGTGTGTGTGTGTGTGTGTGTGTGTGTGTGTGTGTGTGTGATGCTCCTCCTCTCAGAGCTCAGGTGCCAATGCAGAAGGGAAAAATAGACTAAGAGACATGACAAGACAGCTGTCCTCAGGATTCCACAGCAGCTGTGGTTTCCTGCACAAGAGCTACAGAAGATCAGTCTCCTCAGCATTCAGGTTTGGGCCAGGAAGGGTTCAGGGGCCTCCAGCACAGCTGAGGAGCTACTGGTGTTTGATGGCTGCTGGTCGCAGGGTAGTTTTCTTAAAGGTTACAGTCCCCAGTAGGTTAGCCGTGATATGGCTCCATTCAGTATTCAGACCGCACAGACTAGACATGGTGGATCGTTTAAAAAAATGAAAGTAACCAAGTTCAGAGCAGGTTGGATGCAGGAGGAGTAGGGGGTGAATATTACCAAAATATATTGTATACGTATGGAGTTCTCGAAGAGTTAATGAAGCCTATTTTAAAATACTTGCAACCAAATTTAACATATCATTTATCATGACCAAATGGCTTCATTCCAGAGATGCAGGGATGATTAAATACACATAAATCAACAAACTTGATAAGTGGATTCTTGGACAGAAGTCATACATCACCCTGGTTAAGTACAGGGAAGTCCTTAGATAAAGTCTAATATCCTTTCACAGTAAATACCCTAAGGAAACTGGGCCCAGCAGAAACGCATCTCAACGTAATTAAGGTTGTTTATGGCAAACATAAATGGGAAAAAGATCGAAGGATTTCCTCACAAATCAGGAGTGAAGCTAGGGTGTCTGGTCTCTCTGGTTTTATTCAATAAATTGCCTAAAGGTTTTTTAGCTACTGCTAAAAGACATGAGCAAGAAACAAAGGGAATACAAATAGAGAAATTATTCCTATTTGCAAACTGAGACACAGTTAATAAGAACCCCAGGGGCTTATTCCGTAGGTAAAGGCCCTTGCTACCCAGCTCTCCTATGGAGAGACGGGAGGCAAAGACAGGAGGGTACCGAGAAGCTAGCCGGCCACCCACGGTAGAAAAGAACACAACAAAATCCATCGAATAATGTACATACCTGCTTTTTCTGGCTGATTAAAGTGGGTAACAATATGTGGTTATCACTATGCACTCTTGGCTTTGTAGCATTAAGTATGGTGACCTCAGCTGGCTTCTCTAAGAACAGGAAGGGTGATAGTCAAGTACAGCACTCATGATGGTTTATCCTGTGCTAGACTTGAAGTTATGAACTTGGGAGCTTTACATGAGAAACATGAATTTTCTAAATAAATTTTAATGTTGAGTCGAAAACTCCCTTAGGGGATAATCTCTCTAAGTTTGCCATGTTTATACAGTAGAGCCTACGGTAAGAGTATATTTGAAGCAGCGTCTTATGTAAATCACTGTACTTGGCATTGTGAGAAATACAAGTGAATTGCTCCAGTCTCTGGACTCAGGGATCCTGTACCAAGGCAATAGGGAGACTTTCTGGTTGTTAAATTACGTTCCAATGAATCATTTACCTTTGCAACTCTCCTTGATTTATTTTTCATCAACTACTTAAAAGTCTTATTAAGGTGGCTCTTCAGCCTGGTCAAGGTGAAGTCCCTGAGGCTCTTTAAAAACACACAGAGGCATGTTATCTCCTGGCATGCATACATGCATGCATACCTTTGCACATGGTCTACGGTAGAACTGGGGCGTTGTTGCTGTTGTCACTGTCCTTTCTTAGTGATCAAGTCCCTGAAGGATGCAGATAATTACAAAGGTAGGCATTTTCTCTCTTGAATGCTCTAAAAGCTGATTGGAATTATGTTTCTCTAGCTTGCTGAATGTACTAGAAATTATTAGATTCTGTACTGTAAATGAGAGAATTTATGACATGAAAATTATCCCTTAATAATATAAATGAGGGAAAGGACTATAACCATGACAAAAACATAACTTAGAAGACGTATTGTCTTTCCACTGGAATCCAAAAGGTGGAAGGAAATGAGTGTAGCACCCAGGAAATAAGTTTCTGTGTTTCTGTTGTCAATCAAATTGAGATAAAATTATTAGTGACACTATATCCACTATGCTAATGGGACAACAGCTATTAAGTTTTAATATTTTAAACTCATGCATTTACATTCTTGTAGTATATACTTACACAAAGAATAGTATTTTAAAATAATTATCCAAATATATTATCTAAAACATACTAGATGACCTGACATAGTCATAAGCAACAGATGATTGGACGCAGAAGTAGTCGTGAAATGGAAACACTCTTAGCCATTCAAGAGTTAGAGGTAGGTTTGAAATAATGAAAGGATATGCGGGCTGTGATTTCCTTCACATGAAAAAGGCCTGTGCTGAAACTTTCCTATATAGTCTAGAAAGATTCTAACAATTAACAGAGTCCACCTCCAGAGTGTAGGTGTGGAGATTGAGTATGGATAATATGTGTGAGTAGTTAGACATTTCACTTTCTAATAATATTAACGAATAGTCTACAAATAAAACAATATCAAGTTAATTTTCTAATAAAGTTAACGGTGATAAAAATGAGCACATACCCTCTTTATCTGACCATGTCCATGGGCCCATGTAGAGTTAGTTCCCTACTTTAAACATGGAACTCCAAAAGAGATCATGGTTTTAAGTTTTAAGTCCCTGACATTCCCAGCCTTACACCATGAATAACCACATTGCCCCCAGTTGAGTTGTTGGGGAGATAATTCAAATTTCAAATATTGTAGCTGATATCCTGTATTTGTGTGTGACTCTGGATATGAACACTTGGCTATCAAGATTACATTTGTTAGACTATCCTTTATGCTTGAGAAAGGTTCTCAGAGTGTTCACTTATGCCTGCCTGTTCATTTCAATGGTACTTTTCATTATCTTGTCCCTTGACTACAACTGGTTGGATTAAGAATGGATACTCCACCCTATGTGCCTTCCCATAGGAATTCTATGTGTCCACTGACTTGGACTGTTGGCTCAGAAGAAGACAAGTTGAGTCCATTGGACTCCTTTTCAAGACCTGGAATTGGAAAACAGCAGATAAAACTAAAAGTCTGAATGTGGTCACCATAGGCTTAACTGCAAGCTAGCATGTGGAGGGTGGGCTTGGCTGATGTGGAAGAGAGATGAGTGTACCATGAATTTGTAAAAGGAAGGATGACTGGCTAATGCCCTCATAGCTTTCTGACTCTCAGTCTACTTTCAATTCATATACACATATTGGAAGACATTGTTTTTGAAATAACAAGTAAATTGTTTACAACCAAAAGATTTTTACTTATGACACAAACATGGTGGTCTTGTCTTTTGTTTGTTTGTTTGTTTGTTTGTTTAATTTGGAAGTCCTAATTAATAACCACAACAAATTTTGACCTAGTGAGAATATCGTTCTTCCAAAAAGTTTGAACTGGCATTAATTCTCCCCAGAGAGAGACAGGCACACCTCATATGATTGGAAGAAGCACATACTGATTGGACCCTTCTGAAGGGCAAAAGAATTAAGTAGAGATCAAAAAGTATAAAGAACAAGCGTCCTTGGGTTCTCCTTTCAAGAATACAGCAAAAGGCCAACAAGATGGCTCAGCCCGTAATGTGCTTTCAGCCCAAGTCTTGTGATCTGAGTTTGATCCCCTGAACCCACATAAAGTTGGAGAGAGAGACCCAACCCCATGAAGTTATCCTGTTATGCACACTGCTGCATGAGTGTCCCCGTGATATCCGTACAGTTACACAGGTATAGTGGTGTGAGTAGGAATGCCCCCCCAATACTCAGTCATTAGGAGGTGTGACCTCGTTAAGGTAGTTGTAGCCTTGATGGAGGAATTGTAGCACTGGGAGGGGCTTAGGGGTTTCAAATGCTCAGGCTTAGCCACTCCCTTCTGCTTGCTGCCTGCAGATCTTGACGTTCAACTCTCAGCTACTCTCCAGCACCTGTCTCCCTGTGTGCCTCCATGAGTCCTGCCAAGCTGATAATAGACTATACCTCTGAAACCATAAGCAAACCCCAGTTAAATGCTTTCTTTTTATAAGAGTTGCCATGAGTTGTTGTGGTCATGGTGTCTCTTTATAGCAACAGAACATGGACTAAGACAACATATAATCAGAAAAAATATTAAATGGTTATAATATATATATATATATATATTACATATGGTACAGATCTGTAGAAGCAGCATGCGTGATACTGAGTCGTAAAGATTGTGAGTTTCAGGTTAGCCAGAGACACATAGCAAAATACCATCTCAAACCACAAAGACAAAATAGGGAACCCAGCTTCAGCATTGACTCTCACAAGTGCTAAGTACACCCAGGGGACAGAAGGAAGTGAATGCTGCTGCTGCTGCTGCTGCTGCTGCTGCTGCTGCTGCTGCTGCTGCTGCTGCTGCTGCTGCTGCTTTATAAGTGAGTGTTGAGGCCCGTGGATGTTTAACAGGCCTTTCTCACACGGTGACCAATGAGAGGTACTTAAATGTGAGTTACATGAGAGCAGGGCTGCTATTTATGTGCAGTTGGGTATTCATAGCGACAGACAATTTTAAAGGAACGAAGAGGGAAATCAGACTTTGGACCCAAGTATGACTTATGAAGATCTCTGTTCCAAACCTTTGCTTTCAACTAGAGTTAAGTATGCTTTTCCACCTGTGGTCTCTTTTCCCCCGGGACTTATTTTTTACATGATTCTGGATATATAGCTATAGAAAACAGATACACAAACCAAACATTTACTGATCTATATCATAAAAATCATCTTGAAACAAGTCTTTAGAATGCCTGTGATTTTTACTGGTTATTAAACATGAAAGCAAATTAAAATGCTAATGAGATGGGAGTGCTAGCTTCGCTTTACCTAAAAGGTGACAGTGTGGCTGAATACTGGATGCACGACATGAGCATCAACGTCTTCCCAGTGTTGATTGATATTTTGATTTTATAATTATCAGTTCTGAGAATGTTGCTTCACAGAGAACGAATGGCAGAGTATGTGTTGGGTCACTTCAGAAACTGTTGGAAATTCTGACCTAGACTCCAGATGGAATTCATTTAGTGTTTTTCTTTTAACAGAATTTACGGCAGCAACTCAAGCATCAGCTTTAGCACCAAACATTCTAACACAATATACCCCAAAAGTCTGACACTTCCCTGCCGAAGAATAGGAAAATAACCACAGTTTTTTTTTTATTTTTTGGACTTGAGCCATTATGTGTCTACAAGAGCAGAAAACCTTTGCATATAGTAAAAACACTGAAACTCACAACATATAACGAATCTAGGTGTTACAGGCGGCTCCCACAGGCACTGCACGGTATGGCAATACATACAACGGGAAGTGTGCATGTTGGGTCTTCAGAGGGAAGTCTGCCGGGAAGCCATAGAACAAACGCAACACGGCCAACAGCTCCACAAATATTGGGTTTTATTCTGATTTTGTTTTTGGCCATTGTAAGTCCAGAGATTGCTTACTTCTGTCAAAGTTTTTCAACCTCCACATCAGGTTTCAGGATCCCAAGCAGGGTTGTGATTCACAATTTAAGAAGTTAGGCCTTGGGGGCTGGAGAGATGGTTCAGCGGTTAAGAGCACTGACTGCTCTTCCTGAGGTCCTGAGTTCAAATCCCAGCAACCACCTGGTGGCTCACAACCATCTGTAATGGGATCTGATGCCCTCTTCTGGTGTGTCTGGAGACAGCTACAGTGTACTTATATATAATAAATAAATCTTAAAAAAAATAATTAAAAAAAAAAGAAGTTAGGCCTTAAACTGACATGTAGTTTGTAACCAATGTGTCCCTTTGTCTTTTATTTAACTCAAAATGAGAGGAATGAAAGCTAAAACAAGAAATGCTTATAGAATGTGATGTCGTCAGAGAAATTATAAAGTCAAATGATAGAATTAATAGACTAATTAGAGAAATATAAGCTTAACAAGATTTTTGTTACATATTTATTAATTACTATAATGTTTGCAGCCATTGCTAGGGCAATTTGGAGGTTTGATGCTTAGTTATGAACTCAAATCTTTATCACGGATTGTTTTACGTGGAGAAAAATCCCCTTCTTGTAGACACTTAACACCATGTAGCTAGTTCCTCAGCAGCTAGTACTCCGAAACAAAGAACATTTTTTACATTGTTGTCCCAAATCACATTTTTTTTTCTTTTGCAGTTGTCTGCCTTTTAAATCTGGATGAAGTACTGCTTCGGGAGGAAATCTGACAAACTAATTCTGTGATAGTTGTAGCAGTGTCAACCTGGATGTTAGAATAGGGCTCTAAGCTATGGCCAGCTTAGCCCCAGGCTCTATTTCAATTTCAAGTATAATACTGAGATATCGTAACGACCAGATCCCGGCCAAAAGACTGTGCTAGTCATAGCAATCAATTTGCGAAATGCCAGTGCTTTCACGCGTCCAAGTTTGATCCTAAACTCTCACCAAGTTGCTGATCAACTGGAGGCAGAAGGGGAGGAGTTAAGAAGATGCTGCTGCCAGGAAGATGTCTTCTCTTCTCACCCTGACTTACTATTGCTGAGGGACCAATGTAAGAAAAAAAGAAGATGCACAGCAAGACAAATAAAAACATCGCTACTGGAAGTCGGCTAATTTTATGTCTAGCAAAATGAGTCACCTAAATTTTTAAAGTTAATAGACTGATAATAGTGTGGTTGTCTTAGTGTTCTATTGCTGTGAAGAGACAATCATAAAAGAAAGTGTTTAATTGGGGCTTGCTTTCGGTTTCAGAGGTTTTGTTCATATTCATTGCAGGAAGCACGGCAGTGCTGGAGAGATAGCTGAGAGCTCTACATCCGGATCAACAGGCAGCACGAAAAGAGAGTGAGGCACTGTGCCTGGCTTAGGGTTTTGAAAACCTCAACCCTGACCTTACCCCAGTGACACATTTCTTCCAACAAGGACACACCCCTTAATCCTTCTCAAGTAGTGCCACTCCCCAGTGATAAAACAATCAAATACATGAACACGTACACGGGTCACCCGTTTTCAGCGAGTGCCACCAAGGCCATTCTTATTCAAGCTACCGGATTCTTCTCCCTGGTCCCCAAAGGCTTGTAGCCATACCATATTGCAAAATCCATTCAGTTCAACTTCAAAAGTTCCCACAGTCTGTCACAACCTCAATAGTGTTTCAAAGTTCAAAGTCTCTTCTGAGACTCAAGGCAATCTCTTAGCTGCAATCTCCTGAGAAATCAAAATCAAAAGCAGACCATCACTTCCGACAGACAGTGGCACAGGATATTACGTTACCATTCCAAAATGGAGGGAAGGGAGCAGAGTGAGAAAACACTGGACCAAAGGAAGATTGAAAACCAGCTGGACAAACTCCTAACTCTGCAGCTCCATGTCTGATGTCAAAGTGACCTTCACATCTCGAACTCCTTTCAGCGTATTGTTGACTCCAATACACTTCTTTCTCTTAGGCTGGCCCCATAGGCTGTTAGTAGCTCTCCACGTCACATATCCCATGGAATCCAAGGTGAACTTCATATCTTCATACCATGGCCTCTCTGGGCCTCCATACAAGGACACCCCTGACACATGTCTGCCCTTAACATCTTTTCTTAACCAAGAAGGGAGATTCTATGACCCCTGTCTTATAATCTTGACTCTTCAGCCAGAACATGTGGCCAAAGTTGGTAAATTCAGCTGTTTGCTCAGGCTGGAACTGGGCCCCCAAGTTCCATTACGTCTTCACCAGGATTCGAATGTTGATGGTTCCTTCATGGCTTAAGATTTTCTTTGGTTGCTTTCTATGAGTTTGAAGCTGGGGAAGGGACTTGCCCTGACGTCAGCACCCCTTTTATTCCATTTAGCATTGCGCTTTTCTTTAAACATTTTATCTCCTTGAGCACTGGTCCTAGCTCCGTTGCACTTCCTGGTGCTCCTTTTCTCCTCACACTGTACACTTTGTGTTTTTCTGTCGGCGCCTGCGCCGCCAGTGTGTGAATATCGGGTGTAGGTCTGCGGGATTGAAAGAAAACACGTACACGGGTCACCCGTTTTCAGCGAGTGCCACCAAGACTTTACTGAGATCTCCTTATATACCCGAGGCAAAAGCTGTGGGAAACAACAAGGCAGGTGAAAATCCCCAACCAGGGTGGAAAGTTCCAGGCCCAATCAGGGGCATAAACAACTTCTTAAACAACAACAAGCTGGCTCGGTGGGGAGGAAGGGTGCCGTGGAAAATGTCAGCCCCAAATCAGGGGCTAAGAGCAGCTGCCAAGGGTGTAAACAACTTCTTGCTATAGCAGGCTAAAAGGCTCAGCGAGGGGGAAGGGAAACACCAAGGTAGGGCCCAACATTTTTCCTTGCTCAGCTCATTCCTTTTCACTGTATGTCTGCATAAGAGTGACCATTAATAACCAAAAGACAGAGTCAATACTAGACTGTCTTAAAATCCCCTTTGCCAATACCATTAATCCAAAACTTTTCAATTTAGCCTCAGGCATATTATTTTTTTTAATTTTTGGACAAGGGTAGAGAAGGGCTGCCAAAATATCACAAGAACTGTATCTAGGTCACTTACTAATATTCTTTTCCTCTGAAAAGTCTTGAACCAGACCATAATAATCTACATTACTGTCAAAATTGCTCTCTTTTATGCTCCTACCAGTATGGTCCATTAAACTCCACTTAAAGCACACAACTACTTTCCTAATCCAAAGTCCCAAAGTCCACATTCCTTCAGCAAGCAGCATGGTCAGGCCTGTCATAGCAATACATCATTCCTGGTATCAATTTCTGTTTTAGTCACTGTTATATTTCTGTGGAGGGTCACCACAGTCAAGGCAGCGCTTATAAAAGAGAACATTTAATAGGGGGCCTCCTTACAGTGTCAGAGACTTAGTCCATTGTCATCAAGGGGATCACAGTGATACACAAACACTCATGGTGCTGGAGAAGTAGTTGAGAGTTCTACATCTGGATCTGCAGGCAGCAGGAAATGAAAGAGAGCCATTAAGCTAGACCTGGGCTTTTGAAACCTCAAAGCCCACCCTCTGTAACATACTTCCTCTGACAAAGATAAATCCTTCTCAAGTAGTGTCACTCCCTGATGACCAAAGAGTCAATACACGAGCCTATTTGGGAAAAGTCTTATTCAAGCACCACATAGATAGTGAATAAAACACAAAGAATTAAGATTCTTGAATATGCCAGGCATGGTGGCGTGTGCCTTTAATCCCAGTACTAGGAAGGCAGAGGCGGTTTGACCTCTGTGAGTTCAAGGCCAGCCTGCTCTACATGGCAAATTTCTGGCCAGCCAGATCTACAAAGTGAGACCCTGTCTCAAAGCAAAGACAAACAAAAAAAAAAGATTCTTGAACAATAACAATCTAGAAAAACTAAATTTAGAAGATGTAATTTACAGTGACAATAATGTACAATTAAAAAGGAATAGATTGATAAGTATTAGACTATATAAACAAAAAATGAAATAATTATCAGTTCTCCTACATATATTTTGTTTGTTTGCTTTTTGAGATGGGGTTTCTCTATATATCCCCTGGTGTCCTAGAATTCACTCTGTAGAC
Organism: Rattus norvegicus; assembly: GCF_021556685.1. Classification (NCBI taxonomy): domain Eukaryota; kingdom Metazoa; phylum Chordata; class Mammalia; order Rodentia; family Muridae; genus Rattus; species Rattus norvegicus. The sequence goes on from NC_141547.1 coordinate 100,792,306, forward strand.
CAGGCTGGCCTCAAACTCAGGAGACCCACCTGCCTCTGACTCCTAAATGCTGGGATTAAAGGCATATGTCACCATCCTGGTCTTGTGTCATATCTTAATGCTATATTAAAAATCTAATTTAATTGCAAACAAAATCACAATGAGATTTTCTTTTAGAATTTAAAACGGTATAATATTTGTTTAGAAAAATAAAGGGCTATAAATAATAAAAAAAATCTTGAAAAAAATGTGGAGAGGGAGTCAGTAAAAGAGAAATCCCAGGATTAAACTTAATTTTATATAAGGATTAAATAAATGATCAAATGAAATATATTAACATTATTTTTAATATATCTGTGACTCCTACCTTTAAATATGCCCTACATGTTCTATATGTGTGGAGCTCACAGAGATCCACCTGCCTCTGCCTTCCAAGTGCTAGGATTACAGGCATGAGCTTGGCTAATAAATATTTTTAAACTCTAGAGCATGAACAATAGAGAGTGAGTTTTATTAGACTTCCAGAAGAAATCATCATTCATGTTTAAGAAATTGGAATTACTCTCTTCAGAAATGTGATATCTGTGCTGCTTTTAAATTGCAAAACTGCAGAGAAATTAGAGAAATGCATATGTCCTTTGTCTCCTGGAATTTTCTGCATTTTGCATATTTCTGATAGAGTAGCAGACGTTATCTTTCATCTAATAGTGCAATCCTTAAGGACTTTTGACTAATTCTCTAGTATCAGGGTTTGAATATGAAACGTCTCTCAGAGGTTCAGTTTTTGAGATCTTGGTCCATGGCCTTTAGTGTTATTTTGAAGATTGTGGGGCCTTTAGGTAGGGCCTTGGAAGGCTTGTCCCACCCTTGGCCCCAGGTAGCTTTCTCTGCTGGCTGCACAACCACAGTATGACCATTTGATCTATCTCGCTTTCCTACCGCAACAAACAGTCAACCCTCTGTGCCACGACAGACTGAGATCTTTCTGTGGCCATGAGCCAAAATAAACCCTCCATTCTTCGGCTTACTTCTGCTTGGAGTTTAGCCACAGGAACACAAACAGAGTTGATGTATATGGTGAGACAAAGAAATGGAAACCTAGGGTCCAGTCAGGCACCAGCAACAACGACAACAAATGGATGAGTCCAAGCTAATTCCTTTGACCACTGTGCATATGAACTCCTGGATACAACACAATCCAATCACGCCACCCTGACTTGATAAGAATCTGTACAATTTGCAAAGGCTGAAGACCAGATAGAAGACAAAGTTTTTATGCTCAGCATCTGAGTAACTGAATGAAGGGTATGGTTGTATGTGCTTGTTTTTTTGTTTGTTTTTTTTTTTTTCACAAAGATTTTATAGGAAGCGATTTGTAAGTGATGCCATCAACTTGAAGTCATTGCTGGGAATCAGTGTTGTCATCCAGAAAGGACTGCAAAACTCTCACCAGAATTTTTCCAGGTTAATCACAACATCCTCAAGCACTTAGACTCGATGTAGCTGTGTCTTCTACTTAAGGCAGGCAAAAGGACTCTACAGTCTGTATATGATTGGTCTCTGTGCGTGTAATAAAGGGATCGGTCCATTTAGAGTCATTTAGTAGCAGGGAGGTCCATGCAGTAAGATGTCTCTGTCTTTATTTTCTGAGTCAACTTTGTGAAGACTGCTCACATCATCCTACATTGTTTTTGAGAAATCAGTAAATGAGTTGAGCAGCATTTATTTGGATCAGACTAAAAACAATCAATTGAATTTTGTCAAGCCCTTATTTTCCAATTTAGAAACTGGCTTTGGAAACAGGATACAAATGTTGCTAATGATACAAATATAAGGAGTTCCACCTTTTAAAGCCCCATTTTCTCAGGGGTTCATAAATAAATACTTTGGGGGCAGCTTGGAATACAGAATTACCCATCATTACTCCGTGCCTAGATACAGTGTTTCTGATGTCCTCATGCCTCTACCTGGAATAATTCTCCAATCTGTCGGCTATGTTGAAAGATAGTTTGTCCAAGACGAGTACACTATTTTGGCTATTATTATGTAATTTTTCAGACACTGCTGGATAGGATGAAAGCCACTCTCTGCCTAGCTTGGTCTGCTGCAACTTTCTGAGACAGAGAAAGAAAAGCAGGTTTCTAAAAACCTACTTGTCAAATAGCTGGGAATGACAGCACCAGTGTATCTGTGAAAAACGGGTATTTAACAAGATGGGTGGACAGGAGAAACTGATATGTCAAATATTTCAATCTAGGATCAAATTGGAATAATATCAAATGTGATTATAATCTGAGGCAGTAGAATTCAATTTTCCTTGTGTGATGGGAATTTCTCAGAGCGGGTCCAGCCTCACAGATTACTGCAAGGTTGATGACACACTGATTCCTAGTGCCAACAATGACTTCAGGCTGATAGCAACGTTTAAAATTGCTTCCTGTAAACTCTTTGGGAAAGTAACAAGCAATCTATATTGCCTGAGAGTGACTTTTAGCTGAGGGGCTCCACCCAAGAATCTGGATTTAATAAAACAAATATCTTCTTTTCGGATGCAAGTTCCTCACAAAAGTTTTTTTTGTAAAAGCAAAGTATTTTCATTTTCTTATCTAATGCTTTACTTATTTATTTTATGTGAATCAGTAAAAGAGTCGAGCAGCATTTATTTAGATATACACCGGGGCATATGTGTCTACCCCACCCATGTGCAAGGGCCCTGATAGAGTCAGAAGAGGGCATCATTTTAATGAGAAAAGGAAGATAGACAATCAACTAAAAATCACCCAAAGGTAATTTTCTTAACAAAGATCGTATTTAATGAACAAGGTGGAAGAATTTCCTGGTTATAGATGAGTACTGAGAGGACAGAGGATTTTGTGACTGGTAATAGATTAAAAAAAAAAATCTTGCCAGAAGTTGGCTAGCTTAGCATTCCTCACGCATTATATATAATTCATGACCTTGTTCCTAAGACTCAAAGAGCTTACAATTAAAAGTTTCATGTTATTTCTAAAAATCATGCAGACAAAGAGGTAAGGAGGAACCATCAAAACAACCAGACATTTTTTTTTTGTCTTTTTGGCTAAGCGAGAGCAGTCTTGCCTTTAAGATGACAGTCAGTGTGAAGGTTAGGGATCCTTAAGGCTTGAAGTTTATAGTACGTGTTCTTTCCTATTTGGTAAAGAACTACCATAGTTACTGGCACGGTTTTGGAATGTCCAATCTACTTTGCTCATCCCAAAAAAATTCGCTGTGATCAAAGTAATGGAAATAGGAGAGCTGGCTTTAAATCTGAGTCATGAAAAGAAAGACCCTGCTAGGCTGAGGTAGAGCATGTGCTTGGCCAAAGTATATGTAGCCCTAAAGTAATACCTAGCATGTGTGCACCACACACACACACACACACACACACACACACACACACACACACACACAGGGTGGGGTGGCAGTGCAAGCACTGGAGAGCTGGAAAGCCAACAGTGCAATTCAGAACCAGCCAACGTCCTGAGAAGTACTGAGGCTAATGGTGATACTCTCGGTAGAACCATGCAAGTCCCACTGTGTAAGTCTCTGACTCCGGAGGCCTGAGATCAGGGGCCAGGTATCTGAGTGTAGATAGTGGATACTCTGAATCAAGACAAGTGAATGCACTCTTTCTCTGTCTGCTCTCCCCTCAGACTCTAAGACTAGAGCAAGTTCACCTCCATTGGTAGAGGAAGATCTTCATTTGGTTTACTGGTTCAAATGATTATCGCTTCTGTAAATGCTCTCATGGAAATAGTGTTTTACCTGCTATCTTGGTAACCCTTAACCTTGAAATATTGACAGCTAAAGTTAACCTTCACAGCACCTTTTATAATTCTTCCTATTTTAAATATATTCTTCAAATGAAATTTTCCTATTTTAAAAAAAATCCTTGACCTCACATATCCTATTGTCGACATACCATTTATTGCATCCTAATACTCAGTTAGTGCTGATTTCCTACTTTCCATCCACCAAAGTCGATGTTTCCCTTAGACAAAGTGTTTGACTCTGTGTTTAATTATGGACGAGTAAACTCGAGTTGTAAATAACTTCAAAGATAAAGTCTGATTCACACCATGTATGTCTAAAATGTTTCCCATAAAGAATGGAAACTCACAAACTCATGAGGGGTTTGACTGGGTCCTCTGGAAGAGCAGCCAGTGCTCTTAACTGCTGAGCCATCTCTCCAGCCTTGATCTGATGGCTCAACTATTTGTCATCAGGCTATGTTTTCCTCACAAAGTTGCCCTTTGACTTCCACACATGAGCTATGACACTTCCACATGTTGCACCACACACACACACACACACACACACACACACACACACACACACTTTTTTTAAAAATAGGCATGATAATTCAAGTGTCTGAGAAACAAATCTTATTTTTCTAAGCTACAATGGAAAAACATTTAACAAAGTTTGGCATTTCCTTTTCTTGTAAAACACACTCAGCAAACTGCACCAGTTAACTACAGTTTGGCAAATCGTTATGTTAAGGACATCTGAGATGTTTCATAAAGCAAGTAGTTTAATAAAACCATGACCGTGAGGACCTAGAATAATAGGCATGATGGTGAATGTTTAACCCCAGCACTTGGATAGCACATACAGGAGACTTGGTGAAGTCGAGGTCATCTCAGTCTACAGAGCAAGGTCCAGGCCAACAGGGCCATATAATAAGACCCTGCACCATTCTAAACAGGTAGCATTTCCTTAACCATTCCTGAATGTTTGGGGAGGGTTAGAACTGCCCTAGTGGTTTGAACAGATGAGATAAGGAACTGGAGAGATGACTTGGCATTAAGAGCACCGATTGCTCTTCCAGACAACCTGGGTTTGATTCCCAGTTCATACATGGCAGCTAGCAACCATCAATAACTCTAATTCCAGGGGATCTGACAGTGGCTTCCAGCCTCCACAGCCACCAGGAATGCATGTGGTATACAGACATACATGCAGGCAAAACACCCTTACACATAAAACAGACTGAACAACAAAACCCAATAAAATATGAGGTAAAAAAAAAAAAGGCAATATAATGGTGGCTCCTCAACTATGGAGACCACATTCTTTTAAAACAGCATTGTCTGCTGCACGTACACAATGTTCATCCTAGTTACGGCCTGGCTGATGTGAAGTAGCACCATGACAGACGCAACTCTTCTAGTTAGGGTTTTGCTGCCGTGAACAGACACCATGACCAATGGAGCTCTTATAAGGACAACATTTAATGGGGCTGGCTTACAGGTTCAGAGGTTCAGTCCATTATCCTCAAGGCAGAAGCAGGACAGCATCCAGGCAGGCATGGGGCTGGAGGAGCTGAGAGTTCTACATCTTCATCTGAGGGCAAACACGAGAAGACTGACTTCCAAGCAGCTAGGATGAGGGTCTTAAAGCCCACGCCCACAGTGACACACCTACTCCAACAAAGCCATACCTACTCCAACAAGGCCACACCTCCTAATAGTGCCACTCCCTGGGCCAAGAATATACAATGTTTGCATGTGAATGTGAGGGCCTGTATGCCAGGGCGTGTATATGAAGCTGAGAGAACGGCCTGAGGTGTCAGTCCTTGCCTTCCACCTTGGAGACGGGGTACCTTGCTTTTTGTTTTGAGAATACCGGGTTAGCCGGCCCAGGGACTTACAAGCATCTTATTTTAACTGTGGGCCCCAGGGACTCTTCTGTTTCGACATCTCATTTCCCCATAGGAACCCTGGGATCATAAGCACAAACAGCCAGCTTTACATGGGTTCCACGGATACAGATTCAGGTCTCCACACTCGCATTTCACCGTGCACTTAGCTATTTCCAAGTTCCTGAGACCATCCTCTTAAGGACTCAGACAGAAGGGCTGGGTCAAAAACTTGGAACATCAGATTGGGAAATGGTTATTTGTTATGAAGTGTGTGTGTGTGTGTGTGTGTGTGTGTGTGTGTGTGTGTGTTGTTGTTGTTGTTTTTTCTCCAAGGTAGTCTCATACAATCCAGACTACCCTTAAATTTAATCTTCTGCTTTTACCTCCCAAATCCCGGGATTACAGGCTAGGCCCACCATACCATATTTAGAATTAACACTTTTATTTTAAAAATAAATACGCGTTTTATGTACCTTAAATTAAAAATTAATAATTAATTTAATCAGTTATTAATTAAATTAATACATGATAATAAACAACTATGATTTTGGGATGGATATTGAACCCGTTACTACCAAAACGTTCAGTTGTAAGATACTTCTCAGGATCTTCATTTCCAAAGTTTCAATAAGATGCTTGTAACTACCCCGGGAACTGTTAAAAGTCAACAGAGTAAGAGCTCTGTCTGTCTAGGGGTGAGTCTCGGAGCCATTGACGTCTCTTCCTCTGTGACACGGTCGTCTCCATCAGATTGACTTACGTCCTTCCTCATATACCTCATACGCCAAGGACTTCTTATAACATTCATGGCTCTCGCTAAAGACTTCCTCCAACTGAGTTGGCAGATTTTATTGAGGACAGGATAGAAGTATTGGGGACTAACAACTTCTAAGAACTAAAGAGAATCGGGGGATAAATCCCCTTATTCTTCAAGTGGGGCAACTCAAGGGTCGGCAGGCATTGAGTACTGTTCTGGAAGTTTCTGTTGATCCCCACTTGATAGCAGTGATAAGAAGCTTGTGAACACTGTACGTTGACTTCTTTGGGCACATCTGGATGAAATGCTTATGCCAAAATCCTTGCTTCGATGTCAGCTAAGCTTCATTTCTGTTCCCTGGGCTCCGTTATTGCAATATCTGGGACCCAGAGAAATGTATGAGGTCTGGAGATTGACAGATCTTTGAGAACTGGTCTCCCCCAGCACCTGGGATTTGGAGCTGGAGGCTACTGGTCAGCTGCATCTCTCCTGTTCCTCTCTCCTGATGCTCGGGAAGGGCGTCCAAAGCCCAGGGCTGTGCTCTTCAGCTTCTTTGGCTCTGCCCTTCTCTGTTTCAAAAGCATCAACTTCCTTTCTGGTTTAGTTCCTTTTACGTTTTCAAGTTCCACTTTTCACCTTTGACCGCTATCCATGGATGGAGAGACAGGCAATTTATCCACACGAGGACTGAAGTCCTCAAGTTGGGCATAAAACGTAAATCCATCTGTGTTGATTTAAGAATTATGACTGAGACAAAGCTCGACAGACGGCTCAGTAGCTAAGAGCACATGTCGCTCTTGTGGAGGACCCAGGTTTGCTTCCCAGCACCTACCTGATGCCTCACAGCCATCTGCCACTCCAGTTCCAGGGGTTCCAGTGCCTTCTTCTGGTCTTGGAGGGCACTGGGCACGTGCATGATATACATGCATGGAGGAAAAAACACCCGTACACATAAAATAAAGTAAAAATCTTTACAACTTAAAAATAATGACCAAGAGAACATTGCGGTTGGCGTCTTTTGACTGATCACTTGGCGAGAAAGTTGAGATAAGGCCTGGTACCAGGTAATCAGAGACCCTCACAGGGAATGCTGGTCCCTTGACCCTGTCTTGTCTCCTAGTTCACAGAAAAGGGAGCTGACCCAGGAAGTAACCTACGGGAACAGAGTCTCACAGCTTGGAGAGGTAAGCAGTCCTCTTTCATCCCTCAGACCCCTCATGTTTTGCCAGAGGCTGGTTAACTCCTTTCTGATGCAGGGCCAGCCCCACCACAGTGTTCTTCCTTTGTTAGCTTTGGAATTTGCCATGACCATTAGGCCTGGAAAATATGAGAACAAATAGAACATTCTGCTAAGTCCCTCCATATGGCACAGTAGCAGCTATCCCAAGAATGTTTCACATCCAGGGTGAAAATATTGTTTGTTCTGTTTTAATTTCTTAGGAAAAAAAAATCTAGTTGCATGATTTTGTTTCCTTCAGAATTAACCATGAGTACCATAATTTTTACCCTTCTTTGGCAAAGCAGAAAACAAAGCAGCCGTTGTAGGCCCCCCCCTTGTTTTGACCTCAGGACCAATGACACTGCTCACCCCTCCCACTGAAGGCCACAGATACTGGTCTCCTGGAGAGTTCTGACTGCCCAGGGTGGCCGGAGGGCTGCGGAGTAAGCTTATCCCCAGCCCTAATTCCAAAGGGACAATTCTTCTGATTGTTCTCCAGTCCAGTCATATCAAATGCACCCAACAAGAGCTTCCAATTTCTGCTTTTGGAATAGAAATAAAAAAAAAAAAAAGACCAACACATTCCTTTTATGTTTGTGCAAATGAAAGGGAGAGAGAAGAAGCTGGGGTAACAGCAGAAAGAGCCTTTTGAGATGTAACTCAGCTGATTTCCCACTGAAGTCCTGAGACATGAATGAACATAACACACAGTTGTTCTGTCTCCTGGGGAGGTTGGCCCCAGGCCAGACACTCAAAAGTCTCTTATATAAAAGGCATAGCATTTGCATATAACCTATGGTCATCCTCCTATATAAACAACCTGCAGATGGATTCCAATACCTAATACCAGGTGAATACTGAGTGAGTAAACGCTACACTAACCTCAGGGAGTAAAGGCAAGAAAAACATCTGTCCATGTCCAGAAGAGAAGCAGACTTGCTGAACATTTTGACCCCTGGTTGGTTGGATCTACAGATAAGGATGCTGTAGACACAAAGAGTTTGTTACTAGGTGGGGTTAGGGACCCTGTGGTAGCCTTGATGCTTAGGCTTGTCCATCCGTCCCCACTGGGTCAATGAAACAGACAGACAGAAGGAAAAAGCAGGAAGCAGTTACCCGATGTGGTCAAACTGAAAAGATACACAAAGAGATCAGTGGTCCCTCCGCACCTAAGTCTAGCTTTGGAACCCAGACAGGAGGTTTAGGTCTGACTAGAAGGCAGGAGGAATGTATAAAGTCTCATGGAGGTATGGGCCTGTCAATGGTGCATTGACTTTGACCCATCGTTGTGTGGGTTTCAGACTCTCTTGTAAGGTGGCCTGAGAGGTGGTCAGAACTGTGTGAAATCTCTTCTCTGGGAGACAAGTTCCTCCTCTGGCTAGCAGCATTGCTGTGGCCTTTCCTTCTCCCCATGGCTCCTGGGAAAGTCCAATTCCTTGGAGGGCATCTATCTTCTCAATAGTCTGATGGCTACAGGAAGGGCATCTCCTTAATAGTCTGATGGCTACAGGGAGGGCATGAGGTGCTCTTGAGGAATATTCGTCCTGCAGGGGGGTTACAAGCTCACTGGATTTACCCGTGTCTGGATTTCAAGATCATATTCTGGGTATTTTGTATGGGCTCTGAGTTTGACAGTCTAAGAATGAGTGTGCCTTTATCAACCTCCAGTCATAGTGACTCAGGCATCATTGAAGATCCATTAAAATACATCTTTCTCTGACTACATCATGCTTCCTTGTTAAAGTGGGACATTCATAGCTCACTTAGTGTTCACTTCAGAACAAAGCAATTCACCACAGTCATTTAATTAAAAGCTAATTTCCCGTAATGTAAAATTTCATGCAATTCGGTATCAGCTGAGTAATAGGCTGACAGTAATGTTGTGTGTTCTGCACTACTCTCATTTTCTGCATTGATTCATGTTTGACTGGAACCTAATTGGCCATGTCTCAGTGCTGCAAACACCCCTCCTATGCAGAGATGTTTAGCCACTGGGTGTCTGCAGGAGAGCCAGCCTGAGAGTACCTTGAATTTAACACCTATATTTCCCAACTAAAACATGGGGGCAACCTCTAATCCATCCAGCCCCCACCCCCTAAGTCCACCTCTATGCTGGTTCTCCCGATTCTCCCACAGGAGAGCCCCTAGATGAAAATTAAAGACTCTAGTTGAAATCAGAGTTTCAAAGGGAAGACATTATAGTAACTAGGACTGACTCAGACAAGCTGCCTCCAGGAGCAAATAGTAGCCAGGGATGGGCTCTTCCTGGAAAAACATCCTCTAGAAAGCAAACGAAGTGACGCATGAAAGCTGAAAGGGATGGCTCTAGGAAAATAATACAAGCGTCTTCCTCCTTCTAACACAGTCAGTTCAACCCAATTGCCTCCATCGTTACAGACCAGCTACACCGAGATGGTGGAATTTCGTTTGCTAGGAAAGGAAAGGAAGGGAAACAATTCAAGAGCCTGGAGCTCTTCAGTAAGGGTGGTGGGTGGGGCGTTGTGTGTGGGTAGATGAGGACACAGGGTGACACTCTTTTAAGAGAGGATCAGGCTAGGTGTGATGGAGCACACCTGTAATTCAGCACTCAGAGGCAGAGGATGGGAGAAGAGAAGGAGGGAGGGAGAGAGGGAGCGAGGGAGGGGGAGGGAGAAAGAAAATGAGGAGAGGAAGGAGGGAAGGAAGGAAAGGAGAAAGAAAAGGTGTGGAAGAGGAAACGGCTATGCCCAAATAAGCACCGATACTCTCTAATGTGTCCCGAAAAAGATGTTAGTGTTCTAGTGTTCTGTTCCTCCTCTTCCTCCTCTTCTTCACAGCCTGGTGTATCAAGATGCATCCCATGCTCCTAGGAATAGGTCGTGAAGCCAGCATGGTCAGCACAAGGATTTTAACAACACAAATCACTAACCAGGCTTTTCTGGGGGTATATTAGGAACTCCACTGCCATAATAATTAAAAACCACGATAATATTACTAATGGTTCACAATAATTATTGTTGTGCCCATCTTTCATCTACTCATCATTAAACTTCTTTGGGGAATTGTGGAGCAAATTCGAAACTGTGGTATATTATGGCTCCTAGGCTAAACCATAAGAGAATTCAGAGAATCAGGCAGATGGGCAGGGCTTTTGAGCACAGGCAGACATGTTGGGCCTGTACCTCGGGATCAGACAAGAGGATGAGCAGATTAAATTCTGGTCTATTCTCCAGACTGAACGTCTGGGCTCATGCCTGAGTCAGTGAGGGAGATGGGACATATTTTCTCATGTTCACACAAGCTGCACGGCCACTGGGCCCTGAGCCTAAGGTAGGTATTTACTCTAGAGGTAGATTCCCACATCAGGAATAGTACACATAAGTCTTTCAGAGAGTTCCAAAGCCATGATGTGGAAGTTTCACAGCTAAGGAAGGGACCAGCTCCTGAGGCGATACTGAGGAACTTACAATAAAGCACTCAGGTGAGGAAGTGGGCAAAGGGTTTCTTTTTTTTTTTTTTTTTTTTTTTTTTTTTTGGTAGGCAAAGGGTTTCTTGATCAGACCGGTCACCTTTGGTCAGCTTCCAGGGCAGACTCTTGCCACCGGTGCCTCCCATCCTTAAGGTAAACGTGTTAGAAGAAGAGTTAAGTGTGGTTTGTTAGAGCCCGTGAATAACATACAGCAAGACAAGCTTCTGAAAATAAAACATAACCAAACGGGTGTCTTATGATCTCCCTTGTATAACTAAATTCCAGCTCCTGGGACAGAGGTAATGCAGACCACATCTAGGCGCAGATGCTGGAAATATTTCTATCTCTCCACTGCCTGCTTCTCCACTATAGTCATCCCGAAGGCAGCATATTCCAGACACAGTATTACAGAAGAGAGAAGCCAGCTGCAGATCCCATAGAAGATTCTGGCACGAATGAGGAAAAGTGTCTGTGTTATTAATTCATTTCTCACATCAGCATTACCAACCCTCTCGTGACTAAAGTAAGGTTAACACAGAAGTGTCTGTGCCCAACCTTCTGGGCTGGCACTTGTCACCAAGCCTCAGGACCTGTGCTTGAATCCCGGAACTCATATAAAGAAATGAGAGAACTGACCACTGTAGGTTGTCCAAAACAGACACACACACACACACACACACACACACACACACACACACACACACACACCAGTAAATAAATGTAACTTTGAAAGAATAAAAAAGAAAACCTGCTTTTCAGAAAGTATAGAAAAATAAAGCAAATGTCTAGCCTGCTACAAACCTGGGACAGAGTCCCAGGCTTACCTCCTTCTACTGATTCTTGACCGCCACCACAATTAAGGGCAAAGTATCCCCCTTGGCTTCTATAACTCCCCCGTATCTTTATTACAGAAAACATCTTGTTTTTATTAAGCTTATACCTAACAGTTTCTGTCACTTGCAAAAAGAAGGAGGAGGAAAGAAAGAAGAAAGGAAAGGAAAGTAAGAGAAAAGAAAAAGTCATGGCTAATTTGCCTGGCGTGTCTTCACGATACTTTATTATACCATGAAGACAGCTACCTAGTAAATAAGGTTTGTCCTTGATTTCTAATCCTGTCATGCCCTTCATTCCTCCTGAGGACATTAAGCTTATCCAGAAGAGGTTCCATAGCGTAGCTCTCAAGACAAGACTCCAGAGTTAGTGATCTCATCCATTTGTCAGAAACTTACTTATAGGCAGATAGTCTTCTCCGTTCATTGGTGACAGGAGACTGGATGACAAGTGACCCCCCTTTTGTCTTGTAGGGGCAGGTCACTTGTCCAAGAGGAATGCCTTGGGAGTTGACTGGCTGTTCAGAACCAGTGCCAAGTTCCTTTCCTCAGGTAGGGTGCCTCTCACAAAGGGGAGCTGTCATCTTAGAAAACACTCCCTGTACTTCGAAGGCCAATGCAGTCATGGAAACTGCAGACAAAAGAGCTTTTGGTGACTGCCATTGCCGAGGCCTGGTGCCTTCAGAGCCGCTCCAGAAAAGGTGAATGGATAATCTCGAGCAACATAACTTACGCTTCTCCCAGATATTACTCACTGGCCAACGGCTCACTGGAGAGTTGTAGGCCGCGTCTGCACAGAATCAATTCAGCAAAAACACCGCAGACCTTCATGCCTATTGCACGGAACTGAGTGACCCCTAACAGGAAACACTCTAGGTGTCAGGGAGTAAAGGCAAGAGGGCTTGGACAGAAAAAAGGTAAGTTCATCCCTTCAAACTCTTTGTCTACTATCTCAACCATAAACTTAAGCAGAATTAAGACAGCAAGATCAATGAAGGAAAATTTGAGCCCAGAATTTGAGCTAAGGATGCAGTACTCAGGAAGTGGAGGCAGGAGGATCATGCGTTTGAGGTTTCCTTAGGCCTCATAGCAAGGTCGAGAACGATGTGAAAGATGAGGAGATAGCTTGGTCAGGAAAGTCTCCTTCCTTCCAAGCACAAGGATCTGAACTGATACCCACAACTCACACAAGAAAGGGTGGGTGACATGGTGACACACTTGTAATCCCAGCGCTGGGGAAAGAGGTAGGCAGAGCTCTGGGACTCTGGGACTCACCGGCAAGCCATCCTAGCCTACTTGACAAGTTTCAGGCCAGTAAGAGATAGTGTCTCAATGACAACATCATCATCATCATCATCATCATCATCATCATCATCAATAACAACAACAACAAAGTACCATAAAAGAGTGACACCTAAGCTTGTCTTCTGGTGTGCACACACAAGTATACATATACACATACACATACACATACATATATATATATATACATATGCACATGCATATGCATACTCAATAAACACGCATGTGCACGCACACACACATAGCATACACACAGACCACACATACTTACAAGCATTCTCGTGCACACTCATATGCACGCATACATGATGTCAACAAAGCAATACCTAAAGTTGTCCTCCAGCCTCCATATGCACACATGTGTACCTGCACACACATGTATACCTGTACAGACACTAACATGCACATACACATATGTAAAGAAAGACTTGAGCTCACTGTTCAAAAAAGGGCAGAAACAAACCAAAAAAAAGGGTCATTCTCTGAATTCAGGGCTAGCCTGGTCTACAGAGCAAGGTCCAGGACACCTGGAACTACACAGAAAAGCCTTGTCTTGTGAGAGAGAAAAGAGAGAGGAAGGAGAGAGAAAGACGGAGATAGAGAGACAAAGACAGAGAGGAAGAAGAAAAATGTCAAACAAAGCATTACTAAGTAAGGAAATGAATCCAAAACAATGTAAACTTAGAAATTTATATCACAGCTTATATCATAAAAAGAGATACCAAAATCTGATTTACATGGCTGTAAATAGAAAGGAAGCTGTACTAGAAATTATCTCAAATTCCATGGCAAAATGACTATAGAGACTGAAAGACTAACTATGGCCGCTGGCTAAATTGCCATCTGTTATTTTAACTTTTATTACATTCAGAGGGGCATATGAAAATATAGGTGTATTTTAAAGACTATCCATATGTTTACCTCTTAGCCTAGTATAAGAATTCAATATTATAATTAAAATACTTTATATACATTATTAAAATGTCATAATGAAGTCCATTACTATGTATAATTTATGCTATCACAAATATTTTTAAAATAAAATATTAACTATTTTTCTTATGAGGAATTTTTAAAATTTATGTATATGCATGTCTTTTATGTTCAGTTACCTGTGGAGACCAGCAGACGACATTGGGTCTCTTGGTGGTAGAGTTAGAGGTTACATGAAACGTGGGTCCTGAGAACAGAACTCTGGAAAAAGCAGCAAGCACCCTTAAGTACTGGGCTAACTCCAGTGCCAAATATTAACTATCTCATAAACCCTGCCCTCCTGCCCTCTATTTGGCTTTGCCACTTATATTTCTATATGTAAATAATATACTTTTTTACTTTGAAATTGCAGTAGCTTCCTAATGAAAGATCAAACTTACACCACTGAGACCTCCTCGATGAGCACAGCAGAATCTTGGTATCTGTTTCTCTAGAGTTTCTAAAAGGCCTTTTGGGAAATTCAGTGGGCCAGGTCATAAACCAGTCCTGGGGAACAGAGGACTCTATATCTGGTCACGTGGTGTATCACGTGGTAATGCGGCAGTGAGTCTGGCGTGGGGTCAGCTACAGTGCTCAGACTTCAGGGTCACTCTTTTCCTTCCTGCTCATCTACAGCTCTCCGGTGTAAACTCAGAGGAAAGTTTGGTGATCCAAAATGAGTGTCCTCGATGATCATGAAGCAAGAGCTGCGTCAGAAAATTACCGGGTCGCAGATTCGATCTGCACATGCTCAGTCAAGCATCTGTATTCAGGATTGATGAGAAGGCAAGCCAGCACTGAAGCCTGGCTCGAATGCCAACATGTCTACGGTGGAGGCTCATTCTCCTGTCTGACTCCAACTGCCTTCTATATCCACTGATAACTCTCTTCGAATCTCCGTTTACCATCAGCGTGGGATCTCCCTTTGTCTCTCTCCTGTGTTGGATCTTGTATCAAGGTATAGGCTCCATAATTTGCAAACTAAAAATGCAGGGTCCCTTTGCTTGAGTTTTAAGCATTTTAAGACAGTGTCAGAAAGTATTAAACAAAGTCCATTAGTCCAAAGAGCCTTCCTATGTGCAGGATCCTATGTGAGGACATAAGTTGTTTTGAATTTGGGCCAGAGAGTTTCTCCTTGGTGGCAAATTCTCAGATGTAAATGTTTCTATCTACTGCTCAAATTTTATTACAAGGTCAAGCTTGAATAGCCTGCCCTTTTCCTATGGCATTGCCTCCTAAAGGTTCCTCAAAAGGACCCTTTTGGAAGACACAATGAACCCCTAATTAATGACATAATAATTCGTGGTATCCAAGTATATACCTATTGATGGGTCTCAAAGCAGTGACAAATGACTGAGGTGTCTGTGTAACATATCAATGTGGACCTGGTTACCTGGTTCTCCCAGCATCCCTCAGCCCCTACTTGTCACAAGGTACGGCTGACATTCCCTGACCCCTACCCTTAATTTCTCCAGCCCAGGGGCTGAGCTATCATTTCCCTACCTACCATTCCCTCATAATTCAGACATTTTGGTTACATGGCCTACCCTTTACCCTCTTGGCCACTCTCTTTTTGTCATCCCTCTCTCCCCTGCTCCCCACCCCATGGCTCAGCTCTGTCTGGCCTTGTTCACTCTGGACTCTCCCAGGGGTCTCTATGTTCTCACTTTTATCTACAATAAACCTCCTCCATCATACCTAGGACCACTCACATTCTTCCTTTTTTCATTTCTTTTTCATTCACCAATGTGTTCTGAGCACATAGTATCTGGGCTTCCTTTGTCAACCTCATTTGGCATTTGCCCTTCTCCACAGCTAAGGAGAGAGATTAGTAGGGATGCTAACTTGAACACATACTTTCACTTGCTGTACTGACCACTTTACTCTCTGGTGAAAAAATACAAGAAAACCAGGGCTCTTACAATGTGGGGCACATGGGTTCACAAAGAAGGAATCTCTAAGTGAGCTAGGACCAGGTTAATAACGACAATAATTTCATGGATTGGGTAGCTTTACATTAGACATTTAGAAGCTTTTTTTTTTTTTCAAAAAGCATTGACTCCTCCCTTGGACCACAAGGCTAACACATTGTTCTCAACCTGTACTCATCTTGGAATCCAGAAAAAGCAAGGACAGACTCACCTCTCCTATCATGGGGCAATCACCCACAGGGCAAGACTGCTTCCTGGGCACAGGAATCATCTTGTAGCAAGCGCCCTGGTCCCTTGAGAATGACTGGTTAAGAGATTAACAATTCATCACCTTCAGTGGTGGGCAGGATCTTGACTAGGACTGCTTGATCATGTACACCTCTGTCCCTTTATTTAAATCTAGTGAATGTCAGAATACCAAATATGGAAGTGGGCTCACTGGACCCCTTTATATCTTCTTCCCAATGTGGACACAATGAATACTTCTTTTCACAGCTCCTTGATTGGAAAGTGGGGACAGGTAGCTAGGCATACCTGCCAGGATAGCTATAGGTGATAAAAAGCTCTTGTACTGTGGTGGTTTGAATATGTCAGGCCCACGGGAACACTATTAGGAGGTGTGACTTTGTTGGAGGAAGTGCATCATTGTGGGGGGTGGGCTTTGAGGTCCTATGCTCAGATTCCACCTTAGATTCTGTGAAACAGAATCTCCTGATGCTGCCTTTGGATCATGTAGAACTCTTGGCTCTTCCAGCACCATGTCTGCCTGGATGCTGTCATCCTTCCCACTGTGATGATAATGGGTTGAATTTCTGAAACTGTAAGCCAGCCCTGATTAAATATTTTCTTTTATAAGAATTACCTTGGATATGGTATCTCTTCACAACAATAAAAACCTAACCAATATAGAAGTTGGTACCAGAAGTGGGGTATTATGATAGGGCTGACCATGCTTTTGTTTGTGAGAATGTGGATTTTGGGACTTTAGATTTGGAAAGCAGTGGGATGTATTAAGTGGAGCTTAATGGTCCTCCTAGTAGGACTATGAAAGACAGTGGTGCTGAGGATGACTTGTACTATGGAGTCCTGGCTCGAGATATTTCAGAGGAGAATTTTAGTATGTGGTTTAGAGACTCTTTTTATATTTTGTTGAAGAATGTGGCCGCTTTTGGCCTATGCCCAAAGAGTCTGCCTGAGGCTAAGGTGAAGAGTTTCAGATTAATTGCATTGACAAAGGAAGTCTCCAAAAAAAAAAAAAAAAAAAAGCCCAGCATAGACTTGTCCTCTGGCTTACTCTTATAAAGAGTGTTTTGATCAAGTGTAGCAAGTTTAGAAATGAAAAATACAAAATGTATGGTTCGAGTATTAAAAGGGCACTAGGAAATGCAATGGACCTAAATCCTGTGTTGAAGGATATTAAATAGAAGCAAGGGAGTGGGGCAAGATCCCACCCAGCTAAGTTTATTGTTTACGTGTTTACAGTTGAACAAGGGAGAGTTATATCATGTTAGTCATAATTACATGGATATTGTTTTCATTTGGACTTTTAATTTGAAATGAACTATGATCCAGAAATGGAGGGCACACCTGTGATCCAGATCTTGGAGCTGGAAGACACACGGTTTTGATCAGGATCTTGAGACATAATGATCATTAGAAGTTTAGTCCCAGGCCTGGTGGTACATGCCTTTAATCCCAGGAGATAGAAGCAAACAGATCTCTGAGTTCAAAGCCAGTTTAGGACAGAGCAAGTTCAAAGTAGAGAAAAGCTTAGGTCCAGACTTGGTATATACCTTTAACCCCAGAACTCAGGAGACAGAGGCCTGCAGATCTCTGAGTTCAAAGTCAGTCTACTGAGAGAGTTCTAGGAGGGCCATGTTTAGGCAGTGAAGGAATTAGAAAACAGAAAAGTAGATGATAATGTAATAGAACAAAGTGGGCAGCCCCAGAAAGCAGCAGAACTCGGCAGCTTCAGCCATGTGGAGTCCAGAATAGAAGGGACGACTGGGACAGTTGATGCTGGCCAGCTGGAGCTAAGAAATCAGCAGTGGTTAGGAAGATACCAGCATGGGGTTGGGGATTTAGCTCAGTGGTAGAGCACTTGCCTAGCAAGCACAAGGCCCTGGGTTCGGTCCCCAGCTCCGAAAAAGAAAAAAAAAAGAAAAAAAAAAAAAGGAAGATACCAGCATCACTCAGACAAAATCTTCTGGGAAGTATTTTCTGAGAAAACAAAGAAACTGTTCCAGAGATAGCCATGATTGGATTTTGTGTTGCAGCTGGTCTTGGTAATGTGTAATTGATATAAATTTGAAGGCATGAAGAACAGCTGAGACTTGGGACTGTGAGAGGCCAGGAAAGGCCATTGGTGAAGGTGCAGCCTCAGTTACAGTTGATGGCCTAGGACTGAAGGGGTCATGCAAAGAAGCTGAGGCTTGGCAGCATGAAGAGAGCATATGAAAGGCTATTATTGGTGAAGCCTAGTTGCATTGGAAAACTTCAAAATATTGGAGATGCCAGTACCATGGGATAGCCCATGAACAGAAACAACAGTAGAATGGAGTTGACCAGAGCCTAGAGTGCTACAGAGGACAGAGCTGGCAAGGTGACCCAAGACCTTTGGAGGAGACCAGAAGATCATGTGAGGATCCCAGACATTGGAACAAGAAACTGTGAAGTTGAAGTTGCCTTGGAGACCCCAAGATGTTAGAGATGTCAGAGCTGTGGGACACCTGCTGAGGAAAGCTGCTAACAGGGGGTGGAGCCAGCCCGAGAGGAAGAACTGTGTTTCAGTCAACAACACTGAAAGGAGTCAGACATCAGACATGGAGATATTGAGTCTGGACTTTGCCAAACTGTTTTTCTGTCTTGTTTTGGTCCGGTATTTCTTTGCTGACATTTTGGAATGGTAATTTATATCCTACGATGTTGGAAGTATGTGACGTGCTTTTTAACTTTGATTTTGATAGGAGATTACAGTCAAGCAATTGCTTGCATGAATCTCAGAAGAGACTCTTAACACTGTTGAGATGCTATAAACCATGGAGACTTTTGAAGTTGTATTAAATGTATTTTGGATTATGCGATGTCTAGGTATTACCTTCATAGACTTATGTTTCTACAAACCTATGGGGGCCACGGAGTAGGGTATGGTGATTTGAATGTGCTTGGCTCATGGAAATGCCACTATTAAAAGGTGTGGCCTTGAACCGGATGTAGATCGCTCCTGAGAGACACAGCCAGAATACAGCAAACACAGAGGCGAATGCCAGCAGCAAACCACTGAACTGAGAAGGGACCCCCGTTGAATGAATCAGAGAAAGGACTGGAAGAGCTTGAAGGGGCTCGAGACCCCATATGTACAACAATGTCAAGCAACCAGAGCTTCCAGGGACTAAGCCACTACCTAAAGACTATACATGGACTGACCCTGGACTCTGACCTCATAGGTAGCAATGAATATCCTAGTAAGAGCACCAGTGGAAGGGGAAGCCCTGGGTCCTGCCAAGACTGAACCCCCAGTGAACTAGACTATCGGGGGAGGGCGGCAATGGGGGGAGGGTTGGGAGGGGAACACCCATATAGAAGGGGAGGGGGAGGGCTTAGGGGGATGTTTGCCTGGAAACCAGGAAAGGGAATAACAACTGAAATGTAAATAAGAAATACCCAATTTAATAAAGATGGAGGGGAAAAAGGTGTGACCTTGTTGGAGGAAGCGTATCACTGTGGAAGTGGGCTTTGAGGTCTGTACTCCAGCTCCACCCAGTGTGTGGAAGGGAGTCTCCTGCTGCTGCCTTTGGATCAAGATGTAGAATGCACCGTGCCCGCCTGGATACCACCATGCTTCCCACCATGATGATAATGGGCTGAACCTCTGAAACTGTAAGTCAGTACCAATTAAGTGTTTTCTTTTATAAGAGTTACCTTGGCTGTGGTGTCTTCACAGTGAAACCCTAACTAAGACACATCCCAACTCTAGCAAACAATCATGTGAAAGAGGCCGTTGAGCAGCAGTCACTAGTGGCCAGCTGGAGAGGTGCAGGGGGTTGGGTGGGACGGAGGGATGGCCTCGCAAGGCTGCCTCTGCCCATGCTTTCTACACTGTTTGGTAAGGAAGAAGTATTTGATGACTGGCTTGACAGAGGCAGGGAAATCTGAAAGCTGGTAACATATTGCTACATGTAGTGCAACATTTGTTTACACGATAGTCCTTAGACTCTGAGCAAAGAGGGAAACGCTCCTTCCAGTCCTCTCTGGATGATGCGGGGTAAGTAGGGTCATAACAGAGAAGTCATGGGTATGTGCCCTGTGACAAGTAGGAGCCACATAAGGTGTCTTCCTGATTTGCTCATACAAGAGGTTCGCATAAATATCTTATTCCACACCTGAACTGATGTCTTCGTTTCCTTTCTAGTTGCTGTGATAAAGTGCCCTGAAAAGACAACTGAGCAAGAAGGGTTCGTCTTAGCTCACAGTACCATGTTGTATAGCCCATCGCTGCAGGGAAACCACCACGGCGAGAACTTAGAACGCTGTTACGTCATATCCACAACCAAAAGCAGAGAGAAATGGATGAATGTGTTCACACTTTGATTTTCTTCTCCTTATTTGTACAACCCAAAGCTCAACCCCAGGAAAGAGTGCCACCCACACACCATTTAGGCCTGGACTTCTCACATCAATTAATGTAGTCAAGACAACCCCCAATCTGATGTTGAGACATCAGTAAGACTCCCTCCCCAGGTGACTCCATTGCATCTGGTTAGCATTTGACCATCATGGGGACACCACACACCCTTGGATAAGACATGCCCTTAAGACATAAGAGGAGCTATCCGCATTGGGAATGCTCTAAGAAGGACTCCTACCCAAACTTTCCTCTAGCGTTGACCCCTGTGTGAGCCACCAAGTTAAGTCTCTAGCCAAATGAGTCTGAAGACTGCAGGGCCAAAGGAAAAAAAAAAGCAATGTTATTCAGACTTTCTGAAGAAACTGAGTAACAAACCTGTAACTGCTTCATTTTTAGGATTTTTTAAAAACTTTTTTTTTTTTGTAAAATCACTGTTTTTGAAATGCCTAATTTGAGGCATGTGAGTGTGAACCATTTGGGGGACACTTTGAGGCTTGAAGTTTTGTCTATAATGGGTGTTCCCTCTTTTTTTCCCCTTTAGCTGTTGACTTTCTTATTTTTTATTTTTCTTTTTTATTTATTGCACATGCTCAGGTGCGTGTACATGTTCGTGAGTTCATGAGTGTCAACATCAAGTGTCTTTCCTTGATCAACCTTCGCCACTGCTTTTGCAGATAGCATCTCTCATTGAACCCGTAGCTCTCCCGTTTGCCGGGTCTGGCTGGCCAATGAGCTTCAGGAATCCACCTGTCTGGGTTAGAGGCATTCAGCCCGGTGCCGTATTAGTCTGTTTTACTCGTCTCAAGTACCATTTGGATTCAGCTGTCTATAGTAATATGTTTGCTACTGTTAACAAATTTGTTTTCACAGGTGGATAATGAACAAAGAAACAATTTAGAGTTTCTTCCTGGGTCTTCGCTAATCCAGATCAAGTCCAATACAGAGGTCAACCCTAGCAGCAAACCACTGAACTGAGAACAGGACCCCCTTGGGGGGAATTAGAGGAAGGATTGAAAGAGCTGAAGGAGCTTGCAACCCCATAAGAACAACAATGCCAACCAACCAGAGCTTCCAGGGACTAAACCACTACTGAAAGATTATACATGGACTGACCCTGGGCTCCAATAGCATATGTAACAGCCTTGTTGGAGCACCCAGTGGAAGGGGAAGCCCTTGGTCCTGCCAAGGTTGGACCCTTAGTGCAGGGGAATATGGGGTGGGCAGTAAGGGGGATGGATGGGGGAATACCCGTATGGGGGAGGGGGAGAGGAGGGGGACTTATGGACAGGAAACCAGGAAAGGGAATAACATTTGAAATGTGAGTAAAAAAATATATCTAATTTTTTTTTAAAAAAAGCTTAAATCCCAGTTGACACAGGCAGTTCTATATGCTGTCAACATGAATTTGTTCTTTCTTTGATGAGGGAAACCCTAGGAGAAGCTTGGAGTGCTCTGTTCTTGCGGTCCCTCGTGGTGTTTACAAAGCCCCAGAGCCAGAGGAGGCAGGGGTGAGTTAAACAGCAGCCGCCTATCACGTGCTGAGCATGCGCGGGGCATCCTGATTGGAGGCAAGACATCTGGAGCTCCACCATATGCTGGACGGACCAGAGGGAACAGCCAAGAAACAACCCAACCACCACCTTAGAAAACCGCCAGTTGACAGTGACAGGTCCTCTGAGGAAAAGATTTTCACTTCAACCAGGACAGTTTTCTCCTTATGTGAGACACATCCCACCACTCAAAATCTGGGCGATGCGGAGGATGGGGTGGGGATGCCGTAGCTGAAAACCTCCCATATTTTTCAAGCATGACAGGAGAAAGGTTAGCATGGACTTTAACCAGTAGGTCCCTGGTGCCTGCCAGAGCTCTGCAAATATAACCCGCACACACTGCCAATATTAATTTGGCAACAGTTTTTTGAGAAGCTGATCCCTGTGGCAGCTGTGAGCTGGGGCCGCCGCCAAACATACTGGGAACGTACTGGAATTACCGGAGACATCCCAGAAGCCCAGGGAGCATCGCAAGGGCGGAGGTGGGCAAACGCATTACTTAAAGGCTTAGCAGATACATTGGGAAGTTTGTGTGACTCCCACCCTCAGGTTTAAAGGGAGAAGACAGCCAAGCTAGGGATTCTGACTGCTATTCAAAGATATAAGAAGTCCAAATTAGATGCTCCAGGTTACGCATGGGAACTTAACAATGTCATCTTTTAAATATTTTTCTTTCTGCCCCGGGTTGGATGGGGCATACAAAGTGGAATCATAAAAAGTCACACTAATTCCTTAGAATTCATAGCTTTCTCTTATTTTACCCCCCCCCCACCCGTGCCTGGAAATGGCTCTTAAACTTTCCTCACGAATGAAGGCACTGGCCACGGGGGTGGGGGGTTGGGGGGGTGCTCAAGGCTATCCAGTTAATAAGTGACAGAAGTCACTGAACTAGGTCTGACCCTAAGCCACTAACCTTTCTTGGTTGCTTCACTTCCTTTCCAGAGGTGAGGTGTGTCTTCCACACCCTTAGCAAAGAGGTCCCTGTCTAAATAAATAAAGATGTTACCTGCTGTGCCTGTAAGCATTGCCTCCACTTCTTTTCTGTCCCAAGACACCATTCATACTGTCCCCCTAACGCAATGGCTTGCTACGTTTTTTGAACTACTTTTATTGTTTTGGGTTTGTTTTGTTTGGTTTGGTTTATTTTGATTTTATTTCTGTTTGGAATTTCACCGGCCCGCTGGCTTACGTTCAGACCAAGTCATCTCGCTGTTCGTGACCGACAGACTGTAGACCACACTCAACCAATGCTCAGATCTTACTGTAGTCACTTAAGCCAAGGTTATCCAGTCAGTCTGTGGGTGTTTGATGAGTGCCACTCCCTGCCAACCTCTTCTCTCGTCCACCATTTGTGTGGGTTTTTTCCAAATGTGATTCATACTGAGTCACTCTTTGTCTCAACTCTCTCTGTACCTGTAGAGTGAAGATGAGACTTGTACACAAGTCTGTCCATCTAGCTCTGGACTAAAGGTAAACTAAGACTCCATAGCATAGCTTCATTTGTTTTGATAGAGCATCAAGAGTATAAATTCCTGCCTGCCTTATATATAACTGGAGCATAAAGTATGAATACAAATGCTCTCTCCTGACCTCACGACAGAGAAGTGTAGTCCTAAAGGGTACTGTCACCCGCAGGTTTCATGCGTTAAAGCTGGCTGTAAGTTTCCTGGTGGTCAAGGGAAAAGTTAAAACAGTCACATTGTCTGCATTGTGTTAACAGAAAATAAAACCTACCAGACCTTATGAGACAATCTCAATATTTTATGGTACTATTTTATCTTCTTTGCTTTCTTAATTGTAAAATTACTACATATTCTTGTTACTGAAATCAAACAGCATAAATATCTACGAACCATAAAATACATCTTTCTTACTTAAATCTATTTCCCCATCTCCAGGAGACAAAACTCCCTGTACAAATCATGTGTTTCTAGATTTTTATCTTTTTTTTTCCTGGGCATTTAGAATGATCTGTGATAGAGTCTGGCTTTCCCTGTTTGATTACCAAACATACCGAACCATGTTCCTCCGTGGGCTCCATTTTCACCTGACAAGGCCGTCTCTATCAATAGAAACACAGTCTCTGGATGTCGTTTTAGTGTCTCTTGGGTGTTTGGTTTCGTCGAGGGAATGGCCATTCCCTTTGAAGGCTGCTCCTGCTTAGAGTGGGCAAGCAGTAGAGGCACTCAGAAGTGGAAGCTCGGGGGTTCTCTGGGAAGTCTGAGGGAAGGTGTTCTGCTAGCGCAAACATGAAAAGGAGTGTTTCCCTCAAGTGGACACAGGTGAAAGACTAAGGCAAACTCGTGAAGGAACGTTTAGCTGAAGCAGACATAGGAGAAAGGATGTTCTGCTAAAGCAAGCACGTGATAAAGGATTCTTTGCTGACAACCTGCATGTGTTAATCCACTTTCACTGCATCATTGACCTGCATTTGTCGGGACTCCACCAAAAAGTTTCTGGTGGTGTGCTGCAGTTCTGCTGCGTCCACTGGCTTGGGCCGATTGGCAGAGTGACGTCAGCTGAGACAGACTCACGTGCTGAGGCAAGACCCATGGAGGACACGTGATGTTTGGAGAGGGTGTAAGTAGGACTCAAGGACAGAGACCGAGGCTGAGTTTGGCTTGCTTATAGTCGTGCAATGCTTGTGGGTCTCCTGTCTCCGCTGAGGCGCAGCTGAGAACGTCTCCAGCGTCCCTCCTTTGTGCCTCTTGCTGACTTGATCCAAGGCTAAGGTCTGGCTGCCTCTGCTAGGTTGTTTCACCACGGCTGCTAACCTGACTCTACCAAACTGGACTGCTGGCGTATCCGTGAAGTGGTTGTGAGTGGTCGAGCGGCTGCTGCTGACCTGTGAGCTGAACTGCCGATTTCCAGAGAACACAGAGCTACTGCGAAGAAGCGTTCTAAACAGGTCCCCTTCTCCATAACCTTTCATTCCCACTGCCTTTGGCAGGTGGTGGGCTAAAAGGGAAGCTAAAATATTTAAAAAACCATCGTTAAAAACAGGTTTTGAAAGAAATTAAAGTCACAACACTTACTGATGTTTAGACCAATTTTTAGCACACAGCTCATTCATTTAAGGGTGAAGAATTCACTTCCAAAGAGTGTGTGGGTTCACCTTTTCATCACCAGGGTCTGGGCATTTTCCCACTCCCTTGCCAGCCCTAGATATTAGCACCCTTTCCCATCTTCTGGCGCAAACTTTAAATGGAATGTCCCCTCGAAAGCTTGGCGAACTTTATTCATGAGCACAGAGCAATGGGGCAGGCACCCTGGGCTTTAGGTTGGTGGTCTTTTAGGTTGTGTTCTGTGGAGTCCTAAGAATTCTGAGGGTGCCTCTAAGGAACAGAGGGCGAGACCGTCCTCTCTTGACCAGGCCAAGTGAGGTCTTAAAATCCGTTTTTATCTTTAATCAAATAAGATGCTGCTGTTCAAAAGTGGCCTGGGGTCTTGTTTCTTAGCAAACCATTAGAGACTTGAAGAAAATCATGTAGGCAAAAAAAAGGGGGGCCTCAAAAGGGTGGATCTCTAACCGTAGACTGTAAAAGGGAGTCCGACTTCCAGCTAGCCTGTATGAAAGGCACAGAACCCAGATATTTTATTTATGAGCTGTAAGCCTAGAGTGGGCAGGTTTGGAAGCTATTCTGATTCATACCTCAGGCATATGTCCCTTGTTACTTGCTGTTTCTCCTGGCCATGTACTCATGGTCCATCTCCTCTCATGCCTGCTGCTGCTGCTGCTGCTGCTGCTTCTTCCTCCCCCTCCTCTTCCTCCTTCCCCTCCTCTTCTTCCTTCCCCTCCTCTTCCTCCTTCCCCTCCTCTTCCTCCTTCCCCTCCTCTTCTTCCTCCTCCCCCTCCTCTTCCTCCTCTTCCCCCTCCTCTTCCTCCTCTTCCCCCTCCTCTTCCTCCTCTTCTTCCTCCTCCCCCTCCTCTTCCTCCTCCCCCTCCCTCCTCCTCCTTCCTCCTCCTCCTCCTTTTTCTCTGTCCTTTAACCTCTCTCCCCTCTCTACCTGCAACCCCCAGTGCCAAGTAACCAAAACCTCACCTACCCCTGTCTACTGCCCAATCACAGGCTTTCATCTTTTGTTGACCAATTAACTTGTGGAGCAAGGTTCACACAACAAAAGCTGGTGTATGTGAGGATCTCCTTGTCCTTGACCATCTCCTTATGGGGGAGACCAGATTTTGGGGTACAGAACTTAGCATTTGAATACAAGCAGCATCAAATCAACCTCCTACATTCCCCCCTTTTTGCCTAAATAAATTTTCATTGTATCCAAGCATGAGGCCGAGTGTGGGAATGCATACACCTGCTCTTGTTCAGCCCAACCCCCACCCCCATTACCTTGTAAGGTCACTTTCTCCACAATTTTGATTATCCTTTCCCCACAATTCTCTTTCCTCGTGGAAACACTCCCAGCCTGTGTGGTGGTGTGACCGCGAATGGCCCCCATAGGCTCATATGTTTGAATGCTTGGTTCCAGTTGGTGGAAGTGTTTGGGAAGGATTAGGAGGTGTGGCCTTGTTGGAGGAGAGTGGGCTTTGAGGTTTTAAAAGATTGGTACTACTCCCCAGTTCATGAATCAGTATGTGAGCTCTCAGGGGCTGCCCCATTATCACGCCCCCTGCCTGGGGCCAGGCTCCCTGATATGATGTGGTATCTTCTTACCTCTCTGGAACTGTGAGCCCCAAATAAGCCCTTCCTTCTATAAGAGTTTCTGATCATAGTGCTTTATCACACCAACAGAGAGCTGACTAAGGCACCCTATGCATCCTATTTGGCTTTATCGGTATAAATTAGGTTTCCTTTGCCCTGGACTCTGAATAAAACCCTGTGGTCCCTTAAGACTGCAGGGAGCCCTTCTGAACCTTAGGTCCTCGTGTTTTTTCTACCTCCTTCTCCTTGATCCATCATACAGAGCACCTCCTTCTGTAGTCGTCACACGTGCCAGCAGCTAACTGTTCCACCTAACAAACACATTCTGCCAAACAACGGAGTGGGGGTGTGCTGGGTCATTATGGAAGCAGAGGGATCTCAGATCCCGGGAGGCAAACGGCTTCAGAGCACACAGTGAACGTTACTGTTCTCTTTGCTGCCAGATGCCACATCTACCTTAGCTCCCTGGTCACCTCCTTCTCCTTCATCATCTTTACACACTTTGACCTGCACTAGGCTAGAATGTCGCATCACTTCCTTCCCCACGTTAACCTTGAAGGTCGCATCACTTCTTCCTCAACTCTTCCCCACTTTGGGACAAACCTTTGGGTGAGCATGCTTCCTTTTAATCACTTCTTGTGCCCTGAATCTTTAGCATACGAACCGTGAATAATCACTTATCCATGACCTTTAAGTATATAGTGTAAACAAATTAAAATATAATGTAAACAAGCTGGCAATGTGTTATAACATGTGGGAGATGTCTCCTTGAAAAGACTACAAGCTGTGAACCTGCTGAAAGTTAAAACCTGCGTGTGTATTTTTGGCTTTTATTTATCTTTTAGGATTCCCATCATCCAGCTGTCCTTCCGGTCCCCTTCATGCTGGCATTTAATCTCTTTAAACTTTTTCTCACCGCCTGTATGAGCTGGACACAATTTTTGCTTCTTCCCTTCCACATGTCCGGCTGTTAAAGAAGTGGAGACGATCATGGATATCGATAAAGTATCTTTTCCTGCAGAGATCTCAAAAATAAAGACCATTACATAAAGTAGCATGCTATACAAGCCAAGTCCTAAAGCCCCCTTTAGTGAACCTCTGGAAAATATCACTTGGAATCCCTGCCAGACCTTCTATGGCTGTGTTTAATTCCTAAGTCTCATGTTATTAAAAGAAGTCTGTTTGCTTTGCTACGTTATACCGTTTTTCTCATCAAAACTGGCTTAAGTTTGGTGTGAAAAAGTACAAACGTGTAACCACTTATCATTTCTAATATTTGACTCTTTGCTGTTAAGTTTAAGCTCATGAAGTTCAACGTGCAGAAGCAAATTCCATCCTGGTTAGAGGCACCGACTACAGGTCCATCCTGGTTAGAGGCACCGACTGCAGGTCCATCCTGGTTAGAGGCACCGACTGCAGGTCCATCCTGGTTAGAGGCACCGACTGCAGGTCCATCCTGGTTAGAGACACCGACTGAAGTCCATCCTGGTTAGAGGCACCGACTGCAGGTCCATCCTGGTTAGAGACACCAACTGCAGGTCCATCCTGGTTAGAGACACCAACTGCAGGTCCATCCTGGTTAGAGGCACCGACTGAAGTCCATCCTGGTTAGAGGCACCGACTGCAGGTCCATCCTGGTTAGAGACACTGACTGAAGTCCATCCTGGTTAAAGTATTTTCACATACAACTTTCCTATTTTGTGCATCTGATTTTTGCCAAAGCATTCAGATGAAAGGGATCCATTTAATCAAACTTATTCTGTGCCAAGGGAAGAATGGAATAAATATAACCAAATGTTTCACTGCCCAACTGTTATCTAGGCTCTTCCAAGGGGCACAAAACCATTTGGCCTGTAGACCTGATGTTGGGCTATCATATAATTGTCTGGATAAGTCATGTTTATACACAGGGTACAGGGACAAAATGAACCAGGGTTTATTTTAAGCAGTTAGCATTGTCTGGGGTTCTTTTAATAAACATGATAAATAGGAAGAAAAACATTAAAAGCATGAGATGGGTGATTTTGGCCGTGACTCAGTGGCTAAGTTGGTGCACTGGTCTTGCAGAGGACCTGAGTTCAGTTCCCAGCACCCCCCTGTTGATATCATCTTAGTGGGTCAGCCATGCCCAGTTTGAATCCTGGGCGAGACTAGAAACTATGGCTTTTGGGGATCAGTTACCTTCTAAATCTGCTTGGTTCTGTATTAAAACCATGAACCCTTATCTCATTGTTGCTTTGAGGACTAACTGCAAGAAAACAGGTGTTCAAACGCCACACCCAAGGCTCGGGGAACATAGCAGAAGAGGGGCACAAAGTGCAAGAGCCAAAGGATTAGGGCGTTTGCTGTAAGATCTGTGTCCTAGGCTTGTCAGATGCCACCATCTATAAAGTCTTACCAGCATGACTGCCTTAAGCAGGAGCTGAACAAGGACAACCACAGACACGCCAAAGCGGATGGGGAGAGAGCATGAGGCTTCAACCCTACACAAAGAGCGACAGGCAACCAAGGACTGCTGAGCGCAGGAGAAATAGTCTTCCCCAGGGAGGATGCATCAGTTCGTTACCCAATACCAAAGGGTCATCCCTGAAATCACATTACATGGGCTGAGCAGGCTGTGTATGTGTGTGTGTGTGTGTGTGTGTGTGTGTGTGTGTGTGTGTGTGAGAGAGAGAATATACATACATGTAACAACAATTAATTAAAAACTAACCATGAGTTTTAAAGAGAACAAGGAGGTGTATGTAGGAGGGTTGCGAGGGAAGAAAGAAATGATATAATCATGATCTTTAAGAAGAACAAAAAAGAGCATGTGTTTACTAAACAGCGGCCTTTCTGTTGTAATCAGCGACATGTAACTCTTGCCTTGTAGTTCTTTAGCATTCAAAATTAACCTTCTACGTTCGTCTACCCTTGAGCTCCACAGCAACCTTGTCTTTAGGAGCTGAGAGACTAGTTTACATGTACGTGTGTTGCATGCATGCACGCATGTGTGTGAGTGTATGATGTGAGGGAAGGTACCTGAAGAGGTCAGAAGATGGCACTGGATCCCCTGGAGCTTGGAGTGGAGGTGGCTATGAGCTGTGTGAGCTGGGTGCCGAGAACTGAACTCAAGTCCTCTAGAGAAGCAGCAACAACTTTTTTTTTTCTTTTTTCTTTTTTTTTTTTTTTCCGGGACTGGGGACCAAACCCAGAGGCAAGCGCTCTACCACTGAGCTAAATCCCCAATCCTTTCTTTTTTTTTTTCATCTTTATTAACTTGAGTATTTCTTATTTACATTTTGATTGTTATTCCCCTTCCCGGTTTCTGGGCCAACAGCCCGCTAACCCCTCCACCTCCCCTTCTATATGGGTGTTCCCCTCCCCATCCTCCCCCCATTACCACCCTCCCCCCCAAGAATCCTGTTCTCTGGGGGTTCAGTCTTGGCAGGACCCAGGGCTTCCCCTTCCACTGGTGATCTTACTAGGATATTCATTGCTACCTATGAGGTCAGAGTCCAGGGTCAGTCCATGTATAGTCTTTAGGTAGTGGCTTAGTCCCTGGAAGCTCTGGTTGGTTGACATTGTTGTTCATATGGGGTCTCGAGCCCCTTCAAGCTCTTCCAGTTCTTTCTCTGATTCCTTCAACGGGGGTCCTATTCTCAGTTCAGTGGTTTGCTGCTGGCATTCGCCTCTGTGTTTGCTGTATTCTGGCTGTGTCTCTCAGGAGAGATCTACATCCGGTTCCTGTCAGCCTGCACTTAACTGCCTTGTCCCCGTCGAACATCCTAATTAACCCATCGGGAAACGGTGACCTAGACGGCGTAGTGCGCTGGGTCAGTCGTCCTGTATCAGGGAAGATGGGGCGTGCTCAGGAGGGTCCATCTGACCGTGCTGTCCTCCGTCCCATCTCCCCTTCCTCACTCCGAGCACTCCGATCTCCCAGAACAGTGCTCACGGAATGGGGAACCTTTACTAGAAAGCCAGTATGCTCCGGTCATCTGTACCAACATTCCCCTGGGACTGCTTCTGGTTTCACCTCGATTTAAACATCAGAAATGAACTCCTAATCTTTAGGGGGAAAATGAGAAATGAAAGTGTGGGCAGTCAAAGGCCACGAACTACATGAGGCCATTTCAGAGACGCCAGTGTCCAGAATACGCCGTTCTGTGCAAATGGAGTAGAGCACGCGTTTCTAAATGCTGAGAAGAGAAAAACCAGGAAGTGCTTGGTGGTGGTGTGGGGGCGGGAGGGCGCTGCCATCAGGCTTTTCGCTGGATAAAAATGCAAATAATTGAATTGTATGAATGGTTGTAAAACTCTGCCAGTATACTGAAGTCCAGTGGATTGTGCATTTGAAATGAGTGGATTCTACGGCATCTGATTTATACCTCCACAAAGACGCTTCAGAAGTGGGGAGATGATTCAGTGGGTACAAGGCTCACAGACTTTATATCCCTAGTGGGATCCCGAGAACCCATGGTGGACAGAGGAAACCAATTCCTGAAAGTTGTCCCCTGACTGCTGAATGTACAACATGCCACGTGCACACCTGCCCCCTACACCCACACATACACACATACACACACACACAAACACACACACCACACACACACCCACACACACACACAAACACACACACATACACACAAACACACACACACAAACACACACACACAATCATGGTAGTAATAATAAATAAAGAAG
Source organism: Rattus norvegicus (assembly GCF_021556685.1). Taxonomy (NCBI): domain Eukaryota; kingdom Metazoa; phylum Chordata; class Mammalia; order Rodentia; family Muridae; genus Rattus; species Rattus norvegicus. The sequence goes on from NC_141547.1 coordinate 100,823,927, forward strand.
CTTTAAAAAAATAAAAGATGCATTCTGGCCATAACTGTAATCCCAGCACTAAGGAGACTGAGGCAGGAGAATCACTGGAAGTTCAAGGCCGGCCTGGACAGTGAATTCTAGGGCTATATAATGAGACTGCCTCAAACAAATAACAAAAGGATAAACTTACGTGACTTGAACTGAGTTTTCATAAGTAATTATAGATTTTTTAAAAACAGTTGATTACAAAGTGTTTCGAGTTTTATGAACCCGAGAGGGTCTAGTCTGAAGGCATGACGATGTGGTCTTCGTGATGTGCAGTGGGGAACTGGGGGCACTCCATATACAGAGAGGAAGTCCGAGATATTTTAAACTGATGTAGCTGAGCATGTAAGCATTGGAGGAGAAGCCAACTACAAGTTTATTAGCGGCAGGAATTTGGAAGTGCCCTGGGATGCAGAGGAAAGGCTGGGGGCAGGGGTTAAGGGAGCTTGGGGAGCTTCGTGGGGACCAGTGGTATGGGAGGAGACTGAAGAGCCGCTTCAGCAGTTAAGAGCACTGGTTGCTCTTGCGGAGGACCCAGACTTGGCTTCCAGCACCCAAGTCGTGGCTTACAACCATTGGCAACTCCGTTCCAGGAGATCTGACTCTGTCTACTAACCAGGGCAGTACCAGATGTGCTCGTGGTAAGCGTAGATACACTCAGGAACTGACACATAAAATAAAACAAAGATCTTTTTAAAAAGTCATAGAGAAGATCTCACTGTATTAATATGTGGGGAGAGCTATTTCAGCTGTCCCTCCTGCCCGCTTTACCTCCCGGGTTCTGTAAGAGTGCACACCGGGCTTCCCGCTGAGGCCAACAAGCAAGTTCTCCTACACCCACCTCACACGTACCACGGCATGCACGCCCACTCACAAGTTCATAAGTAAGTGTAAAAAAAAAATCAAGTTAACTACATATTGTTCTGCTAGCTCTTCGCCAACATTTGCTGATAGTATGAGTAGCTAACGGTTATAGTCTTTATTCCAAAGCACAATTGAAAATTGGAAAGGTAATGGTAAACATGGAGGGTTTTCCGTGCCTGTGAGGCATAACAAGGGAGTCCAGCTAAACATCAGCTTTCTCATAATCTGGGCATTACCAACAAATACTGAATTATGAAGATTTTGAAATAAATTTTGCCATGGTTTTATGAATCAGCCTCGTTCTGAATTTTACCCTCCCTGTTTGGTGTCAGAGTTAACATAGTTTAAAGTGGAGCGACATTTCAGCTTTAAAGACTGTCTGCTCACTTTTCCACTAATTTAAACTCTCAAAGACAATTCTGGTTTAATTGCTTTATATCTCCTACCGGTAAAAGAGGTAATTTAATTAAAGCAAAGTTACACTAACCAATATTTAGCAATCCGTTGAGGTTCGGTCTGTTGCTATGTATTGTAACGTTAAATACTGGCCTCCAAGGTCTGTTGGATGAGGGACAAAGTCCCAGGGACAAGGAGATCCTCATGTTCACCAAGTTCCTGAGCTTAGGGTCTGAAGAGGACCAAGGGTGGGGGAGGAGAAAAGGTGGAGAGAGGAGAAGACACCATGGGTAGGTTAGTCATGAAAGCATGGCCACAAGGGCTGGCCAACTGGAATAAGAGTGGCCGGGGCAGAACACAGCAAATTGTAACTCAGAGTTATTGATAGGAAAGTAGATACCAATAGCTTATGGGTAGACATCTGCCCAGCTCTAGAGCTTTAAAGGTTTATAGTAAATATAAAGGTCGCGTGTCTTTAATCTGGGAACCGAATGATCAAATGCAGGGTAGAAACCATGATTAAATATTTACTACAATAGCAGCCAACTGCTACAACTTGCTTAAAGATTAGGAATGCCAGTTGTGAAATAAAAGAGAAGAATATCACTTTTAAAGAAAGAAAATCTTATAAGAAACATTCAAAAAGGCAAACTCCCCCTTTCAAAGACGACCTCATGTTTTTGGTTAATGCAAACGAGCGCTCCTCCTCTCGGGACGCTGTTTAAAGGTTACTATTTAGATGGCAGGAATGAAGTTTGATATGGCAAGATAAAGACGGTAACTGGACATCAAATAAATAATTGTTTTATAACCACTTAAGTTAATTTGGACTTTGTCTAGTCTACAGAATATCTACCCCAACAGGTGTGTACCTCTTTTAAATAGTCACTCTTGAGATTTAGAGAAAATAAATACAAGTTTTAAAAAATTGGAATCATTAAAGCTTAATCCAATCCTCATAATCTATAGTATTTTTCTTATAATCTTTCACTCAGAAAGGGGTTATGTATGAGATCCATTGACTTGCAAGTATCTATTTTCTTTTATTTTTACAATCATATATCTGATATATGAATTTTTTTAAATCCAGAAATGTGCTTTAACACCAATTGAAACCTATTTTTATTATTTTGTTGTGATTATAATAAAAGGATAAAGAGTATTAAATATAATTAAGTATATTATGCCCATCTACATTATAATAAAATTAGCACAGATAGAAAGTTCTATTTTCAGTATACAGTAAGGTACGATTTCTTCATATTATAATTTTGCGATAATTTCCTATGTTGATAAAATTCAAACTACTTCTAACTTTAGAGCTCTAATTTTAGAGCTTTTCTGAGTTAAGTTTGGAGTGAGTGGGGATGGGTGGGGCTGGCTATGCATGGCCCAATCATTTAACAGATTTCTCCTTCAGAGTCCATCACTAATAATTTTTAAGCAAATGAGTTATTTTAGTTTTAGGGCTGTTTGGGGGATCTGTTGTTTTTTCTTTGCTGAGTGTCCCTTAACTTATGGCACACTGGCGCAGACAGTTTAATCCCAGGTAAGGAACATAAACTACGTTATCGAGACTGAGGCCCCTAGTTGAAGTAGCTCTATTATTAAACATGAGATAGTTTGATAAATAATTACCTTGCAGACAAATACGTTGATTTATCCTTGGCCTTTTTGCTTGGGTATATTTTTAAGGTCCTAGGTTTAAAAGATGTTTCCTTTGAGTTTAGTAACATTTTTCCATCCCTTAAAAAGGCTCAGCAGTGGGGTTGGGGATTTAGCTCAGTGGTAGAGCGCTTGCCTAGGAAGCGCAAGGCCCTGGGTTAGGTCCCCAGCTCCGAAAAAAAGAAAAGAAAAAAAAAAAAAAAAAGGCTCAGCAGTTAAGAGCTCCTGCTGTTCTTATAAAGATTCAGTTCCCAGCACCAACACTGCACCAGGCAGTTCCCAGCCTCCTGTCAGTCGAGTTCCAAGAGATCCGATGCCCTTTTCTAGCATTTGAAGGCACCTGAATACACATGGCATTCACATGCAGGTGTGTGTGTACACACACAAATAAAAGTCAATAAAAAATAATTTAAAACTTCAAACGTATACCTTGAGAGTATCTATTGTATACGAGGCTATTTCATTAATAAAGGTAAGTATATAATTTTGGGGGGGAAAGGCATTTATATTTTACATGAAAGCAAAAGATATTGATCATAGGTAACCGAGGATGGTGGGTGGATTCTGTTCACAGAAGCGCTTTGGTGCACACGTGGCATTTCTCAGCAGAAGCACTGCACCATTGCCAAAGCAAGTGTGAAGAGAATAAATGAGAGGCTTGCAAGGCCCAACATGCTGGCTCAGGATCTTACTTTATAACTCTGCCCTCCGAGCCATCAGAAAGGAAATAAAGAGGAGATGAGTAAGAAAAGACACACGAAAATCACCGGCTGGCCTTACATTTCATTTAAATATTTGCTGGTTGAGTGCTACAGGGTGACTTTGGGATACTTGGGTTTCACACGTATGGAGGGAAGAGGAAGCCATAGCCCTTGGTGTTTCAATGACTAACGATATTTGAAGGACCCTTTACTCTCTAAAGAGTGCTTTTCTACATGCAGACAGCTTTGGCATGAGATAGTTTGCAAGCTACACAGTAAATAATATGCATAGTTGGGATATTTTTCTGCATGCACTCACATACTTGATAGCGACCATGCACGTGTGCATGCATGCATGCGTGTGAGTGAGTGTGTGTGTTGAACATACATAGAAAAAAGTTTTAAAAGACTAATGTGCTCTTTGGCCTCCTTGATTGGAGAGATGACCAAACTTCCATTAAGTGGAAATTTCTGGCTAAAGCAGACACGGGAAAGGATGTTTTCCTGAAGCCAACACGTGAGAGGACATGTGATGTCTAGAAAGGAGATAAATATGACCCCGTAGACAGTGGGAGGGGGGTCTAGCATTAGCTCACCTTTCTCTGCCTTGCTAGTTTTCACTGATGATGCCAATGCATTGATTATCTTTGCATGTTGTGAGTTCAGAGAGAGTAGCTAAAGGACTTCTTATGACAGTCCAGTGGTTTCTTGCCCCTTCTGCTGACTTGGACCCATTGGTGGAGCATGACAGTTTCTTCTGGATGGAACTGCTGTTGGCGATTGCCGAATGGGCTGGGCTGCAGCTACTGACCTCGTTAAGGTTTTGCTAGAATACTGGAGTGCTGACAAGGAAGGTGGAGCTATTACTAAACAGGTCCACACCCCCCTTTCCCCACTACCTCTGGTAGGTGGTGGGCTAGAAGGGAGGTCAAGGCATTTAAAAACCATTATTAAAGTAGGTTTTGAAAAATCTAAGCCTGCACCTCTTTCTGCCTCTGTCTTCCAAGCCTCTTGCATCACACTTCGTAATCAGAAAGAAAGTCTAGAGTGGTTTCATCTGTTTTGTTTTGTTTTTTTTTTTTTCTAGTGAGCCTCACAGCTATGTGAGGTACAGCTTCTCATTCTCTAGAAGAGGGCGCTGGGGTTCCCAAGACCTGAATGTCCTGCAGTAGGATTGGTGTTAAACAGTAGATCTCAAGTCATCTTTGAGGTCACCTGCGGCTCTGTCCTGTGTGTGGTGCACACGTTCATGTGTGTGCTCTATGTGCATGCAGGTACATGCATGAGAATGCATGTGCATGCAGAGGCCAGAACTGTATCACTTTTCTTTGTGTTTTCTCTTGTCTTTGTTTTTGTTGTTTTGGTTTGGGTATTTTTTGGCTTGGGAGGGATTTTTTGTTGTTGCTGTTGATGGTGGTGGTTGATGGTTTAGGTTTGAAGCAGTGTCTCTGACTGAACCTGGAGCTCCCTATTCTGCTAGGCGGCAAGCTCCAGAGATTTGCTTGTCTCTGCTGCCCCAGTGCAGATATCACAGGTATATGCTGCTGTGTCTGCCATTCGAGTGAGTGTTAAAGGTCCACACGAACCAGTTCCTCAGGCCCCCTGTGTAAATCGTGTCCCGTTCTCTATATTACAAGGCTTGGTTCCAGAGCAGCTCATCGTGGCACATTCACATCCAAGGATAGCTTACGTCACCTCGTAGCAGAGGTCATTGGACCTGTCAGTCATTCTGTAAATGCTGATTTTTTTTTCCCCCCAGTGAAAATGGTGAGCATTCTAGAAGGAGCACCAAAGGCTTGAAGCAATTACTCTCCAGCAACAAATTCCGGTAAGTCTATTCACCTGAGTATGCACTGTGTCAAAGCAATATGCCACATGCCACTCGAGGACTTATCCGGACACCAACATCCTTTCTGTATCTGCTCCTATGAGTTTTTCAAGGGTAGTGTTTTTTTAACTAACCTTTTTCTGAAAATCGACTTCTTGCTTGCTAATAGGCCCTCTTCCACTGTGAAAAAGCAAGACACTTGTGGAGAAGTGGAACTAATGGCACCACCAGGGGCTCGGCATTACCCCATTGTTGCCTCACAAGCAACTTCAGAGAAAGAAACTTCTGTTGGCTTTTATAAGTACGGAAAGGATTCCCAGCTGCTTGGAACTGAACACTTCCTTTTTGACTTTTCACAAAATAGTACAGTTGCAGCCACATATCCAAAACAAACAGGATTTAGAGCATAGATATCTTGTCCACTATTGAGAATACGCAGACATTTTGGACCTGGCGTGCTATTGCCTGGTAAAACTCGACCTTCAACCTTTGACCTTCGACCATTGACCTTTGACCTTCAGCCTTCACAGCTGAGCTGTTACCCTAGGCCCAATGGCAATGATTTCTAGGTGCTTCTACCTTTAAAATCTGTGTATCTCGGGGAGGGTGGTAATGGGGGGGAGGATGGGGAGGGGAAGCCCATATAGAAGGGGAGTGGGAGGGGTTAGGGGGACATTGGCCCGGAAACCGGGAAGGGGAATAACTATCGAAATGTAAATAAGAAATACTCAAGTTAATAAAGATAAAAAAAAAAAATCTGTGTATCTGCAACTGGAGAAGAGGGTGAATCATGGGGCCCTGTTGTGCTTAACAGACAGCACTGTTCTAGGCTCACGGATACCTTCAATTAGAACTCAACGTTTCTCATTTCTCGAGAACAAATTCACTTTCTCTAGAACACAAAAAAGAAACATGGGTTTTGACTGTAGATCTCCTGGAGAGATACAACCAAGTTTCGGATCAAGGTCCTCGTGCCAAACTTTTATAGAAATTAAAGCCTGGGATCTCCACAGAAAGCTCCCTCAGCATCGATCCTGCCTACACAGAGGGTCTAAGTCTTCTCTGCTTCTTCTGGATCTACTGCTCCCACTCTGACCCCGTCTTCCATCAGCATCCTCTGCAGCCAACCAACCGCATTCTCCTGAGTGATGGAGCAGATTCAACCCTGCCCCTCAGCCCCTGCACTCCGTTCAGCAAACAAAGGGCCTTCCTTTGGACCCAGCTGGGTGTTACATATTGCCAGTCACTTTTCTCAGTCACAAATAACTTGTCACAGTTACAGTCGATTTAACGTGCCAAGTCCTACTGAAATTCTAAGTCCAGATTCCAAGGTGTGTGTGTGGATGGGGCGGGGGGGGGGGTGCTTTTTAAGGGCAGCTCAGCCAAAAGCTTGAATCTTCAACAAAATTGTTTCATGTGAGTCTGAGGAAAGGGCCCGAGATGGGAAGAAAGCAAGGACTTTAGGGTAAAAAAAGATAGATGTGTGGGTGTTGGCTGGGGTGCTTCTGCTCATCTCTATTGTCAGAGATTTTGTTCACAGATGAGAAAATGGAGGATTCTCTAGGGACATCAAAATAAATCAGAAAGAGGTACAGATAGACTCCTACACCTGGCAGTGGGACCCCAGAGTCCATGGCCTGCTTTATGCTCTGTCACCCCCCCCCAATGAGCTTGAATTCCCACCCCGCCCCACCAAGCTTCTTGTCAGCCCAGAATCGCACTATTTACAGAAAGCCCTTTTCTCTCTAGCCTGGCACAGAGAGAGCTGGGTTTAACAGCTTTGCCTAGCTGAATGTCTCCTGTAGGATTGCCAGCCTTATCAAAGCAGCCACGGGAATTCTTGACTTTTCGTAGGGGGAGCCAACACATCTCCGGGAGCCAGGGGTCAGTGGTGTAGTAGGAAGGACCGCAGACCTTTGTGGTCTGTGGCAAAATTTAATAAAGACAAAACGAATCAGTGTCCATCTCTCTATGTTTGAACTCTTTGGAGACAGAGTTTATACAAAGTGTGGAATAATAGGAAGTAGAAGAGAATCAGTGTTACGGGCTAGTCTCCCCACCTCTCCTAAACAAATGAAAATAATTGATTTCGTTAATTTGTATCTAGATGATTTAGCAACTTGACAGGAACCGACTTACTCTCGGAATCTAAAATAGGACGGGCTATATTTAATTCTCATGTTATCGCCAAGATGCGTTGTTTTTATCCACACAGGGCAGGCTGCACATGTGCCTCCTTCCACTGCCCACTCAGTGTCTGGAGGATGCCTACTCAAGGTACCCAATTTCTTTCTTCCCCAATTTCTCCTACTCTAAGAGGAAGCCCGTAGACTAGATACTCCTGGATTCCCTTCTAGCTGTGTGGTAACAGAGTGGTAAGCAGCTTAAGAGTTCATCCTTCCACCCTGGAAGAGTCCCAGACTCATCGTATTTACCAGCAATGCTACCTCCGTTAACTCTAGGGTTTAGTGAGTGAGTTAACATGACTTAGGGGGTGTGCGCATCTGTCTTAGTTTGGGTTTTATTTATGGCCAAGGTGACTCTGATAAAGGACAGCGTTTAATTGGGGCTGGCTTATGGTTTCAGAGGTTCAGTCCGTTATCATGGTGAGAAGCGTGGCAACGTCAAGGCGGGCATGGGGCTAGAGGAGCAGAGAGCTCTACACGTTGATCAGCAGGCAGCAGGAGACTGCGTGTCTCACTGGGTGGAGCTTGAGCATAGGAGACCTCAATGCCCACTCCCACGGTGACACACTTCCTCCAAACAGCCACACCTCCTAACAGTACCCCTCCCTATGGCCAAGCATTCACATACATGAGTCTATGGGGGCAAATCTATTCAAATCACCACACTTCCTACTTCCTCTGGCTGCGTCTTTCCAAGTTGGACTTATTTTACAGTCCACATGAGACTCTAGGTTTTCATTTCCTGGATTTTTAGTAATGGCACATCAGGCTGAACTTTGGCTATGTGTAGGCACGTATGTCTGAGTAGGGATATAGCCATTCGGGGATTTTGGCCTTTTCACTGGCATAAGTCCACTAAGAACAGTAGGTGCACTGTACCCTAATTATCTTATTGTTGCTGCTTATTTATTCGTTCATTAGTTTTTTTGAAACAGGATTTCACTATGTAGCCCAGTCTGGCCTCAGACTCATAACAGTCCACTGAGTGCTGGGATGACAAGTGTGGGCCACCATATCTAACACCATGTACTAGACAGCGCATGATTTCCAAGACTAACATGTGAAACTCTTTTACTACACCGTAGTCAGAGAGCTTATGACTATTGCTTCTGAGAGACTGTATACATGTATTCCAGAGATTTTTTTTTTCTGATTTTGACCCCTGCCAGTATTTAACCTATTTCTTACTCAGCCATACTGAAATATCTTCCTCTTCTCGGCTTCCCTGATGCCATGTTCTTTCATTTTGCCTCCATTTCTTTCCAATACAGATCCCCAACTCTCTGGGAACTGTCATCTATTCCGCTGTTGAATAGCCGCCATCTCTACCCAGCTATGGTAGGAGATAACCGTACCTCTAGTCCAGACTATGCAACCGCATGGTCAGCATACACATGGACACCCACAGAGGCCTCCCTCTCAGCGTGTAAAGACAAATCACATTTCATCCCTGTCTCCGTGAGAAGCTCCACTCCCCACCTGTCTGCTGAGCCAGAGCCGAGTCCTTGGTCCTCTTTCCTCAGCACCAATGCCAGCCCATCCGTGTGATCAGACTCAGTTGACTCCATTCCTACGTTGTCGCTGGAACTTGCCTGTGTCTCTCCTCGTTCACATCAGATGATGCCCCACCACACTCCAGAAGTTTCTTCCTCCAATGCTCTTTCTTCCATAGCTGAGTGGGATGCTCCCCTTCAAAGAGAAGTGTGGCTATTTCCCCTTGCCACTATTAAAATTCTTAAGACTAAAAAACTTCCAGACTCTGAGCCTACCAGGTTGCACAGGATAGTTCCAAACCCACAGTCACATAGATAGATAGCCCTGGTTAACAGTGGCGGATCACAAAAACCAACATGAATAGGCATGAAAGTGTGCGAGAGATCAGTGGGAAATCGAGAGGGTGGGGAGGGTGGGAGGAAGGTGGCAGGTGAGACTGGTGAGGTGTGTGTACATAAAATTATAAATAATTTTTAAAAGAAAATGTAAGCCAAGCATAGCATATTACATAAGAAAACCATCCATAGAAAGTTGATGTTTAATTTATAACAACAGACATGCATTTATAAAATAGAACCAGAAGCCATCATGCCACTTGACATATGCTTGAAATCTTTCAAGTAGAGTCCATTAGTGGGCTTTGCCTACCTCAGGAAATAAGGAGGCTAAAAGGTATCACTGAGTAACTCGAATTTGACTTTCCTGATGGTGTTCCTCTAAGCCAGAGTGGGAAAGGACACTTTCTCAAAGATTTTAAGACTCCAACTCTGTAAGGGCACAGACAATGCATTTCCCAGACGCTTTGACACGGGAGATGGTTCTGCACAAGGAAAAGCAAGAGGACTCACCCTGCGCGCTCTGCTTTGATGGAGCCCAAGAGTTTATGATACATATGAAAAGTCTTCTTAGCGGTGGTGTTGGGGGCACTAACCCCAGAGCCTGTGAACATGCTAGACAAGCACTCCGCCACCAAGCAGTGTCGGCAACAGCACATGCAGAGTTCTAAGTCTCATGTTTGTAGTACTTTCCCTCACCCACTCAGCGCTGAAGTTCAGGTTTCTTTGCCTTACAAAGTTTCCCTCATGACTTGTGTTTCCTGCCAAGGGGAATCGACTTGCTCCAGACACAACAGTGTGTAGAGAAGCAGACACAAAGGGGACACCTGTCAATAGGAAATCGCCCACAAAATGTCCAAACTTTGAAGTTGATAGGAGGGAAGCACGAGAGAAACTCACATGGTGCTGGGTGAGGTTGTAGCACCGACTGTGGGACTTGAACCCACCTTGTTCAGGTGCTCAGAGTTCTGAACCTTTGGAAGACTTGGCCTGAAAACCACCAAGCAAGTGCTCCCTCCATATTATTGTGGACAATGGTAATATTTTTGAATTTTATAAATACTGTTTATTTTGACTATAGTCAGAGCTCCCAGTGTAACAGTCATCTGATGGGAGGATTGAGTGACAGCATGACTGGACCGCAATATGATCAAAAATTCATTGTCTGTCATTGACTGCAATATTAAGAAAGAACCAAGGGGAAGAGCTACAAAATAACAGTTGAGTTTTGGCACTAGGGCCTTTGGGGAAAAGCTACATTGTAACTTGGTTTACACTTAATGCATCCTGACACCTAATAAATGAAACATAATTTTGTTATAAAAATCGAGAGTTTACCAGGGCAGGTGAAGCAATTGGTACAGTAGGAATACAAGGATTTATAAGACAAGTTGACTCAGCTCTTCACTAGCTAACTTTTGGTTTCAGAAATTAGTGAGAGAATGAAGACTGATCTAGAGCAGGCTGTGCTGTTAGAGTAGCCAGCACAAGAGATAAACTCCTTAACCCAGCAAGTGCTTTGAGGGGAGGCTTCTGGGCAGGTCACACCAGCCCCGAGCCTTAAGGATAAACTGAAATCAGGAAGGAGAGGTAAGGGTGCAGGGAGGGAACCAGAGAGTTCCGGATGAAACAGAACCAATCTGCATTGCTCCCTTGCTGCACCTCATGGCTGCACCATGAAGTGTTCTTGGGGGATCACAGGAGATTTGGCTAACACTGTGGCCAGACCAAGGCCTCACACAAAGGGCACGAGCGTCTCTCTAGAAGAGAAAAGGAACATGATCAGACAAGCAAGAGAGATAATGTACTAGAGTCTGTGGTCTCAAGACATGACACATTCAAAAAAGTCCATTATTTTATATATGTTGTCTTGGTTACCTTCCTACTGGGGTGATGAGACACCATGACCAGAGCAACTTATAGAAGAAAGCATTTATTTAGGGTTAGAGCCTATGACTCTCTTGATAGGGAGGATGACAACAGGCAGGTAGGTATACGCTGGAACAGTAGCAGAGATGGGAGAGGAAGAGTGGGAGGGGGAGGGGAGGGAGAGGGAGAGAGGGGGGAGGGAGAGGGAGAGGGAACAAACTGGGAATGGCTCGGGCTTTTGAACCTCAAAGCCCAGCCCCAGTTAGGCACTTCCTCCCACAAGTTCTTGTCCTTCCCAAACAGTTCTATTAACTGGGGACCAAGTATTCAAATATATGAGCCAATGGGGAGCATTGCCATTCAAACCACCAATTGTACTGACTTAAAAAAAATGATTCACTAAAAATAATGCTATACACATGTGTGCTTAAAGAGGCATGACATGAGCAGGGACCCGAGAGATGGCTCAATGGTCTGCTGCCACACCTGATGACCTGGGATCAATTTCCAGGACCCACAAGGTAGAAAGGGAGAACTGACTGGAGGAAGTTGTCCCCAGAACCCCACATGTGTGCTGTAATACGTGTTCATACATGTAAGATAAAATAAATAAAAACGTAATCTTAACGAAAAAATTTCAGAAAGAAATAGCAAAATAAAAAAATCACACACACACACACACACACACACACACACACACACACACACACACCCCATGCATCTTTGTTTAACTTAGAATGGGCTCTGGCTGACAGAAGTGCTGTAGCTAAGAGACATGCTCTGTTCATGAGGGGGTCCTCTCTGGGTAACTTGCCAACCTCCACTGCTCAGTGAGCCCCACGAACTCCCACCAAGCTTCTGTGCACAGTGTTTGTCAGCAGTGAAAGAAATCATGACTACAAAGGAGGCACTGGCATTGGTGTGCTTGAAATGAGCCCCAGGTCGTCCAAGTAACAGTGCAGAGCCTCCCGCACAGGAGTCATGTGATATTTCAGACAACCGTGGGGTGACTTTTACACAAGGACATAGCTTTAGCCTATTCGTTATTGTCTCCTTAAACCCGACCTTGAAGCTGGAAGACTGCATGACAACCAGAACTTGGCCAGTCAAAGCTTCAGAAAAAAAGCCAAGACGTTTGGGGTTGTGACTATCATCTCCCCCAAGTCTGGGCATGAGATGAAAATTCCATGCCTAAGCCCCTGAAATCTCAGCCAGGCACCTCCTCTACGAGGTACTGTTCCACTGAAACAATACAGCTGCTGTCAAGGCAGCGAGAGCTGGTTTGCCATGCATCCTGGATTTTTCTCTCCAAGCCCGTGGAGGTTTCCAAGATTGCTGTGATTTTCGCTGGCATACAGACCACTGGCCCTGTTGCAGCTCCAACGCTGATCATCCACTCAGTCTGCTGGGTTTCCCTGAGTGGTCCTCAGGCGTGGAATACAAAAGAAGCTGGAAGCGACTGCTTGGGCATGCGTGCGGTGGGCTTGGTACAACAGCTTGGGCATGCGTGTTGTGGGCTTGGTCCTGGAGTAGACTCGCCTTAGAGACACTTAGCTCCTTCCACCAAAGAAAAAGAAGCTCGTGACTGAACTAATCATCCTCAAGGATTGTACGTAAGTCGGGTGATTCCCAAAACGAAGCATGATGAATATTCCCTTCTGCATTAGCAGAGCCAATGTTTTGTTGGGGAAAGTTTTCTTAACAAGGCTATTGAACTCAGGATGAGTCCTTGGAAGGGCATAAGCATTTAGGAAGCAGTGGAGCCTCCATATATAATGAAAATGCTGTCACAAGGGAAGCTGTTCAGAAGTTGGCAGGCCCTAAGCAAACCTTTTTGGAGACAAATCAGCTGGGAACACATCGTAACCAATATGAAGTCTGCCCTTGAACCAAAGCACAAATTTAAAGTAACTTGGCAATGGTTACAAAACTTGCCATAGTATAGGCTCTCAAAGAAGTAAGTTTGTGATCGATTTCTTCTTTCTCCAAAGAACGGCGAAATGCCAACAGGTCTGCAAATCTGGTGGACCTCAGCAGACATATAAGTGTAACTGAAGCTAGAAACATTCTTCCAAGTCTCTCTGCTGCCTTTCTCGTGCGCTCCAGAGCATCTTGTCTTTTCCAATCACCATAAAGGGAAAAAGACAAAGTGGGTAACTTGAGAGAGAGAGCTCCTACAAGGAGGGGTACAGGTGTTCTGAAGGTGACTGCAAACGGTGCATGCTGGGACATATAGGTCATAGCAAGGGGTGGAGGTCTGGTTTGGAGAGGGACGGTAGGCTCAGGAATACTTATTTATACATTGTGTTTGTTTCTTTCAAAGAAAGATTCAGTTTATTTGTATTGATAGGGAAAAGTCATGAGAAGATGCAGGGTATGTGGGGGTGGGGGGGTGAGGTGGAGATGAGGTTTCTGAGTAGACCTGGACCACAAGGTGTTGGAGAATTTAATCATGGGTAGAATGAAACATTCTACTTTTGGTACAATAGGAAGAAAAGAGGGAGAAGATACACTGATAGTGGTAAAGTTGGGGGATTTTTCAGGAAGTCAGCATGGGTGTGGGTCTGGATGAGTGGTTAGGTATGAATAGGAGGGCTGGGGAACTCACCTACTGTGAGAAAAGAGAAGAGGATGCCTGAAGATTGGGAAGAGAAGTATGAAATCCCAGCTAGAGACTGAGGAGAGAGGGGCTTCCTGAGCGCTTCCAGTGTGGTAGTTACTTTCTTGCTGTGACAGAGCACCCGATGAGAGCACCGTAAGGGAATGGGGGTTTCCTTTAGCTTGTGGTTTTAGGGGATGCAGGTCATCCTGGCAGGAATGTGTGGCTAGCAGGAGTGAGGCAGCTGGTCACACTGCACCTCAGTCAGGAAGCAAAGTGACCAGGAAGGGAGACCAGGCTATGTCAGCCTCCCCACAGTGACTCACTCCTGAAGCAAGGCTCTGCCTCCCAAAGGTCCCACAACCTTCTCAAAATGTACCACCAGCTGAGACCAAATGCCCAAACACAGGTCTGTAGACACATTTCACACTCAAACCACAAAAGTAATACTAAGGTTCCCCTGGTGTAAGAGAGACCACGGCTATGTGGTGGAAACAGTTCTTAGCAATGCTTAAGAACAAGTCTCAACTAGAAAGAAGAAATAAATGAGAGATCATTAAAGCTTCAGTACCTTGTATTTCAAAGAAGCCAGCGACGGGGCATTCATATACATAAAAATAAATGATTCTTTAAAAATAATGATAGTGATCTTATAGAGCTAAAACCCATAGACTTCTTCATGACCCTATGTTTAAGCAGGTGTTTTTCATAGAAACTTTCGTTGCAAAGGGATTACAGGATTCTTCCAGTTTGGAACGTAACACCTCGGGCTGGTATTGTGGGTGGCATTAGGTGCTTTGGAAACAAGTTTTTCTTAATTAGCTCAGGTCTTATATTGTACAGAATCTACAGGACACAGTGTGTGAGTTACGAATATATTCCCTCTCTTCCTCCAAAAGCTTTCCCAGACTCCTGCTGATCGCCCATTCACTGTTAATCAGAAACAATCGAATTGTTTTGAATTTTGACTTGCATTGCCACCTGAAAACCACCCTTTCAAATCTAAATGATCTTCCTTAGTGTTAAATACCGTGAGTTTGATGGTGAGACTACAACTAGTCTTCAACCCAGTCAGAGATCTGAGAATGAATTAAATATTACCTGAGTTTATAGGAAGCACAGAAACATAGCTTCGAAAACTTAAACAGACTGCAGAGACCGCTGACTACCTGGACAGTCCCTGATTCCTCAAAATGTTGGAGCATCTGCCGTCAGCATTCTGACCCAGGACCATCTGGCAGACCTTATATGAAGCAGGAATTATGAAGGACTGGCTTACTCTATCTTGGCAGAGATAAACTCTTGGCTGCCCTGTATTGCATGTCCTTTCCTGGACAGTATTTTTGTCTATAGATGAATTAGGACAACCCTTGCCCAGTGGCTAACTGTAACAACTCCATATGGGGGTTATGATGCTCAGTATCTTCTTCGAACCATGAAGGGGGCACTGTCAGGAGGAGCTGACACGTCTCTTAGTCAAAATTCTAATAATATTGAAATGAACTTAAATGTCATATTCTATGAACTTCTGATGCTTTCGAAAACTATAGGGCTGGAGAGATGGCTCAGTGGTTAAGAGCACCAACTGTTCTTCCAGAGGTCCTGAGTTCAAATCCCAGCAACCACATGGTGGCTCACAACCATCTGCAATGAGATCTGATACCTCTTCTGGTGTGTCTGAAAACAGCTACAGGGTACTCATATATAATAAATAAATATTTTTTTTAAAAAAAGAAAACTATATAAACTATATCTGAACTGTTAAACCTTGAATACTCTTAGCTATTTCTATTTGATTAATATTGCAAGCACCTTATTAATTAATTAATTCAGCATTTAATATAATCATGAGTTTACTATCTGGCCCTTAATTGTCATTACTTAACCTTCCTAAACAATAGCAGTTTCTGGAAGGACTGGGTCTAAGCCTTGTATTCTTCAATGAGTTACATAGGCATCATTCCCAAATAAGAGTAACAATATTAATTTCAATTTTGTATCTATATTTTGTATCAGTTATAAAGATTTTTTACCAATATAAGATTATGGCTATACAATACTTTGTTCAAGAATACATTTAGTAATCTCTCCCATATATTTCCTCTGTGCTCGAAATTATGAACATT
Source organism: Rattus norvegicus (assembly GCF_021556685.1). Lineage (NCBI taxonomy): Eukaryota > Metazoa > Chordata > Mammalia > Rodentia > Muridae > Rattus > Rattus norvegicus. The sequence goes on from NC_141547.1 coordinate 100,840,005, forward strand.
TTTAAATTATACCTTAAAATGACAACCTACCTATAATTTATAAAATCACCATAAAAAGACACCCAAACCCAAGGGATCAGGATGATGAACTTCTATACCTTCTTCCTTCTGAATTGGGGCAATGAAAATGCTTTAAAGGGGTGGGAACGGGTAGGAAAATTAGAAAATCTGTTAAGACTTAAGAAAGCTAGCTTTAGCATCTGTTATCCAGTCTCTGTATGCTTAGAAGACTCAGGGTTTGACTGCAGTTCTGACTGGATCTGTCTGGAAGGCTGGATGAACCAAGTCCATCCGGAATCAGCAGCTATTCCTGAAGCTGTTCTGGAAGCAAGTCTCTAGAAACAGCTTCAGGAGACGGGGAGCTGGAATGGTAGATCACCTCAGCATCCCCACAGACAAATCTTGTTAGAACTGCACATTCTGTAATATATGATTCTTACAACCAAAATGTCAGTACTCTTAAGATATTCATATGGGTTGTGCAAAGCACACAGATCGGTTAAGGGTGAATTTTTGCTCCTTGTTTGAACAGGCGAAAGAAAACTATCCTTTCCTTGTATGAGTTAATTTGATCAATAACCGATTGTAATAAATCTTTGTTCGTGCCGTGTGAAGGATGGCATAAGGAATCTTAAGGATTCCATAACCAACAAGATTTATTTCTAATTTTAGCTGAAGTTTTGGCTAGAGACATTTTTATGTCTAAGCCAGTTACAGAGCTGTTCCTGTGCGAAGGGATCAGCAATTCAAGTTACCTGTCCTGTTTGGTTTTTTTGAATTTTTCTTTTCTGTAGCCAAGATCTTCAGGGGGTCTTCCTGTATCATATCTGATCCAATTCACTCTGAAAGGTGTCCAAAGCCTTCTCTTCTTTCCTATTAACACAAACACAGAACCTCTCTTCCAAAATAGCATGTCCTTGGTCCAATAACCCAAAATCATCAAAGGTATAGATTGATTCAAATTAGAAGCCTCCTTTCTCTTCAGGTCTGCCCTATTTTGGCCTCTCTCCCAGGAAATTTTTAATATTATAACCACTAAACTTATAACCACATACATTTTGATAATTGAATCAATTTAAAACAAGCAAAGCAATCTAAACAATTAGTATTATCAATTGAGACAGTGGTCCTCTGATATCTCCTGCCTTGTTCTTACATGAATAATTTTTAATAGTGAGATCAAGGCCTAAATTTATTTATTCATCTACACATTCTTAAATTCTCCCTTCTATGGAGAGTAATATTTCTGTGGGTATATAAATATATCTCCTTTCTCTTTATATAGCATGAATTAGCATCCTCTCCTATATGTTTAGCTTCAATTAAATTCCCTTGTACTTACTACATAAGCCTATTTTCAGGCTCTCAATTTGTCATACCAGGCTAGGCACTCTCAGGATTCCCATGTAGACCAAGTACTGTCCTGGCATCAACTTTTTCAAATTTTCTTTAAAGCGTTTTTCATTCATTCTATTCTATCTCTGTGCCTTTGTTTCTTACCTTTGTGATTTCTTTATTCCAATTAGACTTAAAAAGTCTTAAACAATAATTATGTTCTTTTCTATTCTTTAAAACGATTTAAATCAAATTTCTTTTATCCCTATCCTTATTTATCTGATTGTTGGAGGCAAGCAGCCTCTACCGTCCCGTGCCCCCCCATTTCCTCCCCCCACCTCCCCACTCCCACCCCCACCCCCGCCTTCTGAGCAGTCTGTCTCTTTGCACAGCAGAGTTTCCCAGCACCTCTGAGAAGGGTCTTGGATAAATCCCTGCTATCCTGCTTTGTCCAGATTTGCTTGGAGGACTTTGCTGTGTCCAAGCTCATGCCATGAACCCCAGAATATTACACGCCAATTCAGCACGCCTTTTGTTCTAGTTCTGAACCTGTGCAGCTTGGGGAGGAATCACGTGGCTCGGCTCGGCTCGGCTCGCTCGGCTTGGCAACCAATTCTCCCCACCTCCTAATCTCACTCCACAGTGCATGCTTTCCATTCGGGAATCTCCAATTAATTTTTAAAAGTGAGTGAGGGGCTTTGTACTGGGGGCTTTCCATGGAGATCTCTGGTCTGGCTAGGTGCAAGGGTTCAGATGAGGGGGAGGGAACTCGGGCAGGGAAGGGGAACACCTTTGCCACCTTTGCTGCTGGTGCTGCTTTGCCTCCTGCCGCTGCCACAGGATGTTGGGGCCAGGCTGAGCCAGCAGGGGACTGACTAGCCAGCGAGGGGTGCAGGGTAGTTTCTGGCTTTCCGGAGAGCAGATCTCTTCCCCAAGCAGCGGTGTTACAGCTCTTATGACAGAAGCTCTCAGACGATGGAATCATTCCTGCATACACTTAATCCTTCTAAATAAGATTATTATATTCAGCTTTTGGATGGGTCAGTGTCTGACAGCAAGTACTTCCTATAGGTTTGGCCTGAGAGCTTGGGAAGACCTCATCGACATGTTCAGGGGCGTGGTCCTACTTCTTTGTGACTGATCTGTCTTGAGCCTACATCCTCATACTCGGGGCTTTGCCCTACCTGACCTGTCTCAAACCTCTCTACCGGGGGTTGTGGTGAGGTGAGGGGTGTGTGGGTGCTGTAAGCTACATGAGGGGCCTGATCTCCTGGGAGACTGGAATGCTCCTGTCTAGGATCTCCGGGAATTTGACCTATCTTGACCAGGAATCAGGGTACCTTTCACAGCCCACCGCCCTACATGTTGGAGATGTAGGACATGTTGGACAACATCTGTCACATTAATAGTGATCACTCCTCAAATTACCCCACCAGCAGTGACACAAATGCCCTGTCACCTGCCCAATGTTTTGATTCACAAAGGAAAGACACAAACACACAGCCTTCTATTTTAATATGCCTTAAACAATGTAATGGCTGGGTCACTCCCTGACTTCCACATAGCTAACGCCTCCTCTCTGCTTTGAATTATTATTTACTAAAATCTTTATTCCAACTTTGCTATCCCAGACCCAAACAGGGGGGAGGTCGTTGGCCCCTGGGGCCACTCTTCCGGCTCTTACAAGATTGTACGCTGTCTTCTACAGCGCTCAATCCTGAACCTTCTTTCCTGGCAATGGCGAGTCTACATTGTTCTTCCTCTGTCACCTTGCCCATGAATTCTAAAGTCCTGCCTCTGTCCGCCTGCCCAGCCATTGGCCAATAGCAACTTTATTTACCAATTAGAAACAGCTTGGGCAGGACGCCTCAGCAGGATTCTCATGCAAGCATCAATCCGAATCTACAACAATCTCTACTAGCTTAAAATTTCAATATATTGAACATTCGCTCCAACCCCTTGTTTCTGTGGGTTTTTTTTTTTTAAGGTCTTGATTCTTCCGTATTTTATTTTGTTATGTTCTCATCTACTTTTATGTTTGTTATTCTCCGTGTTTTCACAGGTTTCCTCTTCTGTTAAGAAGTTATGCAACATGTATGCATGCTTGCGTGCATGCATGTGTTGCCTGCACGTATGTCTATACCTTGTGCATAACCTGGTACCAACAGAAGCCAGAGAGGTGTCAGATCTCTTTGGCCTTAAACTCCGGCATGAGCTCACCTTCAATGTTTTCCTTCCGTGTTCTCAGTTATTACTTGAATTACTCCTTTCCTTCCTCCCTGTCTGCATAGAGTTGCAATCAGATGGTTCTCACAAACTCTCGTGTTATATAAACCCTCTCCTATTTTCTGGGCGGTGTTCTGAAAATTTCCTGGACCTGTCCTTCCTCATCTACCCTCCTGTTGTGGTTGTTCTGCTGTTAGGTCCATGTGTTGTGCTGCTGGTTTTTAAATAGAATATGTGTCGGTGTTTTGCCTACCTGCATGTCTGTGTACCGCTTGTGTGCCTGGTAGCAGTGGAGGCAAGAGGGGGAGGATGGACTCCCCCTAACTGAGTAATATATGGTTGTGAGCTGCCATGTGGGTACTGGGAATCAAACCCAGTTCCTCTGGAACTGCAGCCAGTGTTCTTCACAGATAAGCCATCTTGTTATGTAATTCCGGTGCATATTTTGTTGTTGTTTTGGGGTTTTGTTTTGTTTTTTTGTTGTTGTTGTTGTTGTTGTTGTTTTTCCTTGAGCTTATCAAATCTTCTGGTCATGCTTTCTGTATATTTTTAATTTTGGGCTTTTTTTTTTTTCAACATAGTTAACGGACTTATTTTATACCCGCTGCCTCCTCATTCCAATAGCTGCTGCTTCCTCGTCTGTCTGTCATCTCGTTCTTGCCAGGACCTGCACACGGTACATTATTTCCTTTCACGTTTTCTGATTTCAGCCACATGCGCTAGCTTCTTTAGAATCTATCAATGGCGAGTCCTGAATCTGCTGTTGAAAACGGAACCTTCAGAATAGACTCGTGTTTGTTCCTGCCAGTCGCCTGGAAACTACAAATTAAGCTTCGCTGTAAATGTATTTCTTGGGTTGAGTTTTTTTTGGACTCTGGGACTGCAAGACTAAGAAAGATGGCTGGCTACGAGTCTCAGGAGAGCTTTCAGGCTCTCTTGTTCTCAGGACAAAGGAAAGGCAGGAGGTCATATGTTCGGGTTCCTCCCTGAACGGAGATTGTATCCTTCAGGCTCTGCTTTAGGCAGAGGCAGAGTCCCCGACACTGCTGACTTGGAATCCTCATGGACTACCTTGCTCACTGAGACAAATGCTCTCTGGAAAATTTCCTCAAGAAGCTGCTCATCTTCTGGCTTTTACTTGTGTTGATTAATGTTTGACCTTCAAAGATTCTTTACTTGGCCATCCTAGAAATGTAGTTCAAAAGACCCAATGGCAGAGTGGAAGAATTCATAGAGTGAGAATATCCCTTATCAAAAGCAATCTTCAGATTCTGCGCCATCCCAGCCCTGGACTCGGGGCGTGGCTAGCTCAGTTGGTGAAGTGTGTGCTGTGCAAGCACAAGAACCTGAGTCTGCTCATCCACACCTAAGGGTGACGGAGCAGCTCATGAGCTCAGTGCTGCTGACACAGTGGAGCCCTCGGGTTCTGTGCCATGCAGTAGAGACTCTCGGCGAGCCACAGGCCTACTAGAGGTCTCAACTAAAACTACAATGTAGAACTCCAGAAAAATAATACTAGAGGTGTCCTCTGGTCTCTGCACACATCAGCATACATGTTCATATGCACCTGAACATACAAATTAAAAAGAAAAAAGAAACAAGAGAAAAAGAAACACAGGGCAATCTCATTAAAAATTCTAATACCATTTTTATAGAAGTATTTTAAAATCATAAAATTCATATAGAAGCATAAAAGCTCTTGGGCTAAAAGCCAGAGCAATCCAGAGCAAAAGAACCCTGTTGAGGAATCACCATACCTGACTTCATGTTCTACTGCAAAGCCATAGTAACAAAACCAGACATATAGATCAACAGAACAGAAGATCCAGATATCAACCCGTCTATCTATAGCCACCTGATCTTGAACAAGACATAAAAATGCAGATAGAGTAAAAGGCAAATACTTCTACAAATGGTTCTAGGAAACTGGATTTCCAGGTGGGGAAGAATAAAAGTTCTATTTCTCAGCCTGTACAAAACTCATCCCACAGTGGGTCAAATATATTAAAGTATAATCTGAAACCCTGAAATTAATAGAGAACAGAGGAAAAAAATACTTTAGAATATAGGCATAGGCAAGAACTTCTCAATGGGGCTCCAGTGCTCGGGAAAATAATACCAACAACTGACAAAAGAGGCCTCATAAAACTAAAAAGCTTTTGTATCACCAAGGAAACAGTCCAGCGGGGAGAGGATCTACAGAAGGGGAAAGGAAATCTTTGCTGTCTAAACAATGGCAGAGGATTAATATCTAGAACATACAAAGAGCATTTAAAAAAAAACAACTAAAGAGGAAATCAAGCAACCGGGCAAATGAGTGTGCAAATGGGATAGTTAGATATCTCTGAAAAAGTTAAATACAAGTGTGAAAATCATGTTCAACCCCAGAAACCAGCATAAAAATGCAAACCGAAACCACGGTTTGTCTTACCTGAGCCATGATGGCAGCCATTAAGAAAGCAAATGCTGGTGAGGAAGTGGGGGAGGGGAACCTTTATACCCTGATGGGAATGTAAACTAGTCACTCAGCAACTGTGAAAGTCCTTATGGAGCTCCTAAAAGCTAAGGTCAGACGGACCTTCCACTCTGACTAGCTCTATCTAGCACTGTTTACCCAGAGACCCCCAAGTCAGCATGTCATAGAGACGCTTGTGCGTCAACGCTTACCTACTACCGTGCCATTCACAAAGCTAAGCTGGGGAATTAGCCTAGGTGTCCTGTCGCGCGCCCAATGTCCCGCCAGCAAGAACGACGCGCGGCAACAGGATTCTTCTGCGAGCAAGCCTTTACTGTGTTACAGCTCTTCTTAGTGTTACAGCTCTTCTCAGTGTTACAGCTCTTCTTAGTGTTACAGCTCTTCTCAGTGTTACAGCTCTTCTCAGTGTTACAGCTCTTCTGAACAGGGACCCCGAGCAGCAAAATCGCTCGGCTTATATAGACAACAGTATGCTAATTATCTCTCAGGGATTGGTGGGGCTTGGATCACCCCACTACTTGTCCTCCAGGGATTGGCGGAGAATGAATCACCTCATTAGCATATTAACGGTCAACTAACACCTGGTGCATAAACTGCACATGTGCAGTACCGCTGTTCACCACTAGAGGGAGCCCTAGCAAGGGGACAAGCCTGCACATGCGCAGTAAGTCGTTTATATCCAGACAAGGCTGGATGTCGGCCATCTTTGTTTCGCCGCGCCGCTCTCTACAGTGTCCAAGGACAGAAGGGTGGATAGGGAAATGTGAGGTATAAGCCCAATGGAATTTCATTTCCGCCACAAAGAAGAATAAAGTTATAGAGTTTATAGGAAAATGGACACAACTGGAGATGAATCATATTGGGTGAATTACACCAATCTCAGAAAGATCCACGGGTAGCAGGCAGAGCGAGAATGACCAGGCCTGGCTTGGACTTTCGAAACCTCAACCGGCAGTGGCCCACTTCCTCTGACAAGATCACACCTACTTCAACAAGGTCTCCTAATCCTGCTCAAATACTGCCATTCCCCTGTGACTGAGGATTCAAATATGAGTCTGGGGGTGGGGGATGGGGTCGTTCTTACACAAACCACCACGGGACAGGCAAGAAAGAAAGGGTAAGGGTATGAAAAGTAATAAACTTTAGTCTGGTGGGGTCTACTGCTTCTCAAACTGTGTTTGAATTTTCTTCATCTTCCCTGGGGCTGTGGTTTGTATAGAGAGCATCCTAAAAAAGGCTCACGAGTTAAAGGCTTGGCTGCCAGCTGACAGGCTCTTGTTTAATGGCTGGGTAATGAGGGCTCTGATCTCATCAGTGGATTAAGTTATTGATGAATTTGTAAGTTGATGGCAATAGAGGGTGGGCGGGAGTAGGGACTTTTCAGAAGTGGGGCATGTCCTTAAGGGATGTGGCGGTTTGAATATGCTTGGCCCACAGGTTGGCACTATTAGAAAGTATGGCCTTGTTAGAGTAGGTTTGACCTTATTGGAGGAAGTGTGTCACTGTGGGGGTGGGCTTTGAGACCCTTCTCTCAGCTGCCTGGAAGCTAGCCTTCTGTTTGTCTTTGGAACAAGGTATAGACTTTCAGCTCCTTCTCCAGCATTATGCCTGCCTGGATGCTGCCATCCCCAACTAAATGTTGTCCTTTATAAGACTTGCCTTGGTCATGGTGTCTGTTCACAGCAATGAATCCCTAAGACAAAGGATATAGTTTGTCAGGTCCCCATACTTAGTCGCTCATGTGCTTCATTACATGCTGCCCACCACAATGTTTTACCTCATCTCACGTGGTCCCAGCAGCAATGGAGTCGGCATGCATGACTGAACTCTGTGAACTGTGAGCCACAGTGCATCCCTCCTCCCCAGAGCTGCTCTCTCAGGCATTTTGTCACCACAGGAGAAACTGACTAACATACTATGGATGTTCTTATCCGGGACTCTTCATTCTCTTTAGTTTCTTTATCTAAAATATTTCCTCAAGAGCAGGAACCTTTACTGCTGGATTAAAACAGAGATTCTGAGGACAAATAATTCTGAAAAGAAAAGAATCACCAAGAGAATATTCCCTAGTTGTATTTGGAAATGAAGTGTTTAAGAATAATCTCTTATAAACATGAATGAAAAAACTCAGAAGGAAAAAAATACTAGTGAAGCAAATGTTCAAATGTATATAAAAATTAACAATTCATGGTCAGGGTATATGTACTCCAAAACTGCAAAGATGGATTACTACTTAAAATCTGTTAATGATATAATACATTAAAGGACCAAAAAAAAAAAAAAAACAAAAACAAAAACAAAAAACAAAAAACAAAAAAACCCACTTCAACACAAGGAAAAATGTTAAAATTCAGAGTCCATTCCAACAATAACCCTAACTTAGAAGGATATTTCCCTCAACTGCTAAAGGATATCTACCAAAGCATACAGTGAACATCATGTTTTGATGGTGAAGCCCTTTCAGGGTCCCAGGAGGAAAAAGCAGACAGAAGGAAAGAGATGGGGTTTTCTGCCGTGCTTCGGAGGAAGAAGAACACAACAATCATGTAAGGCCTTGGGGAGAGCTAGGGTCTGCGACCTCCACACAGACAGGTGGCCAAGGATGTTTGGCGGGGTCAGGTGGAACAAGCCACTACGTTTAGGCAGAGGAGAGACAGAGACAATAAATTGGTAAGGGCACGCTTTTCCAAGTGGGGGATGTCTGCGCACAGCAATTTTGCCTAGAAGGCAAGTTATGAAACGACGAGTTGTGCGTGAGTGTCTTTTATATGTGGATTGAAGGGTCTTGGGAGTGGGCTGGTAGTGTAATCCCTACCAGCAACAGCAAAAGCAGAAGTTGGGTTAGGGCTGGTGGTAGCCAATCCCGGAACTAAGCTAGGTAGGACAAAGGGGAAGCCAGGAGAGGCCGGAGCGCAACCTGATCCTGGGCAAAGGCAGTAAAATTTAAAACTTCACGCTACCCATCTTTCACGGAAATGATTCCACAGACTCTTCATTTTCAAATTTGGACGCAAAGAGCACCTGTGTACTCCTCTTGCACTGAACTGTCTTCACCTGTAGACCTCAGCTGTACTTAGGCGTCAGTAAAACTCAATAGCCAATGCGGTTGATTCTAATGCTCTTGGATTGCCTTGACACTAAGCTTAGGTTCATTAGCTGTTATCAGGGTGTTGGTTCAGTGGTCTGAGAGAAGTGTAGCCAGACTTCGGCTACATTGTGGGCTTTTTCTTTTTCCACCCTTCTCCAACCTTTTCCCACCCTTTCACCACCCCTAACCCTAGATAGGAGAGAGAAAAGGATAGAGGGCAAAGGGGGTGATGTTATAAATAGACTACTTCCTGCTGATTAAGAGCATTGAGTTCCTTGGGGCAAGTTTAATCTTTGTTGGGATGTCTAATTTCTTCCCCTTCCTGTTATTGTAAAAATACAATAATAGAAAGAGTAGGGTTGTCTTTTACCCACTCTAGGTCCGGCACCGAGGTGCCCCAAGATATCTGCTAGATATCTTGGCAAAAACATATCCCAACTCCATGGTGGCCCGTGTCTCTTGCCACCACATACTTTCCTACACTCAAACCGTCACCTAAAAGAACACACAACCCAATAACCTTCGACCCAGATGTTAAGATATAATTGCCCACTTAAACATACAAAGCCCTGTACCATCCATCCCTTAAGAACATTAATAACAACCTGTAAACACACAGAGCAGAATCTTAACGTCACCTGCCATGGCTTCTCACCCTTTTCTCTCTCCTGTCTCCTCCTTTCTGTTCAGTCTCCTCCTCTTCCTTCAAACTTCTCTCCCGCCCATCCTTCCTTCTCCTCCAATGACAGGCCTCCTTCTATCCTGTACCTGCCCCTCACCAGTACTTTACAAATTCAATGGGGAGAAGGTTCTGGTGAAGTCACCTGATTCCTGAGTACGTGACTAGACAGCTGTCCTTGGGGCAGTGGAATGAACATCAAAATACAGATAACTTCAGGGCGAACCACAACACCTTCCTCCTCCCCTTCCCCTTCTTCCCTTTCTCTTTCTTTCTTCCTCCTTCTCTTTTTCTTGCTTCCTGTTTTTGTACAACTACTTAACAAACCATGATTAACACCAACCAACCAACCAACCAACCAACCAACCAACCAACCAACCACCACACCTCTTGGGGCCCTAGCATTTATTTACCCTCTGAAAAGCCCCCAGAATTCCAAATATCACACAATCACGGAAACTATCTGCAGCTGGCAAATCATAGTCTGTTGCGGTGGACAGTCTGAAACAGCCCCATATCCCACACCTGGGATTAAAATGAAAGCACACCCTTACAGTATTTCTGTATTTTTAAGGAAACCAAAATTATCGCTAGAGAGAACCATGCGTCTTGCAGATCAGAGAGAGAAAGGCGGGCTAAACTCAGCAGTGTGCAGCCTCACTGCTTCTCTTGGGACTGCAAACCATTCCCTAGCTCCCCGACCTGTACCCTTCGTTTGTGGGCTGGTACTAACCCCATAGGCATTTAGGATGTAACATGCTCCTCACATAAGTTACAAGGCGAGCCTCCACAAATTAAACTTTCATTACCTATAAAGCTAAATTGAAGATAATGTTCCTGGAGGCAAATTCTATACCACCAAATGCAGAACAGTCGTGAGGGAGAAAATGGTCTTTACAATTATCCCCTAAAGTTCGTAAAGAAAAGGCCAGTGTTGTACGGGATCCATGCGGGAGACGATTCCTTACCGACTGGCTACGGCTTATAAAAATGCCAATCCAAAGGAATTCTAATTAAAGATTTTTTTCCCAGATGAATCTCCCTGGAGCAAGACAATGCTTCCGTGCTCTAACTACTCTCAATCTAGGATCAGGGTGTAAAGGATATGAGAGGCCACTAAGGAAGGGCAGATCACAGTGGGTAGCTGTCTGTATCCTCATGCTAATTATGTTCTCCCCTAAACACCTGTCTGCAGTGTCAGACTGAGGGACCCTGTCCCCAGTCGGTTCTGATTGGTAAATAAAGATGCAGACAGTCAATAGCTGGGCATGGCAGACTAAGGCAGGACTTTTAGGATTCCTGGACAAGGGACCAAGGAAGGAAGGAGGGAGAGGAAGATCCACCATGCTGGGAGAAGTTAGAGAAGAGGAAAAACTACCCCTGAGAAAGTGGGGGACAGTGAGCATAGCCATCATGTAGGAGTTGGGGAAGAGTGGCCCCAAGAGGGCCTCCCGACTGGGTGTAGGGCAGCAAAGATGGACTATAGGTTTTAGTAAGTAGTAACTGGGAATATCGGAGGGAAGTAGATTGCCTTGTGGGGGTTAAGAGGCGGCCCAACCATTGAGCTGTTTAAGGCACATGAAAGTGTAAAGGCTGTGTATATGTCTTTCATTCGGGAACTCAGAACATTAGAGTGGGTATCAAGGAACGTGCGGCAGCCGCCAGGGCTGAACTGAGCAGATTAATTGGGTACAGCAACCACAGTGAGCACAACGGTTTGCACTGCACTGTAAAGAGACGTTTCCCTGAAAGCAGCTTTTCCTTGTTGCTGTGTTTTCCCCTCCTCCTTCAGACCCTCTTCCCACATCTGCTTGTAATTTTATTAATGTTGCGTACCTACAGCACATGTTGTCTTTTGTTTTATACCTCTAGCACACAGTACGCTTCATTTTCTAGCAAACCATTTTGAAGGCAAATTACATGCTAAAATTCTATGGGTTCTTGTGGCTTCTTCCCAAGGCGACCCCACGGGTCTGCTTGACAGAAGCCTTCCCTAGCTGTTAAGGGACAGCGCCTTTTCACCTTGGATGCCCACCAGCCCTTTCCAGAGTGTTCCAGAGCAGAGGGAACGTGAAATTCCCTTCACTTCCACCTGCATCCAGGAACCTAAAGTCTTTCTTCTTCATTCCTAGAACTGACATCCAAGGAGTCCTCTTTTTTCCCCATCACCTCTGAAAGGCAGGCAGGCAGTCACTGGGGTAGGATTTGGCCACGGCCAGGATAGTCACTTTTATAATTAAAGTCATAAAGCAGAGGTGTCAAGTCACCGGGAGTTGAGGAGCCATCTGGACCCTCATACCAGTGTTTATTGTGAGGATTAAAAAGCATAAGGTACTGTAAAATGGGAGACCTCATACAAATGGGAGGAATTACTGTAATCCAAATCCATAAAAATAAACAAAGACCCAAACAACACTGGTGATTTGCTCAACAGCCCTGTGAGGTTAAAGCCTGAAGATGTTTTTCTTTTAAAGTCACAGACAGAATTAAAGACTGGTGTGTCACACAAAGGGATGGGCCCGAGGCCAGAAAACTCTTCTTCTCTCCACAGCCTCTGTGCTGCTTCTGTGAGAATGTGGTGGGACCACTGCCTGCCATTTGGGGACTGACATTTCTTTGCTTTCGAGTTTTCAGATAGCATAGAGTAGCACTGCATTATTCTAATTTGAGCCAGTTTTCTACCCCAAGGTACAACTTTTAAATAAAATTTGTCCTCCTCAAAGCCTAAAAAAAATCAAAAACAAACAAACAAACAAAAAACCAGCATCCCTTTACTTGGGAATATAAGAAAATAAAACTCAACTGACTTGCTATAACCAAGCAATTTGGAATCCTAGTTACATCTTGGAAGAGCAAAAGATCATTCTCCTGCCACACCCCCTCACCTCGTCCCAGATACCCCAATCCCAGTGCCCTGTGTGACTTGAGAGAATCTTGCAGGCAGTAAAAGCAAGGCTTCAGAAGTTCCATCCAGGGTTTGTTGCCCTGGCCCCTCCAGTAGGGCCTAGTGCCAAGGAGACTCTGAGAAATCACAATATAACACACTCTCAAGGTCCTAACTCCAGATTTACATATAAGGGTGGTGAGAAGTGCATGCACCTGTGTTCACTATTTCATTAAGTGTTAACTGAATGTTACATTTCAAACACTAGTCCCTTCCTTTTTCTTTGTTATTAGAGCTCAAAAAAAAAAAAAAATACCCTAGGGATGCCTAGGGAGCAAGTCTCTGAAATAGCGGTCTTCCTCTCTGAATGTTTCACCCCTGTTTCTCTCTCCTCCCCTTTCTTTCTTCTAAGAGAAACCACAGCAATAGTTTCTTGTTGAAAGACCACATTCCCACTTCCCTTGTGGACTACAAATATTATTTCCACTCTGTAATGCCACGGCCCATTTTCCCCTCTAGGCATTTTGACCATCTGCATGCACATGTGGAAAACAAAACAAAACAAAACCCAGTCCTGCTTAAGGTCAGATCAAACCTCTCTTTCCTTCTGCCTTCCATCACTCTAGAGCTGCCATTGATAATCTAATAGACACTAAAATTTCTCTTCCTCAAGGCAGATAACACAAATAGAACCCTTTTCCCAAACAAAGGCCTAAAACTGATCCTCTTTCCTACCCTCGGTATGGCAGAAGTCATAAGGAAATTCTGTGATCTCTTTACCTGATAGTAAGTCCCATGATTCTCATTTCACAAGGCTTCCCGCTCCACACCCAGAGGGAAGAACCCTGCACAAAGAAGCCGAGAAGGATCTGGACAGATGGGCCTAGCTGCATTTCCTCGTCCTGACTGTTAGCATAACACCACACTTCTATTGACCACTCATAGCTCTACGTGATTGCTTATAACTCATCAAATGTAAACATAAATTCAAAGACATTTCCCTGCACCTTTACGTCTTCAGTTGAAACATCCACGTCTCCTGTGAGATTACAATCAAGTTATAATCAGACCTGTTATGCTTTCTTCTTGCTAGTGTCTTTCCTGTGTAGAGATGTCAGTCGTGATGCCCACAGAGAAACCCACCTCCCTACCAGGTACACGCTGCAAGCAATTCCCTTACAACACTAGACCAATCACAGTAACAACCATGAGGACTTTCACCAGAACAAACCCCACTAAGATGGTCAGTTAGCCATGGTTATCAATGTGATTGGGTTGAAAAGTGCCTTGGAGATTAAAGAATACTTCTTACTATATGCATGTGGGCATTTTCAACCAGGATTGGCTAAGACACATAAGACCCTTTCTGAACGTGGGTGGCCCCATCCCATCTCCTAAGGGCCAACAATGGCATCAAAAGTAGAAGAGAAGAAAGGCCACTGTGTTAGCTTAAATGAGAACTAAATCCTCAGTTGGCTCACAGGTTGGAATTATTGATTGAACTGTTTGGGAAGAATTACGAGGTGTGACCTTGTTGGAGGAGGTGTGTCACTGGGGCACGCTTTGAGATCTCAAAAGATGTAAGCCATTTCCAGAGTCTGTCTGTCTGTCTGTCTCTCTGCCTCCAGCTTGTGGATCAAGATGTGAGCTCTCGGCTGTTCCAACCACCATGCCCTGGCTCTGCTGTCTTGAACTCTTATCTTCTGAGACCATAAACCACAAATAAAACACCTTTTCTTACAAGTCGCCTTGGCCATGATGTTGTATCATAACTTAGCAAACTAAGATGTCCGTAGGCCAGGCACTTCCTCTGTGCGTGCTGATCACCATGATATAAGCTGTTCAGTTCGGTCATGACCGTCCTGCAGTGACGGAGTGAAATTTCTGAGACCGAGAGTCAAAAGAGACACCTCTTCCCTTGAAGTTTTTGTCCCAGCTCTTTAGGTCACATTGGCAGACAGAAGACAGACAAGAGGTTATTCATTCTCACAATGTAGCACAAAAACTAAACTAAGGAACGGTTTGAAAATAATTAAGGGAAATGTCCCTTTGATCCCCATTGGTGATCGTTCGCAGGGTTATCCCGTTGTTAGTTACAGTCATCAGTAGCTACCCCCGGGAGACTGGTTTAGGGCAGCACCTCATGATGTACAGGGAAACCCAATAATGCTAAACCCCTCCCTTAAAGTCCCAGCGCTGCATATAACCTCTATACACCATCCTGTGCGAGTTCAACCATCTCTGACTGATTACACCATGGAGCCCAGGGCTTGAAGATTGACTGTACTTAAGGATGGTTAGTAGACGGCTTGACGTTCCTTCAAACATCAGGCTAGAAGAACTGCGTCTGTGGATCTGACGTTGGCAAGGCACGTCATGCTGATGGAGCACCTTTGCACTCATGATTCCCCATTGTACAGTAGCAGCCATGTTCATGGTCTCGGTCAAGCAACATAGCTAGGAGGTGCGTATGATTAAACCAAACTCAGACTCCTTTTGCCCCACATTTCCTGAAGTAGGCACAGGTGATAAAATATGAAGGATATAATGTGTTCAGATGTGAAAAATATAGAAACATTTAAAATATCACAAAATCCATATTTTCTAATACACATGCTTTTCTTTGCATCTGATACTGTGGTTTTAAGTTATAACAGTCTCCACTTTTCTCCCAGTGAGTTAGCAGTGTTCGTGGATTGCGTGGTGTTAACACAGGCCCTGCTTGCATGCTAGCTTCTCCCATATGGTAATCATTATTTACTGATGGCAATACTCACTGGATGTGACCCACGTGTCAGTGACATCAAGAAAAGCTTGTTTAAATGATCTGAAGCAGGGCCACAGCTGTAACTTCATCCTGGCACAGCTTGTCAGGTAAATAGCATGGTCTTTTCAAACACGAACGCATCACTTTCTTCCGTGGCATTTGTAATTTGTTAAACGCTCAGTCTGTGAGTTCCTCCCGCACAGCAAAGGCATGTGTCCAACCTCCGTACTCATCTCTTGCAGACACATGACTTCTATATAATATCTCATTTAGTTTTTATATGTAAAGGAAATACATGTGTGATATACACATGCACAGTACACGGTTGCAGATTTTAAGCACTTCCTGTGACTACTGTGAAATAATTCGTCACTCGGTGGTATAAATGCAAACTGCTCAGTCAAATGCTTTCCTACAATAGGATAGGAAAATAGACCAACTGCTTGTTCTGTTTAGAAGGAAAAGCAAAACAAAACAAAACAACAGCAACAACAACAAAGCCGTGATACTTCAGAAGTGTTGCTTTGTGAAACATAATGCATCTGGTATGTATAGGCTTGGTCCTCACCGAAGCCCCAGGAGTGTCTGGCTGGGATCTCTGACATTGCGAACCAACTTGTTCATACCTTATTAAATGTGCCAACATCCAACACTTCTCTGTTTTGAAATAATGGGTAGCTTTTCAGTAACTTTTGTTAGTAACTTAACCATTAGCTGTTTAAAAAAAAAAAAAGGAGCCACCAAACCATGACAGAATGTATAATAATGTAAACCCCTTTAGTCCTGACTCCTAGCACAATCAGAAGATATTCTAATGGTTACGCAAACCTGAACCTCAACCTTAGGCCTGGACTTGGGTCTTCCTACTTATCACCTGTGTGGTAACAGGCAATTCTCTTGTTTCTCTAGCCTTCCTTCTGACTTGCTAAATGAGAATGAAACAATGTTTCTCCTTGCATTTCGTCACTGGGTGGCTGATAAAAGCACAGATCAAATACTGTTCATTCTTCCAGCCTTAGGGAACCCCACAGAGCTGCACGCAGCTGCCTCTTGTTGAAAACATCCAGTAACAATGAAGTTCCCACCGCTTTAGATGTCTCTATTGCAGTTGCACTACTCTTAGAATTCCTGTTGATGTTCATCTCTGTCTTCCCGCCTCCTTCCGTTGACCCTGGTTGTAATCCACTCATGGGGATGATGAGTTGGGAATAAGCCTTGGTGCACAGTTCTAAATCAGACCAAACAGGCTAACTTCATCTCCCTCCCACCCCTGTCTAATTTGTTTCTCCAAGGTCAACTATTGGCAAATCCTTTCCAGAGATAGCATGTTTGCAAAGTCACTTGTGGGGCAGTGGACCGTGACAGGAAACTTGGTAAGGTTGAGTGGGAAGGAAGCCCCAGAACCTCTGAGAGGGTGGTAGGAGCTTTACCTGTTTCTGACCAGACCCTGTTACGTGACTGCGCTCACTACATACGAACCTGTGGTCACGTAGATCAGGCCTCTCTCTAAAGGCCCTGAGGGTTTAGCCAATAAGCTTCCTTTCCCAGACATTGTTTCCTGCATGAAGTATTTACTCACTGGTCCACCCTGAGGAGGTGGTATGCACCCTGAGCATGGACAGTCCCTTTCATCAAGAGCCACCGTGGGGAGCATGACGCTGCCCCTCCGTGCTCCCAGACAATTGCTGAGGACGATTGCCCATGAGCTAAGCCGTAGTTCCCCATTCCTCTCCGGTTTCTTCCCGACTCCATGTGGTTTCCAGTAGCCTTCGGACTCAGCCTGTGTCTTTTCTCACTCAGGCTGAGGCCCCCCAGCCTTGGCTGCGTCCTCCCAGCCCCTGGGTAGTACTTCCCACAAGCCCATCGCACCATAGTGCCTCGTGTTTTATCTGCACCCCAGTGGTGAGGCGGAATGTGGGGCCACAATCACTAGTCACCTATTCTCCACTCATTGTCTATCAGTTTATCTCCACAACATTTATGAAAAGAGGTGCCCACGACCAATGGAATCCCCCAGTGCTTAGCAGAAGTTCAGCGCCAGTGAAATTCCGACTCAGAGTAATGACCCTTCTGAGACTTCATTTCCTACCTTTACGTCTTCTATTTCTTTTTCTCTTCTTCTGCTTGTTTCGGAGCTAAATCAAAGAGAGGCCAGTGGCAGGTCCTTATTGAAAACAGACCTGTGATTTAGAGGGGTGCGTGTGTGAGTGTGTGTGTGTGTGTGTGTGTGTGTGTGTGTGTGTGTGTTGGGGAGCTGGACAAGTGTTTGGCTGCAATGCCTGTGGTATACGTAGCAGACAGCCTCCAGCTGCCTTAGCCGCAGAAACAAACTGCTGTGGTCCTTACCTACCAGATTTCACAGCGGAAGCTTTATCTTGAAGACGAAGTGGTATTTTCATTAAGCAAGCTTGTCCTATAATTATCCAGCAAGGACTAGCTGATGAAATAAACAGTAACACACATACGTCACACACATTGAATCAGGCACCGTGGGGCTTATATTAATGTCAGGGGCGTAGAGCTCAGTTCCCTGCTTCTGGACCCCCCCCCCTCTATTACCGACACCTGAGCTGGCGATCCTTTAACCAGAGTCCAGTGGCGTTGGCAACAGCAAACTCCCCTGTGCCAAGGCTAGCTAATTGCTATTCTGAACCTAGGGCCTGGTCTTTAGTCCTTTATATTAAGTATTAATTCTCTCTGGTACAAGACATAAGTAAATAGTTACACAATTGGAGGTGATTATCAAGTATAACATGAAAGGCAAAATAATTGAAAAATTCAATCCTTAAAAATGAGTGTGTGTGTGTCTGTACTATAAATTCTGTAATCAAAAAACAAATTTCAAACGTGGAAGAAATACCTGCAACATGCATTTCAGAAAATGGCTACAGTGTTTAATATATGAAAGTTCTTAAGCCACATTGAGATCCACACCCTACCTGGAAAAATAAAAAACATAAACATAGATTTTTTTTCCCAAAGCAAAAAAAGCCAAATATTCAGTGTAATAATTATACTGTCCAGGAAGAATGTTTAGGTTCTCCAACATTTACAGTAGTAAACTGTGATAAAGCAAGATTCTAATTTATGCTTACAAAATTTGCCTGAAAATTAAAAATCAAAATGTCCATTAATAATTGAAAAAAATAAGGTTCAATTTGGAAAAAATTAATTATTTCTAAGCAAAATATTAGAAAACAGTACTGTGGTATGATCTTGGTAGGATACCTAAATAAATTATGTCAATTAATCCAAAAATGTAAAATGAGGTTTAATAGTTTTAAAAAGTACGGTTTAATGGTATAAAATATTTGTGACTATAGTTATATTTTTGCAAAAATAAAGTGAAAAAGAAAACAATTTTGTAATGATTTTAAATATTTAACAGTGAGAATACACTATTTTTATGTCAGGTTGTTACGTAAATGCTCTCTTGCTGGACTTAACATCTTATAGGATCCAAGGGAGCAATGAGTTTTTCCTCTGTGAATTTGCTAAATATAAATTTCTACAAAAATATCTGATGGAAGCGTTAACTAGAACAAGGCTAAGAGAGAACTTTACTTTTAGAACGAGCCCCTCCCCCGTGAGGGAGAATTCGTTAGTGTAGTCATCAGCATTTTCTCCCCTTGCAATCCAGAGACTTGCCGCATCGCACTGAAAGACGGTTTCTCAATCACACCCAAAGCATTACATAATTTCACAAAATACTTTTCTGAAGCGCAGATACACTCTTCCGGGTGGATTAGCCTGTTTTGATTATAAAGAAGAAGGACTCGTTCAGCTCTCTACAGGATCGCACACGGTGCTCCCGGCACTGAGAAGCTGTGTCTCTCACTGCTGACTTGGTACCTGCTTCTGCTCTGGCCTTCGCTGGCTTTCTTTGTTACTAGCTCAACAGCCCTCCTACATCATCTTGCTCCAGATCACAGAAAGCTGGACTTCAACGACTAGCCCGACTGCTTCCCTCACTGGAGGGCGGTGGGTGGGGTGGGTGGGGATTTCTTACCGAAGATGGGACGCTGAATATAGTAGGCAGTAAGACTGATAAGCAGTGAGCTTACAGTGGCAGGATTTGTTCTAAGCGTACACTCTGCCAAAGTATGGATGGAGGGAAAAAAAGATAGAAAATACATTCTTAAAGTTTAAGAGACATATTTAGTGCAGCAAAACGTTTAATTTTAAATATAACAGGAGTTCCAAAAATACACGGAGAAACAGTGCATAAAGGAAGAGGCAGTATTTGAATTTGGGGATTTTTTCCAAAAATGCAAAATATATCAAAACACAAGATGTACAATGTAGCTCAAGAGAGTTGTATTAAAAAACAAAAACAAACAAATACAAAAAAAAAAAAGTGGTAGGGCTAGAGAGATAGCTTAATCAGTACAGCGCCTTGCAAGCATGAAAATGCGAGTTCAATCCCAAGAACCCACGTTTTGTTTTGTTGTTTTGTTTTGTGTTTCTTGTTTTTTAAAGTGTGGTGGCATGGCTGTAATCCCAGCATTGAAGAGACAGAGACAGGCAGGTCCCTGGAGCTCACTGGACAGCCAGCCTAGCCTACTTCTCAAGTTTCAGATAAAAGACTGTCCCGGTAAAGACAGCACCCGGGGTTGTCCTCTAGCCTACAGACACAGTAAAACTCATTGAAGAGATCATAGCCAAACACTGAAACCCAAAGGTAGAGTAACATTTTCCAAAGAGTCAGAAAGAGATTACCTTCAAAGAAACAAGGCCCATGGCTGACTGTGTCAGAGCTTACGTAAGCAACACAGTGGACTATGTTCTTTAAATAAAAGGGAAATAAATGCCTACGAACCTAGAATTTCACACCCTGTGAAATATCCTTCAAGAATGAAAAGTTGAATAAACACATTCAGACAACAGAATGATATATTTCAAAAGAATCTGACAGGGTATTACAAGAAATAAAGGAATATAATAAAATAAGAAAGAAAAGAGGGAAACTGAGTAACAGAGAGATAAACATTGGATAAACTGATAAACAGAGAGATAAAAATTGGAGAAGGAAACATGTAGTAGTAAGTAATCATTAAGTTGTAAATGCACTAAATTGTCGGAGTAACTAAAAACACACTGATCTGCTGGGTACAAAACACATCTTAAGGAAACAGGGGACTTTAACATAAAAATGTGTTGGTGGGTCTTTGATCGCATTGTGAACTCTAAAAGTGTGAACTAGAAAAACCTGTTTCTTGTTGTGGTGTGCTCAGCCCCAGCAGACATTTTTAACCCAAGAGCTTTCTGTAAACGTGAGCTAAATAAACTCAACAATAGGTCAAGTAGCAGAGCAAGCAACCAGTGCATGGGGAGTGAACATAAGAAAACCCAGGAAGTAAAAAGGAGGGTCTTTGAGCTGAAGGATATTTAAGGCAGTTTGGAGAAGGAGAAAAAGCTTTTTCCTTCTGCACTGCAATGTCAGTGGAGGAAGAAGGGTAGCTGGTTCTCTGTCTCTCCGAGCTAGCAGGCTTTCACCACAGCATCTGGCTCCTGAGTCTTCATTTCGTAAATTGAATGCTTGGGATTTTATTATTTAAAAAAAAAAAACAAAAAAAAAAACAAAGAAAGAAGGTGGAAGACTCAGCACTTGTGAAACACACACAGACACACACAGACACACTCAGACACACACAGACACACAGAGTTTAAGAAGGGATGGACTTACACATTGCTAGAAGCACCTTTCTACTGACACTGTGTTCTTCTGCAGTGTGGGGCCTCAAGGATGCTAAACAAACACTCTGCACTAAACTATACTTCAAGGGCAATAGATGAAGCAACATGTTTCAAAGTAACGTAAAGGGCCAATTGATTAGGAAGGGACAAGTTCAAAAGACGATCACAAACAATGTTGATAGAATAAATGGAACTACTCATAGTCAGAATGGAAGATTTGGTAGACCTCTGACCAACTGAACAAGTAGGCAAAAATAATTGTACATATGTATATATCGCTCAGAGTACAAGAGATTGAACCACAGAATTAATAAATATGACTGAATTAAGCTTATATAGAAATTACATCTAACAACTAAAGCAAATATGTTGTTTTCAAGAAACTGTGGACCCTTTAAAAGGTGATTGTATTTAAGGAAGTTTCAACAAATACCAAAGCAATGGACTATTACAGGACATGCTCTCTACATGTAATGCAATTAAACTAGAAACCAAGTAACCAGAAACTTCTTAACACACATATACACAATAAATAAATAATGACAAAATTGTAATGGGCCATCATGATAGCTCAGACTATAAACACACTTGCTGGACTTGACAATGTAAACTTGATCACACAGTGGAAGGAGGTAACTAACTCCAAAGGTGGCCCATGCACTACGGCATGCATTCACATACAACACGCATGCACGCACATGCACATTTGCTCACACACACACACTCACACTCACACATACTCGCACTCACACATTCACACACACATACTCACACACACTCACACACACTCTCATACACACTCATACACACTCACATACACTCATACACACTCACACACACTCATACACACTCACCCATACTCACACTCACACATTCACACTCACACACACTCACACTAACTCACACTCACGCATACTCACACACTCTCACACACACACACATAAAATAGTAATTTTTTTAATTAAAAAAGTCTAAAAGCCAATTATCCATCTGAAAAGTCATATCCAATGAGGAGAAAACAGGAAATTATACTCACATTCAACAGAAAGTGAAGTTAGAAATCTATGAAAAATAGATATTTTTAGAAAACAGCAAAAAGCCGAACACTGGTTCTAATGCATTTAAATAATTCCTATTAACACTGGAGAGAGAGGGGAGCAAATAACTGCTATGAAGAGAGAAATGGAGAGAATCAATTTAGAGTCTTTCAGCATTAAAAATACAATAAGAGGAAATTAAAAACCAATTACATGCCAACAACACAGATTCCTAGACATTCGCAGCTGTACCAGAATGGAAAAGGAAACAGAAATTTGAATAGCCCTTCATCTGCAAACACAAATAGTTGTCCACAAAGAAAACTACAGGTGCAGATGGGTTCCTTAGCAAATTCTTTTAAGTTCTTTCTAACAGGAAAATTACCAATCTTACACTAAGTCATCTGGAGTACAGAAAAAAAGGAGAGAATTTCCAAAATTTCTATAGGTCGATGCAAAACTAACATAAAAACATCACCAAAAAAAAAAAGAAAGAAAGAAAGAAAGAAAGAAAGAAAGAAAAAACAGCCTATTCTCTCTC
Source organism: Rattus norvegicus (assembly GCF_021556685.1). Taxonomy (NCBI): domain Eukaryota; kingdom Metazoa; phylum Chordata; class Mammalia; order Rodentia; family Muridae; genus Rattus; species Rattus norvegicus. The sequence continues at coordinate 100,862,735 of NC_141547.1, forward strand.
ATTAACAAAATGTAAAAATCCTAAATGAAATATTAACCATCAAGTTCAATAGTACTCTTTAATTTTTATATGAGTGGGTAATTTAGCTTGCATGTTTGTGTGCTTGGAGACCAGAAGACAGTTTCCTATCCCTTGGAACTGGAGTTAAGCGATGATTTTAAGCCACTGTAGGGGCTAGGAATTAAGCCTGGGTCTTCTAGAAACAGAGCCAGTACTCTAAACCACGGCACCACCTCTCTAGCCCCCAGCAGTACCTTTTGTATCAGCACGAACTGGAGAAAAAGAGGAAAGCCATAAATTATGAATTGTCGCCATTTGTGATATATTAAAACTCATCGTGTAGTCAAACAGCAAAACCACGATGGAATTGAACAGGCCAGTGTTAGACAACATAATGCATACATGTAGCAGTGGCCAAAAGGAGGAAACAGAAGCACATGTTACACAGACCTTTATACAGGACTAAACTCAGGCAAAAATAATTGACAGATCTAGAGATCCAGATAGCAGTGACTCGTGGTGCAGGAGGGTTCTAAGTACAAAGAGGAAGTGCATGCCCAGTTGCGTTCTGTTGCTGAAATACTTGGAGAAGCCAAGAGTTCATTTGTTTGTTACAGTCTGTCACTGAAGGGTGCCAGGCAGGAACTCAAAGCAGGAACCTGAGTCAGGGACAGAAATAGATACAGTAAGCTACCTGCTGGCTTGCTCAATTCGTTTGTTTATACAACCTAAGTTTATCTGCCCAGAAGTGGCACCTCACACAGTGGGCTGGGCTCTCCCACATCAATTAGTAGTCTAGAAAATTCCAGGTGGATTTGCCTGCCAACGGATCTGATAGGGCGATTCCTCAAAGGAAGGCCCTTCTTCCCAGCCTCACGTCCGATTCCCAGAAACTAACCCGCACAGGTATTTCTAGGGCAGTGGTTCTTAATCTATCGGGAGTCGAATGACCTTTCACAGAGGTCACACACACTGCATTTCAGATATTTACATTATAATTCATAACAGCGGCAAAATCACAGTTATGGAGCAGCAACGGAAATAATTTTATGGTTGGATATCACCACAACATGATAGGGTTGCAGCCTTACGAAGGGGGAGAACCACCGTTGTAGGGCGTCCTATGTCTTCACTTGGGTGCTGATTACATAGTGTCGTATTGGTTACTTTTCTGTTGCTTTGATAAAAAAAAAAAAAAAACAGTTTGCGCAAACACAACTTATGGAAAAGAGAGTTTACTTTGGTTCACAGTTCCAAGGGAGTATCCTAATGGCAGAGGAGGCATGGTGGCAAGCTGAGAGATCACATTCTTTTTTTTTTGGTTCTTTTTTTTCGGAGCTGGGGACAGAACCCAGGGCCTTGCGCTTCCTAGGCAAGCGCTCTACCACTGAGCTAAATCCCCAACCCCCACATTCTTACCTTCAAGCAGGAAACGGTGAGAAGGACCCGGAAGTAGGGTGGGTCTAAAACTCTTGAAGCCCACTTTCAGTTCTTCCTGCTGCAAGGCTTTGACCTCTAAAGGTGCCATACCCTCCCACCAAATGGACATCAAGTATTTCCATACGTGAGCCAGTGCCGAACATTCTCATCCAGACCAGCGTGGGTGGTTTGTCGTGGATTGCTGTCTGTTTTTTTTTCTGCCCCCTCAATGCCAGTATGCAGGAGAGGTCAGGTAAAATCTTATTAGTCAGATAAGGCTAAAGCCTGTGATTAGGCAGGGGAAAAGGAAGTCGAAGCTGAATGTTTTAAAGAGCAGAGGGAAGAGGGGAAGAGGGAGAGAGGGAAGGAGGGGGGCGGGGGAGGGAGACTGAGACAGACAGAGACAGGAGACAGAGACAGAGACAGGAGAGACCACGTGGTCCTGGGAGCCATTTGTAACTGGGGATTTCACAGATGGACGATTGAGTTATGTAGGGCACATCTGTCCAACCTAGGTGTGGATCTCATATCTACATCAATTGAGTTTTGAGTTCTTTGTGTGGGCGTTTAGGGAATTGAGGAATTACTGTTATAAATCGGGCTGGCTTTATACTCTGACAAAGCCTCTGGCCTTTTCATTTTACGGGACTCGGGTGGGGCGTACAGCCCGGGAAGATACAAGCAGCAGCTAACTGCAGGAACCTGGGAAGACCCGCATGCGGCTCCCCGTGAGGGTGGCGAGACTGCCTTTGCCAGCACATAGCCGAACATATCGTAAATTGTTGTTGTTGTTGTTGTTGTTGTTGTTGTTTTAATAATTACATGCTACAGTGGTTCACTGGCTTAAAATCTACAGACTTCTAATATTAGGACTTGTGCATTCTTTTGTCCGAAAGTTTTATACTCCGACTCATTTAAAACAAATAAAAAAAAATCTTAAAAAAGTAAAGCCACTCTTGTGGGTCAGTTGACACAGTGCTTGCCTTCGTGCAGGAAGCACCGCATAACAGTAGGCACACACGCATAAACTCAGCACTCCGTGGGGAGTGGGGGTTCAGAAACACAATGCCATGCTCAGCTATGTAAGAGAACCTGTCTCTAATTATCTAGTCAATTAAAGCCATTCTTGCTTGCACTGGTATTCCTCGGAACCATTTCATTCCCCTCCAGAAGATAGAACTATGAACAGAAGATAAATACGAAATGGTTAACACAGAGGCTAGCTGTATTAGCCACACCTGCGTTCTTTCTGGTGTCAGCTCTTTTAAACGTATTTTTTGCTTGATTTCATTATTTATCTGCCTCTTCAAGTAATTAAAATCATCTCCTTCTAGTTGTAATTTCCAATTTAAACTTCAAACTGAATCTCGAGTTATTTTTACCCCAGGCCCATCACCAGTGCATTGGTGTAAAGGGATGTAGGAGTGGCCAGCCATGTGTCTCACAGGCTTCCCAGGGAGGCAATTCCCTCCTCACTGGATGTGGGTGCTTCTTTAGAAAGCCGGCTGAATGTTTCTGCCCTCTCTTCTGTACTGGCTTCCTCATTGGCAAAGGTCCCCTGAGTGCATTCCCAATGCCCGGGTCCTTTAGTGGAAGTGGAAACTTAAGGGTTCTTTGGAAAATCAGTTGTGTCGGATGGTGTTCTGCTGGGGCAAACAGATAAAGAACATTTCACTGAGGCAGACACAGGTAAAAGGTTAAGGCAGACTCGTAAGGCAATGTTTCGCTGAAGCAGACACAGGTGAAAGGGTGTTCTGCTAAAGCAAGCACGTGAAAGGACACGTGGTGAAGGATTCTTTGCTAATGAAACTCATGTAATGGTCTGCCTTACACTGCATAGTTGAGCTCCATTTATTGGGACTCCAGTGAGAGAAATGCACCAAAAACCTTCTGGTGGTGTGCTGTGGCCTCTTGCCAATTCCTCAGACTCAGGCCGATTGCCAGAGTGATGTCCACTAAGTCAGACTCACATGCTGAGGCAAGACCCATGGAGGATCCGTGATGTTTGGAGGGAGTATAAATAGGACTCAACCGACTAGGTTGATGGTCCGAATCCCTCCTGCTGACTTGTGCTGCTTAGGCTGAGGCCTGACTTCCTGCTAGGTCATGGCACGGCTGCCACTGTCCCAACACTAACAAACTGGACTGCTGGTGTGTCTGGGAAGTGTTTGTGAGTGGACCAAGCTCCAGCTGCGGACCTGGGAACTGAGCTGCTGGTTTCCTGACAACGAGGATAGGAGTTGCTCCAGAGAACCATTTCTAAACAGGGCCACGTCCCCCATATCCTTTCTTTTCCACTACCTCTGGTTGGTGGTGGGCTAGAAGGGAGGTTAACGTGTTTAAGAACCATCATTAAAAGTAAGATTGGGGGCTGGGGATTTAGCTCAGTGGTAGAGTGCTTACCTAGGAAGCGCAAGGCCCTGGGTTCGGTCCCCAGCTCCGAAAAAAAGAACCAAAAAAAAAAAGTAGGATTGAAAAAGTTAAAGTCACACCTGTCGAGTCCCTCCATCTGTGAAAGGTGGGTTCCCAGCCCTTCCTGGATGGGGGTGTGGGCTGGTCTGTGCCTCTCTTTACAGGTAGACTCAATCTCTGTCGCCACCCCTCCTCCTCACCCTATAGATCACTTAAACATTTCTCATCACCGTGACCCAATATCTATCTTATAGACTCATTCCCTCTCTTCTCTGGGGGACAGTATTGTCATACCAGGTGTGGCACAAGGGTGGAAGCAGGCCAGTCAATAGCAGCAGGAGCACGAGGCAGTGACTCCTTATATCCGGAGAGATGAGGAAGAAGAGTGCGAACGCAGTCCAAACAGATTCCGGGACTGGAGAGATGGCTCAGCAGCTAAGAGCACTGGTGAAAAACAAGCCTGGGAAGCAGAGATTAATATGCCCATATTTACTGGGAAAGAAGATTGTATTACGACCAATAACGGGACACATTCAATAAAATCACTCTCCCAGATCCACAACTTCACTTGACAGATCTGAGATTTTCTTAAGCTGGTGTTCCTTTTCTGCTATTTTCCCTTGTCTTGGAGTTTCCCATATCCCACATAGTGTTGTGCAATGCAGCGGCTGTCTGACACAAGAGAGTAGTGCACCGCTGACACAGAGACGTGCCATGGAACCAAAAATGAAGGAAGAAAGAAGAAGAAGAAGAAGAAGAAGAAGAAGAAGAAGAAGAAGAAGAAGAAGAAGAAGAAGAGGAGGAGGAGGAGGAGGAGGAGGAGGAGGAGGAGGAGGGGGGGGGGGGAGGAGGGGGGGGGAGGAGGAGGAGGGGGACGGGAAGGAGGGGGAGGGGAAGGAGGGGGAGGAGGAGGAGGGGGAGGGGGAGGAGGAAGAGGAGAAGAAGAAGAAGAAGAAGAAGAAGAAGAAGAAGAAGAAGAAGAAGAAGAAGAAGAAGAAGGAAGAAGAGAAGAAGAAGGAAGAAGAGAAGAAGAAGGAAGAAGAAGAAGAAGAAAGAAGAAAAGAAGAAGAAGAAGAAGAAGAAGAAGAAGAAGAAGAAGAAGAAGAAGAAGAAGAAGAAGAAGAAGAAGAAGAAGAAGAAGAAGATAAACAGGGTTTTTTTTTTTTTTTCTAATAAAAATACTCGGGCTGGAGAGATGGCTCAGCAGTTAAGAGCGCTGGCTGCTCATCCAGAGGTCCTGAGTTCAATTCCCAGCAACCACATGGTGGCTCACAGCCATCTGTAGTGGGATCTGATGCCCTCTTCTGGTGTGTCTGAAGACAGCTACAGTGTATTTATATATAATAAATAAATCTTTAAAAAAAATACTCAATGGGTAGGGCTTTGAAAGCAAAGTATTAGCTGGCCATGAAATATCACTTAATATAAGCCTAAATTTCCTCTAAGAGATCTTGCTTTCACTGTAATTCATAGAGGACTCTCTTTATCAACCTGTGAAAAGTCCTGTGAATACATTGTGTGAGGAATCAAAAGGGTTTGATTAACCATTAACAATGGAAGATTATAAGATTAGAGTTCATGTAATTAGAGTAAGATTTTTTAAATGTGGATGCTAATGTAAAATCATACCCGAAGATATTGTGCCCAAGCATATATTTATCTTTTAAATTTATCCATATTCTTGGAAATGTCTTCATAGTTAATTTTAAAGCAAAACATTGAATGACATAGTCACCTAAGATATTATAGCTAAACTTAGAATCAAGTAGAGAGAATTTAAGTCTTTCTTAGGACTAGGAGCAATTTAAACAAACAGCGTTTCCCCCTTGTAAAGAGAAACAAATAATCACATTAGACCAACATTTTTATGAAAATAAATGTAATTTTATGAAAAACATGTAATTAAACCTCAGTGACATACATTAAGCAATTATCAAAGAGGAAGCATTTCTCTGAACAACACTGGTATAAGAAATACTTAACTAGCGATGGAGAGATGTCTCTGGGGTTGAAGCACTGGCTACTCTTTCAGAGGACCCTTGTTCAATTCTCAGTACCCACACGGTGTCCCCCCACCTCTGTTACTCCAGCCCCAGGGGATCTGATGTCTTCTTCTGGCTTCTGAGGGCACCTGGCATACATGTGATGAATAGACATACGTGTGGATGGAACACTCATACACGTGAAAGAAGTAATTAAAGAAGTGTTAAAGAAGTGTTTAACTTTGCAGACCTCTGTAACATTGTTCATCTTGCTCAGATTACTCCGTGGTTTTAAGAACAGACTTCACACTTCTTTGGGGATTTCTAAGCGAGCAGCTGGCTTACATTATAGGCAATTCCACAAATCTCTTGATTCCCTGAAAACAGATGCCTTCTTGTGTAACCCAGAACTCACAGGTGTAATTACCTGTAAGACACTGTGAGCATCAACTGACAGCATCATTCAGAAAGGGTGTAAGCCCTTTGCATCACCCGTGAAATCAGGAATGCAGGACCCTTCCCAGCCCATACTGCTCCTCTCACACCCACCCCTGGCTTCACCTTTGCTCTTTTATCTCAGTTTTTAAACAGGATTTCTAGGCTATGAAATACATGTTCATCATAGGAAACTTGAGTAATAAAAATAGAAGGAAAAACACCCATAATTCTATGAATTTCCCCCTCTAGGATATTGATTAAACAATTACAAACCGAACAAAGGATTTTACGTATTTTTTTCAGTGTTAGAGAGAAAACATGTCTTTAAAAATTCATTCAGACGCTGCATAACTTCGGTTAATATACAAGAACTGTTTAAATGGTCAGTTGCATTAAAGATCTTTAGTAGGAGACCAATAGACACAGGGCTCAGCAAATATGGATTACTTCAGAAACTAAACTCTACATTAGGTGTTTCTTTCTTTAATAGAGGTGCACATGAAAGCAATCAAGCCTTTATAAAACATATCCAATGATACAACCTTCTGTCAACCATGATAGTAAAATATCATCGCTCCGTCTTTGTAGAACAAGGTCTAAAGTTCATTGCACAGATGTTGGGTGGTTCTGAGAGTTGAGTGGATTTGAACTTTATCTTATTACCCTTCTCTCTCCTGCTTCCTTGCCTGGGAAATCTAAAGTCCTGCCTCTCTCTTCCTGCCCAGCCACTGGCTGCTGGCCATTTTATTTCCCAATCAGAGCCAACTGGGGTCAGGGACCCTCAGCACAGACATGTGGCTCCCCTGTGATTTCCAGAGCCAAATTAACACAAATAGCATTAGAACCAATCTACAACATATCCCCTCTGAAAATTCCCAGAATTCCAAACCACACAGTCGCAGAAACTATCTGCTGCTGGAAAGACCACGCCCCTGCTACCACAAGAGTCAAATCATAGTCAACAGCCCTGAAGTCACCCTGTATCTCCACCCCTGGGATTAAGACGAAAACATGTTCCTATGTGTTTTTAAAATAAGCCAAAATTCCAGACTTCTCATTATAAAACTATAACTTTGTGTCTCGTTTGACTCCATGAGTCTCACTGGGCTAGATGTCTTAATAAACATATTTTGAATCCCTTCTAAAACCCAGCTACAAAGCCATTTCCTTCCATTTCTTCCTCTTGACATTCATGTATGTGAATTTTCCTTTTGACTGTGTGACCTAAAGCTTCTTGGGAAAAACACGCCTTTATTAAAGATTCCGAGCTTCTGTCATTGTTGGTTAGAATGTTACAGATCAAAGGACGAAATTATCTTAGGCTCTCTTCAGTCCTCTTGATATCCATTTACCACTTGCCTCTGTATCTGATCATTCCATTCAGAAAACACCTTTGGAATCTGTTAGGTTAGCCGATTGTGGCTTTCACCAATCCACCAACCCAAAGCTATTATACCCTCATACAGCATTTGAGACCTATGGCAAAGGTGTCCCTGCCTTGCTGTGACCTGCCTACCTGGTGTCCTCACTAATGGATTTAGTAGACGCATTGATTTATGGCTATCTTGCACCCTCTAGTAATACAAATTCATATTGCCACTTTGATGGTGGAACAGATTACTAGGATAACCTGAATCTATCTTTCCCGCTTTGGGGACTCATAGTTAGCTCAGAATAAATCCTTTCTCACTCCCTTTGGGAACGAGGTTTCTGATGGAGTTACAGATGTGAGCCACTATGTGGGTAAAGGGAAATGAACCGGGGTCCTCTGCAAGAGCAGTGAGTGTTGGTAACCGCTGAGACATCTGCAGACCCACCGCCCTTCACCAGAAAGATGAAAAGGTTAGGGTGGAATATAAGCCCACACTCATGAAATAACAGGGACGTTCAAATATAGCTGGAGGTGGGAGAGTCTGATGAAACCTCTTTGGGAATGTGTTCGTAGATCCCAATAAAATCGGTCTTACACACCACTCCACTCAGCACTTCTCCGGCACACTCTCAACATAAACGTGAATGTTACACTTGACAAAAAGGTGTATGTTATACTCAACATAAACATATGCTTACCAACAAGCATTTTCACCAACAGTGGCACCTGTCATAACTGCTCCTACGTAGAAACTACACAGAAACTTATCAACATAGACAAACTTGGTGTGATCATAAAATAAAAAGAAGATTCATACAAATGTTGACATCAAAGTCAGATTTTCTTTTTAAACTTCAGTGTGCGATTAGTGTACTATAAAGTTGCTTCATAAGCAACTGGGAAAACGTAGCTCCTGGAGACGCTGATACGGTTGACTGACTTGGGTGCTGGTACATCCGACTGTGCTTTTCTTTATATGGCTATTACGGTTTGTTCTGGGTTTTAAGGATTTTGCAATGTAGTCCAGGCTAGCCTGATCTCCTGTCTCTGCCTGAGTGCTAAAATGATACATCTTAAGAGAGAGCAGGGAACGGCTGATGTTTTTAGTTTTTAAGTCACCCATATTCCAGAAATAACTGCTCTCAATACTTTTGAGTTATTTTCCTGTCTTCTGAAGCAGGTTTGCTTGTCTCATCCACCCTGGCCTTACTCCAGATTTTATGTACCGATAGAAAGGAACCTACTGGGTCAAGCGCATTCTTTAAGATTTATGTTTCTTTTCCATTTCCCTCTAGAAATGGCGCACCAATTTTACGGAAAAACTGCCTTGGTGTGAGAGCTCCTTGTGGCTCAGCTCAGGACCAAATGGCTTATTACTTGTGATCATCTTAAGACGCTGCAGCTTTAAAGCAAGACGGAGGAACCCTCCATTTTCAGCAGCACTAGGCCACATTCGGCAGCGGGCCGGTGGCTCCCGCTCGCCTCTCCGCGGAGAAGGCTCTGGAGGACTCTGTTCCGCGCCGGGCAGCCCAGGAACCAGGTCCCCAGCGGCCAGCACAGCCCTGTTGCCAAGGGAACCGCCACGCGCCGCTGAGCTGGCCCACTAGCGGGAACGTGAGGGGCTAGGCCCGGGCAGGCCAGACATGGAGCTGCCGGACCCTGTTCGTCAGCGCTTGAGCAACCTCAGCCTCACCATGTTCGGCGACTCCAGCCGTACCGGGCCAGAGTCCAGTGAGGCCGCGGGTGAGTGGCAAGGGGCCCCACGCGGAGGTGTGGTTCGTGGGCGGGCGGCCGCATAGGCCGTGCCCGGGTCAAAGATGGCGGCCACGGCTTCAGCCAGGGTACTGTCCTGGGTTAGGAGACCGCGACCCTGTGGCGGACCCGGGAGACCACGAGCTTCAGTAGCCACAGCTACTGCACCCGGTGGCGCTGTCGCCGAGCGGATTGGGAGGCAGAGTGCATAGCAGGAACGCCTTCTCCCACAAGCCGGTCCCCGCTACGTGAAAGCAGTCCGCTCGCAGGCCAGGGTGGGGAAGAGGCTTCCCGCTCCCACCCTGCACAAAACCGGGCTGTGTCCAAACTCCTAGCAGAGCAAGCACGTTCCTCACCAGCCACTGGCAGCGGCCAAGCTAACATGGCCTTCCTCTGCCTGTTCCTTTCTCCCTGTATAAAAAACTCTCTCCCTCAATCTAATAACGAAATACCACCGAGTTGACCCCAGTTTCTGCCTCCTCAATCAGGACGACAGCGTACATGATTTTCACCTTTGAACTCAAGAAAGTGGAAATCCGTCTTGATTTGGGCTTTTTTTTTTTTATTTTTTAAAGGGGGTATTGGAAAACAAAGCCACTTCTCATCATTGCATTTTGTCACCTTGGTCATTTGTGTAATTTAGGTTATGTAGGGGAAAACCTGAAAAAAATTAGGATTTTATGTTTCTGATTTAAAGTGCGAGCCTTACCGTGCAGAGCCTCAACAACCTAGATAGTAGCAAGGCTGACTATGCATTTACTCCCAGCACTCAGTGGGCAGAGGCCAGCCTAGTCTTCAGATCAAGTTCCAGGACAGCCAGGGCTATACAAAGAAACCCTGCCTTGGGGGAAAAAAAGTCATTCCTATATTTGGGATAATTTAGGATAGTTTAAGAAATCAAAGCAAGAAAAACAGACCACAATAGTCAGCCTTGCTCTTAAAACTTAGTTTCCTTCTAGAGACCATGATTTTTTTTTCATTAATTTGTTTTATTTTATGTGCATTGGCTTTTATGCTTGTGTGCCTGCATGTACACCTGTGTTACAGACAATTGTGAACTGCCATGTGGTTGCTGAGAATTGAACACAGGTCCTCTGGTTAGAGCAGTCAGTGCTCTTAACAACTGAGCCATCTCTCCAGTCCCCTACCCCATGATTGTTTTAAAAGTATTAACCGTCAATTAAAAAAAACTATGCAGAGAAAAACAAAAATCAGTTTCAGTGGAAATTCTCATTATCTTCCTAAATTCTTACATTTAGAACAACCAATTTAAAATAAGAATGTAGTTAAATTATAATGTATTTTAGGGCTCAATTTTTATAATCAAATTCTTGTTGAAGGACCTTTTGTTTTCTTTTTTTTTCTCTCTCTCTCTCTTTTTTCTTTTTTTCGGAGCTGGGGACCGAACCCAGGGCCTTGTGCTTCCTAGGCAAACGCTCTACCACTGAGCTAAATCCCCGGACCTTTTCTTTTATACAAAAGCAAAAGATGTTGGGTAACCAGTCTAGTAAGTAGAATGTGTGAGTCACAAATGGCCACCTGTATGGCAGCATGCTTTTGAAAATCAGTTCTTTTTGCTTCTACATGGTTGGTATTTGTACGATTCTGAACAGGACATGTTAAGTGAAATCTGTGCTTACACTGAGACAGCATTGTCTCCGTATACAAGGAAGGGCACTGTCTGTGGAGTGCCCACTAAGTGTGATAGGCATAATGGAAAGAGTGGAGTTCCTCACAACAGCCTGTGAGGAGTCATCCCTCCAGAGATGATTAGGGGAATGCCCAGAAAGATGTAATAATGTATCCCAACTCTGGCTCCTAGAGTCTCTGTCTTCTGTCTTACTTAGTCTTTCTAGTGCTGTGAAGATACAACGTAACCAAGGAAAACATTTAATGGGAGCCGGCTTACAGATTCAGAGGTTTAGTCCATTATCATCATGTTAGGAAGCATGGCAGACGTGCTGGAGGAGTAGTTGAGAATTCTACATCCAGATTGGCAGGCAACAGGAAGAGAGAGTGACAGTGGACCTGGCTTGAGCATCTGAAACCTCAACGCCCAACTCCAGTGACACTTCCTCCTACAAGGCCATGCCTCCTAATAGTGCTGCTCCCTGTATATACGTGTGTGTGTGTGTGTGTGTGTGTGTGTGTGTGTGTGTGTGTGTGCAAGCAGCACTCTTGACCACTGAACCATCTCTCCAGCCCTAACCAGCACTTCTTATATGCAGTTCAGAGAGGAAAATACCTAGAGGGGCAAGATTTCTTTCGGAGTGGGGGAACATAATCAAGGAAGGATTTGTAGGGACTGGCACTACATTGAGCATTAAGGAATGTGTAGGATTAAGATTTACTGAAAGGGGGATTTTTTAAAGATTATTTTCTAAGAGCTAACCAATATTCACTCATTTTACATCTCATTATAGAAACCCTACAAAGGAGACAGTGATAATCACCTGTTGAATAAAATTTCATATTTGCATCCCTTTTTTGGATTTTTTTTTAAAAACCAGGTCACATATGTATCTTTGATTAGCCTCAAAATCACTCTTTCCCTGCCTCGGCCTCTGAGTATGTGAATTTCAAGAATATTCTACCGTATTAGATGGTAGTCCCTTTCTCTTTTTCTTTTCTTACTATGTAACCCAGGCTGGCCCCAAACTCACTGTGATCCACTGTCTCCCAAATGCTGTGATTTAAGAAAGGTCCATGCCCCTATGTCCACCTCGATGGTCCACATTTAATCCAAACCCACCTGTTTGCAAGCATATCAGCAGACCATAGAGACAGATAATCGAAGAGCTTATATGAAGCATACGTCCAAGCACCTAATGATTGAAGTAAAAGGTTTCAGATAAATATCTGTTACACTGTGGGTAAGTATAAACAGGCCTAGGGTTTTGTTGAACCAATGCTAATGTTCAGGAATGTGGAGGCTTCCAGGGCACCGGGCAGGATTAGAACTGTGTCCCTTCCTGTTGTCCCTGCAGATAACGAAATGGTCTCCAGCCTGCCCCTGCAGATGTCACTTTACTTTAACTCTTACTTTTTCCCACTCTGGTGGGTGAGCTGCATCGTGATGCTGCACCTGAAGGTGAGTCCCTTTCCCTCTCACGATTCCCTTCTGATCCCTTCACATTCCCAGGGAAGGGTCTCAAAACCCCTTACCGCCCCAGGTCCGTGTCACTCGACGGAAGATTTTACAAGGACGGTTTGCCTTTTCTTTTCAGTATTCGGTCTTGCCTGACTACTATAAATTCATTGTGATTACTGTGGTCATCCTCATAACCTTGATTGAGGCCATCCGGCTGTACCTGGGCTGCATGGGTAACCTGCAGGAGAAGGTGGGTTCCTCCCTTCCTTTCAGGGCTACGATAAAGAGGGTTAAGGTTATTGTACCGGTTGGCCATGCTTCTGAGATGAAGCGCAATGATCGTGTGAAGTATCTAAACATAATAAGCGTAATGATTGGTAAGCTCCCAGTTCTGAAAATATTTGGTCAACATTAGAGGAGTGGGAGAGACAGGGAGGGTAAGGGGGTGGGGGGATAAGATCACAGGGCATCCTGTGCATGTATATAGTTATAAAAACGCTCAATTAAATGTCTGTTTGGAGCCTTAAGAGAGACTATAAATTCACGTCTAGTGCCTGGTCTGTGTTTTCTGAATCATCACCCTGCCTGAGTGCTTACGGTTTCTGAAGTGGTTAAATAATTCCTGTGCTTGGGGCTGGGGATTTAGCACAGTGGTAGAGCGCTTACCTAGGAAGCGCAAGGCCCTGGGTTCGGTCCCCAGCTCCGAAAAAAAAAAAAAAAAGAACCAAAAAAAAAAAAAAAAAAATTCCTGTGCTCTGCCAGGCCCTTCATAACAGGCCCCACCCAGCACATCTTACTGTTTTTCTTGGTATTTCTTAAGCCAACCATCCATGCTAGATTGCTGTGTTGATTCCTAGTCATGTGGGAGCTTCCAGGTGTGAGAGCTCCCGCTGTGTACAGCCCGAAGTCTCTCTTTCATGTGACTTCTGCAGTGTAGTCTGGTCCTTTAAATGTACTGGTTCATCACTCAGTGATGTGAGTCACTTCACATTAAATCCGTTTTCTCATCCAGAGACTACGTTTCTCCGAGGACAAGGACTATGGCACACGTCTGAACTGCTCACAGACCCTATAACGTCGTTTCTTTGTACTGCTGAGTGCCTGACTGCATAACAAAACCGAAACCATAGCCTACTGAGCTTCTAACTCTCGCTGTGTGTCTGCAGGTTCCCGAGCTGGCCGGCTTTTGGCTTCTGAGCCTTCTACTGCAGTTGCCTTTACTCCTTTTCCTGCTCCTTAATGAAGGCCTGAAGAATCTGCCCTTGGAGAAAGCGATTCACAGCATCTTCACCGTCTTCCTTACTTTCCAAGTCATCTCGGCGTTTCTGACCCTGAAGAAAATGGTCAACCAGCTGGCAGCCCGTTTCCACCTCCAGGACTTCGATCAGCTGTCTGCGAGCAGCGCGACTGGGAGGCGGGCTAGGCAAAGCTCGGAAGAGCTCTGACCGCGTGCTGACGGTGACGTCACCAAGATGATGCAAGAGGACCCAGAAGCGAGTGACAGGACATCGAGTCAGGCCTGAGGAAGGGGGCACGCGTGTTGGGGTGTGTCCTCTAGCTCTGAAGCCCCCCATGGAGGAAATGCCCAGGCTTACTCGTATCAACCCTGCAGCCGAGGGGATGTCCAGACTCGGCATTTCTTGTTTCTGATGTTGGCTTCGAAGGTGTTTCTTCATGAGTGTGTTGGCAGTTGCAAAACCACCTCTTCTGTCATGTTTCTGGTTATAATCTGTGATGAGAAATGTGTGGCACTTCAGAGAAAATCAGCTTTGTCCACTGGAATCTCACCGAGTGTGTCAACACCCCCTAGGACATGCCCTAACCCAGCAGGAGTTGGCCAATATAAAACGAACTCCGTATTCTTGTGGGCTTTCTGTTTCCTTTGCTGTTGCCTTGGCATTTCTGTCTTATTATTAGAGAGTAAAAAGGTGGGAAGGAGTTGGGAAGGGGGAAACATGAAAAGTATGGTATGAAGAAAAGAACTAATAAAAGAAGTACGTGACGTTTCTTTTAAACTTGTCAGCTATCTAACTGGCTGCCCTGGGCTTCTTGGATCATATGGAAACCCTTGATCAATAGGATGCCTGTGTGTTAGGTGGAATTTTAACCAAGACCAAAGTATTGGGTGTGCTAGTACTCAGTTCCAAGTGTCTTTCCAGTTGTTACCTTGCAGTGAAAGAGGCAGGCACATCGTGGTGTCTGAAGAATATTTATCACAAATATTTCAAGCTTTATAAATCCATGTTCAGTATTTGTGGTGATGGCAGCTAAGTCCTTTTTACCATAAATCGTAAGCTCTTTATATTAAACTATCAGCAGCATATCACGCTGGTCTGCGCAGTTCTTTTGAATGAGGTTTGTGGGACTGTTTGGGTTTTTTTCTAATTTCTGTGTTACATGTGTAAGTGTTTACCTGCATGTATGTATGTGTACCGTGTGCACGCCTGGTGCCCATGGAGGCCAGAAGAGGGTGTCAGATACTTTGGGACTGGAGTCACAGAAGGATGTAAGCCACCGTGTGAGGGCTATGAATCAAAGTGGAATTCTCTGGAAAAACAGCCAGTGTTCTAAACTGCTGAACCATCTCTCCAGCCCCATGAGCTTGTTTTAACTGGAGTTGTAACACGAGAGAGCCTCGTACATAGCAGGCAGGCAGTAATAGGCACATTAATTCCTGATCTCATTACTAGGTCAATCCCTAACAAATGCTAAATAGCTAATAGATTCACATGTGGAGTTTGGCTTGAAAGCAGCAGCTCGCTGTTATCCACAGTGAGCGCTGAGACAGCCAAGGGACTGCTCTCACAATCCTACAGGAGCACAGCCCCTTGTGAATAAAAGGAACCTGTTTAAGGAAATCTGGTTAAAGTCACAGTTTCCTGAGTATATCCAGACGTTATTTGTAAGTGTTTATTTGGATTGTCTTAAAGAGATGGTGGTGGCACTATTTTTGGTCTATTTTATTGGGTTCTTAAACCTCTACTTCCTGTCCAACCTTTATTCCACCCTGATCCCTTCCAATCCCCCAACACTAGGTAGGAAAGAAAGAAAGTCAGAGGAGAAAGGAGGTGTAAACCTCTTTCAGCCAACAAAATAGACTACTTCCTGCTGATTACGGGCATTGGGTTCATTGGAGCCAGTCCAATGTTCATCTTCACGCTACTTCCTCCTGCTCTTCCTCCCTCTCCCCCCCTTCCCCTCCTCCTCCTCCCCCTGCTCCTCTCCCTCCCCCCTCCTCCTCTCTTTTCTCACAAACACTTGACAAACTGAAGCAATAAGAACCAGCACCAGCCTCCTCAAAGCACCTCCAACCCTTCTCGGGACTCTTGAGTTTATACCCTCTCCAAAGTTCCCAGAATTCAAACATAAACTATCTGCAGCTGGCAAAAAACAAGCAAACAAAAACAAAAACACATCTCTACTAGTGCACCAGGCAGATCACAGTCACCTGCTGTGAAGCAGTCTCATCCCACACCTGGGATTAAAACAAAACATGTTCACATAACATAACTGAGTTTTTAAAGAAACCAAAACTCTCACAGAGTATATTTTTCAGGCTTTCTTCTCTCCTATGAGAAAACGTACCTCCATAAGTAGTATACTTTACTGAGGGAATGGTTGTACTAAATTAAAAACTATTCTTTCCTCTCTTCTCCTCTTCCTCCCCCTCCCCTTTCTTTTTCTCATCCTCCCCTTCCCCCTTCCCTTCCCCCTCTTCCTTCTCATCCTCCTCCTCCCTTTTCTCACAGAAGGTCTTACTTTAGCCCTAGCTGAGCTGGAACTTCTTGTGTAGACCAGGATGACCTCAAAGTCATAGCCTCCTGAGAGATGGATTAAAGGTGTGAACCAACATCCTGGTCTCCTGTTTTCTGTTACTTCAATCCATGTTCATTATAGGAGTTCCTTGATTTTCCTTTGGCTACGTACTCTTTTTAAAAAAAAAAAACTTAACTTGCTATTCTTTAGCTTTTCTGACCAAACTACACCTCCTCAAATATAAGATTTCATGAACAAGGTGAGTTCTCAGTCCTCAGGGGTGTGATCTGGTAAAACAATTGCACGACAACGCCCAGGTGAGGTGATAAAGTGTGACCATCAGGGAGGTCACATCGAACCTTCTAGTACCTCACAGGTGACCCCCTGCTCACACGCTGTCTCCCCTCTGTGCCCAAGCACGTAGCAGCTTCAGCAACTTCCTTTAGCATTAACCCCACACCACACTGGAGGGAGGGGACTAATTGTGACATTAGAGGCGATGCACACACACACACACACACACACACACACACACACACACACACACACACCCCGCCTGAACAAAGAGGAAGCTTACTATCTGCTGGTAGGGACTGATAGGCGATCAGTGCTCTTACAGTGTACGGTAGGGCACCGTGGTTTACAGAGGAGCCACATCTCAAGGGTTAGGAATCTTGAAAGCTTTACAGAATGAGGTGACACTGCACAGTTGAAGGATGAGGAGATGCCATGCTCAGCATTTAAAAAAAATAAACTAATAATGGCATTGTTTCATGACTTCAAGGGAGTAGCTTTGAAATAGTCATCGAGAAGCTGCTTTTGCTATAAAGAATGGACTCCTCCATTGAATCACAAGGCTAACAACACAGAGATGTCATTGTCCTCAACCTGTACTCATCTTGGGTTCCAGAAAGAGCAAAATTCCACAGCACAGACTCACCTCTCCTACCACAGGGTAATCACCCACATGGCAAGACTGCTTCCTGGGCACAGGAATCATCTTGTAGCAAGCGCCCTGGTCCCTTGAGAATGACTGGATAAGAGATCAACAATTCATGGATCACCTTCAGTGGTGGGCAGGATCTTTACTAGGACTGCTTGATTACGTACACCTCTCTCTCTATTTAAGTCTAGTACATGTCAAATGCTGTCCCCTTTCCCCCTTTCTGGTCTCCCTCCTAAGAGGGTGCTCTCCCACCCACTCACCCACTGCTACCTCACCCCTCTAGCATCCCCCTTCTCTGGGGTATCAAGCTTCCACAGGACCAAGTGCCTCTCCTCCCACTGATGTCAGACAAGGCAGTCCTCTGCTACATATGCAGCTAGAGCCACAGGCAGCCCATGTATAGACTTTGGTTGGTAGTTTAGTTTCTGGAAGCTCTGAGAGGTCCAGTTAGTTGATATTGTTGTTCTTCCTATGGGGTTGCAATCTCCAAAGATGGACACAGGCTCACATGTGGGTACAGTGAATACATCTTTTCACAGCTCCTTAAGTGGAATGTGGGGACAGTATCTAGGCATACCTGTTAGGACGGCTGGATGTAGAGATAATCTTTTGTGCACTGTGTAAAAGCATTCACTTGTCAGTTAAAAAAAAATCTATGGCTAATAGAGAGAGAGAGAGAGAGGATTCTGGGAAATAGTGAGGCAGAAGACAGCCTCATGAAACTGAGGACTGGGTAAATACCATATGGCATTCGTGGAATAAAATATATGGGATATTAAGTTATAAGCAAGTCAGGGAATGATCCAAGGCTATTGGCCTAGGCATTTATTCGTATATAAGAAGTCTCAGAGTTGTTATTTCTGGGAACAAAGTGGCTGGGTAAAAAGTTCACAGTTATAGATGGCGCTCAATGTGGGACACAGGATCCAAACTTAGAAAGAACCAGACTTAGAGCCTGAAAAAGTTCTGAGTGAAAGGCACAAACAAGTGCTCCCCAGAAATAAAGTAGGTTCCTAATAGACACAGGGAAAGGAAGCCAAGCATTTCCTGGGCATAGTTCCTTTAAGAGAAATCACCACTTTGTAGCAAAATTGGCTGCCGGGCCTGTGAACAGCTGGCTCAGCCAGTGAATGCCAGAGCTGTGCATTCGTCTCTCAGGCAAGACCAGACACTTGTGGCAGGCGGAGACCCCAGTTTTCTAGGCCAGCTACTGTAGGGGCTTCATTGAGAAGCCTGCAAGCAGCTCCTAGCATGGGATGACGCCTCTTCCTGTCTGCTCAGTTGTGGCTCCAACAGGACATTTGGCCCTTTAAGGCCTATGCGGCAGAAACTGGCTGCAGAAAACTGAAGCCAGGCCCAGACTGAGAAAAGTCTCTGAACAGATATGGTATGCCTGAAGATATGCTTACGTTCTGAAGAAGGAAAAGATCTCCATACAGACAATCAGAAACAATAAACAGCTTGGAAATAACACAGTGGATTCTCCAAAGGAAGGAGAGTCTTAGAGACTGAAAGGCAAGTGTTTTCTGTGTATAAAATGGAGAAAAGCACACTGACACAACGCATCTGGATTCCATATGATTTTATTCCAATTACCAGCATGCACGTAATTGTAGGTTCAGTACTGACTGTGGTTTTATGCATCCTCTATAAAAAAAAAGGTCAGACTAAAACAGACTGAGACAAGGAGAGGACTGAAAGATAGACTGCTGGATTCCAGGCCACAGGGCAGAGGTGAGAGGATCTGGTACCTGCAGTATCAGGAGAAAAACAACAAAAAACTAAAACAAACAACAGACAACAGACCACAAAAACAAAACAAACAAACAAAAAAACAACAAAAGCCGTGTCAGAAGGAAAAATTCCACAAGGACTTGAGGAATCAGAATAGCAACACGGAGATGCAATCTATTGAGTACAAATTATCTTTGACGCTACCTTAGAATGATGTCATACAATAGAATATATGTATCGTTCTAAGGAGTTTGGAAAATTAAGATATGTACATGTGTTGACACACCATACTACTGATACGTGTTCAGAATTCCAATGGACTTTTGCCTTGAATTCTAAAAACCAATGACTCTGAGACTGCACATGTATTAAAGATAATGTCTACCTTGGAAATGTAGATTGGAGCTGACGATACCTCAAATATGTATCCATTATAATACAACAATGTTTTACACGTTCTGGCATAAAACATGTTACAGATATAGCTTACAGTTCCAGAGGTCAAGCAATTGTGGAGAGAGCTAACAGGATTTTAAAGGAAATGCTCATACACAAAAGGGGGATATGAGTTCTCCCAGAGACAGATTGAACAGTGCTTTATTGACTTCAAGGTTTTTGACAGCCAATAAGACAGATGATATAACTGCCAAAATACATTGCATTATGGGGGAAATGCTTAACTACATCAGCCTGTTTACATTAAGGATGTCCTAACTTCAGAATGAAAGGCAGGAAATATGTTGGGTTGGGGAAGACAATATGCTCTTGTTTCAACAGGAGAAGAAAAAATACTGATTCCATACCAGTTGATAAAACCAGATTTGACAAGGTAGACCCCCTGAAGATCTTGGCTGCAAACAAAAAGAAAGAAATCATGAAGACCAACAAGACAGGTTGTTGTTTTAAAAACAAAAATTCTGGGTTGGGGATTTAGCTCAGTGGTAGAGCGCTTGCCTAGCAAGCACTAGGCCCTGGGTTTGGTCCCCAGCTCTGAAAAAAAAAGAAAAAAAAAAAGAAAAGGAAAAAAACCAAAAATCCTAGCCGTTCCATTTTACCAAATGAAGACTCGGGAGCCAGATGCTGTGGTGAAAGCCTGTTAGCTCAGAGAGACAGAGAAAACACCAAGTTGACCTTCCTACCTTGCCTTACCCTCTTGACCCAGGGTTGACTTTATTTAGTTCTTAGATTAAAGGTGTGTGCTAGGGCTAAGCCACACCACAATTAGAAACAGTTCGCAACCTCAGTGTTCACAATGAGATCAAATATCCTGCAACAACATCCCCTGTATGGGAACAGCTCTGAGATTATCTGAGACATAAAAAATGTCTCTAGCCAGAACTCCAGCTATGTGTAACCAATAAATCTTGTTGGCTACAGAATCCTCAAGACTTATCACACTTCCCTTTCAAATGGCATAGATAAAACTTTATGTGACAGTTTGGTTATACAATCCAAACTTACATATAAAGGCAAATGTCTTACCTGCTGAGCAGAGCGCAGAGAATCCTCTTTAACTGAATTGTGCACACTGCACATTCCATACATTCTATTGCAGAAACGTGCACTGCCTCTAAAAGCTTATGTGTTCACAGGGAAAAACAACCAGACAAGCATCCCTGACAAGATTCACCCTTGAGGATGCTGAGACACTCAGACATATTTATTCCAGCATCCTGCTTCCTCCCACCTCAGACTGCCTTAATCACTCTTACATCAAAAACCTGCTTCCAGGATAGATTCAAAGAAAGATGACCACAGTTGGTCCAGCATCACAACTGCTCCAGTCAGGACTTCAGTTAAGCCCTGAACTTTATCAGCATGCAGACTAGACAGCAAATGCTACAGACAGCTTTCTTAAGACTAATCATTATTCCAAATTCTGGAAGGACCCCCAAAGGAAAGGGATGCCCCAAATCAGCAGGAAGCAATTTCAAGAGAGAGAGAGAGATACCCTATTCCCAAAAGGCAGGGTGGGTGGGTTTTTAACAGAAGATTATCTATCTATCTATCTATCTATCTATCTATCTATCTATCTATCTATCTATCTATCATTTAGTGGAATTGTTTGTTTCTAGTTATTTACCTTCTGTTCAACCTAGGAAACATATTTCTGTAATAAAGTAGACTCATGTTAGATCATGAGTTTGATCGTCTGACTACAATGTATTTCTTAATTATCCTAAGTAGTTTGTAAAATAGCAGGCTTTAAAAGGACTAGAACGTACCACTTTATTTTTAAGAATTACAAAGGTAAAATACCTTAGAAAGATTTGATATGTGTATGTATAAAATGTTGTAACCAAATATAACCTTAATTTTGTTTCAATATACAAAGATCTATACCAATGCAACCAAATATAACTTTATTTTTATCAACACACAAAAATCTATGTCAATGGGAACAAAGTATCTGGATACAAAAGCTTGTGGGAGCCCAGGCTTTGGTGCTAAGAACTCTCATACCGACTTTAGCAAACCACAGGTGACAAAGGCCTTTGCACAGCAGTCACTAATAACCAGGTGGAGAAGAGGGAAGGAAGGGACAGATGGTCCCACGTGGTCCCCAGAGACTCATCTTTCCATTTGAGCAGGACTCAGCTGCTTCTGCTACTATTCAGTGAAGCAGGAGGGTTTGGCTTGTTTAGTCCTTGGTAAGTTCACTCCAAGGTTGCCTTGGACCTTCCTGCCCCTTGTCAGCCTTAAGGCTCTTTTGAGGTGTTCGAGTTCTTTTTTAATTAATCTCCATTTCTAGGATTTGTCTGACAATATATCTGAGTCCTTTGTCTGTGGGGCTCTTTTGAGCCATTTGAATGGCTGCTGTTTCTCTGATAGGGACCTTCTGATCCAGTGTGGACTTTATTAAACTCTTTGTGCATCTGACATTTCTCCAACAGGTCTTGTGTAAGGGGACTCTTTTGAGCAAATCTGGGTTCACCTGAGCTTTTGGAACATCGACCAAAGTGACAGGAAAGCTCAAATTCTTTAATTTTGTGTTGGTAACTAGAGAAGGGATAAAAGATAGAAATGGGGGAGTCTAGGAGATGTCTGCCGCAACTCGTATAAGCATGGGGAAACCTGCCAAGTATTGACGACCTATCTAAGCATGCTTTCTGAATCAACAGAGTTGTTCTATGTGACGTCTTGTGTATCCGTCTATTGGTCTGTGTCTGTGACAGTGGCTCAATGGAGGCAGAAAAACTGGAAGCTGTAGCAACAGTTCCAAACAGAGATTTGGCTGCACGAGGGTCCTAGGACTTTGAGCAAAGAGGGCAATGTTCCCTCAGGTCCTCTCTGGATGACTCAGGGTAACTATACTAAGGTCTTAAAGGAGGCGCCATGGACCTATGACCCCACAACATTCAGAAGTCACCTGAGAAACCATGTAAGAAGGCCATACCTGTTGTTGTAAATATTTAGATTTGAAGGGTTCCAAACCAGTACTAAAGCTATGCCCTACCATCGCCCGCTAAGGTCTAGTAACGCAATCTCCTCACCCCCATGGTAGCTGCACGCTGTGATCTTCCCTGGTCCCGTTCACCTGCCTCTGAGCTACTTGTGCCTTCCCAGCCATCTGCCCTTTGCAGCTAGCTGACACATCCCCCACCCCCACCCCGTAACCCAGTAAATGAAAACTCTAGAAGCTTGTAATTATCAGTCAGTTTTATATATCAATAAACTCTCAGCTCACAAAATGCCCACACAATAAAGTCAGAGCCAATTGATAACGATACGAGCTGCCCACCTAGATTAGACAAGTTGTCCTAATAGTCCATTCTCTCTCTGATAATCCTAGCGACTGTGGCTATATACAGCCATGTGGATAAGGTTTGTCCTTTTCTCCACCCATTTTTTTCTCATCTTCCTCCTAATCATTTCCATCTCTGAAACTCTTAGCTCCGCCTTCCTTTTCCCTGTCCAATCACAGGCTTCTTGTCGTCTTTAATATGTAAATTAATTAGGGGGAAATTCTGCCACACCTACCCTACTCATGAGTTGGTAGAAACCATCCATGAGTCCACATAAGGGAGCTACTTCACATGCCTTGGGGTGGGGGGCATCAGATCCCATTACGAATGGTCGAGAGCCACCGTATGGTTGCTGGGAATTGAACTCAGGACCTCTGGAGGAGCAATCAGTGCTCTTAACCACTGAGCCATCTCTCCGGCTCTGAAGGGCATTTTTGGACTTCAAGTCTTTGTTTCCTCTTTCTGCTGCTTCTTTTTTTTTTCTTTTATTATTTATGTTCTATTTTATCTTTGTTTGTTTTGCTGAATGGGAAAGAGGGGTACACATACATGT
The DNA here is from genome assembly GCF_021556685.1 of Rattus norvegicus. Taxonomy (NCBI): domain Eukaryota; kingdom Metazoa; phylum Chordata; class Mammalia; order Rodentia; family Muridae; genus Rattus; species Rattus norvegicus. Next base: position 100,885,936 of record NC_141547.1, read on the forward strand.
GTGCTTGAAGCCTGATTCAACATCAAGCATCTTTCCTTGTTCAGTCTTCACCACTGCTTTTGCAGATAGGATCTCTCACTGAACCCGCAGCTCTCCCGTTTGCCCGGTCTGGCTGGCCAAAGAGCTTCAGGAATCCACCTGTCTCCACCCAAATGGCTGTCTGTGTAGATTCTGGGGACTCCAGATCAGGTCCTGGTACTCTATGAGTGTGAGGCCAGCCTGTTCTACACAGCAAATCCCACGGCGGCCAGGGCCACAACAACAAAAATGAAAGATTTTTAAACTAGTCCAGTGAGGAAAATTATGGGGGATGGAATGAGGTATTTTATTTAAAAAAATAATTTTGTCTAAAAATACTTTGTCAGTGTTTCAACTGTAAACTCATGCCACAGTGAAAGTGTTGGTGAAGAAATGGGATTTAGTTCTCTGAGTTTAAAGCAACAAGGCCAGGCTGGGTGTGACAGCACAAACCTCTAATCCTTGCAGAGACGGGTGGAGCTCAGGTTTGAGGTCTGAGGCTAGCCTGATCTACATAAAGCAGAAAATTCTTCCTCCAAATCCTAGTCTACTCTTCAGTAACATTTACAAGGAATCTGGCTTAATGGTCAGGGATTTTTTTCCTTATTAACATAGTTTCCCACATTTCCTGCTGATTTTCTCATGCATTTGACTATTGAGGAAATTTAGTTCTGGTTCACTTACATATTCATTTATGCTAAAGTTTTATGAAATAACAAGGTTATAAACATGTATTAAGATGATTCGAACACATTTCATAGCCTTAGATCTATGACCAGAAATGTGTAGAGGTGGCTGCCCGCACTTTATCCACATAATATGCAAAAGTTTGCAGAGGCCTGTGAGCTTAATACATGTAAAGAGGCCAGTAAATGCCGTAACCACATGCACTGATTACATCTGAATTTTCTACATGTAAAACTTTGTTAAGAATCTTATTGTCTAGAGAATTCTCAACAGAGGAATCTTGAACAGTTGAGAAGCACTTAAAGAAATGTTCAATGTCCTTAGCCATCAGGGAAATGCAAATCAAAACAACTCTGAGACTCTATCTTATACCCACCAGAGTGGCTAAGATCAAAAACTCAACTGATAGCACCTGCTGACGAGAATGTAGAGCAAGGGACACACTCCTCCATTGCTGGTGGGAGTGCAAATTTGTACAATCACTCTGGAAATCAATTTGGCGGTTTCTCAGAAAGCTGGGAATAGTTCTACCTCAAGACCCAGCTATACCACTCCTGGTCATATACCCAAAAGATGCCCCACCATACCAGAGGGACACTTGCTCAACTATGGTCATAGCAGCTTTATTCATAATGGCCGGAAACTGGAAACAACCTAGATGCCCCTCAACTGAAGAACGGATAAAGAAGACGTGATACTTCTACACTACTCAGCTATTAAAAACAAAGGTATCATTAATTTGCAGGCAAATGGGTGGAACTTGAAAATATCATCCTGAGTGAGGTAACCCAGACCCAAAAGGACATGCATGGCATGTACTTACTTATAAGAGGATATTATCCATAAATATACGATACCCATACCACACCCAAAGAAGCTAAACGAAAGGAAGGCCTGAGAGAGGCTGCTTGGATCTCACTTGGAAGGGGGAATAAAATAGTCATAAGAGGACAATGGAGGGAGGGAACTGTCTGGGAGAGGGGATGTGGCTGGGTGTGTGTGTGTGTGTGTGTGTGTGTGTGTGTGTGTGTGTGTGTGTTCAGGATCAGATGTGGGAAGAGACAGTAGAGATGGCCCAATGGCTGTGAGAATGAATGGAAATCTGAAACTGTTAGGCATAAGGAAATGGCACTCAAGGAAGTGCTGGAGACCTGGGATGGAGGAGGGCTCCCAAGAATCAGTGGGGATGACCTCAGCCGAGACTTACAACATTAGGGATATGGAACCTGAATAGGCCACCTCCCATAGCCAGGCAGGGATCCCAGGGGAGGATAAGGACACCAACCCACCCACAAAACTGTTGACCCAAAATATATTCTATCTACAAAAAATGCAGAGACTGAGGGAACAGCCAAGCAAAAACCAGCCCAACTAGAGACCCATCCTGTGGGCAAGTACCAATCCCTGACACTATTAATGATGCTTGCTATGCTTGAAGAAAGGAGTAGAGCATGGCTGTCCGGTCCTCTGAGAAGCTCCACCCGGCAGCTGGCTCGGACAGATGCAAAGACCCACAGCCAAGCATTGGATGGAGCTCAAGACTCTTATGGAAGAGTTGGGGGAAGGCTTGAGGGTCCCAAAGGGGATAGAAACTCCACAGGAAGACCAATAGAGTCAACTAGCCTGGACCCTTGGGGGCTCTCAGAGACTGAACCCCAACCAAAGAGCATTCACAGGCTGGACTAGGATCTCTGCACATATGTAGCAGATGTACAGCTCACTCTTCATGTGGGTCTTAAGCAGGGGCTGTCCCAAACTGTTGCCTGTCTGTGGAATCCATTCCCCAACATGGCTGCCTTGTCTGGCCTCAGCAGGAGAGAATGCACCTAGCCCCTCAGAGACTTGATGTGCCAGGGTCAGGGGATACTGGGCAGTGGGGCTCTACCCTTTCGGAGAAGAGGAGGGGAGAGGTAGATGGGGGAAGGGACTATGGGGTGGGTGACCAGAAGGAGGGCCAGCAATCTGGATATAAACACACAAGCAAACAAACTGAACTGAAGTGAGAAAAGCAGAACGTATATAGTTGAAACACAGTTGTGCATTGGCAAACAATGAGGCTTTATGGACCTGGTCACTAATACTCTTCTTTAGTTTGATTTTTAACTAGTGCTATAAACCAAACATCCTACCAAGCCAAACATTCTGTTCTTTTTTTCAAAAGTAGAAGCTGATACATAAAGGCCTTATATTTAGATGGAATACTAATTGTCATTTATATCTTGAATATCCATGTTTCTCATGTATACAAGCCTGCTAAAACACTAAACATAGGAAAACACTTCACCAAGCTATTGTTCTCCAAAACTAGAGTTTCTAGTAGTCCTAACCTTTCCCGGGCTTGTATTCACAGGGGTTTAATTATATCATACTTTCTATCTTACACAAAGATCTTTAGACATGCTCAGACACCAGACACCCTCAACAGTGCTTCAGTAACAGCTACAAGGTATTAGATATTATTCAGTAATAGTTACAAGGTATCGAATATTATTCTGTAATAGTACAATGTGTTAGTCATTATTCAGTAACAGGTACAAGGTATTAGATATTATTTAGTAACAGTTACAAAGTATGACATTACTCAGTAATCTAGGCAGCATGTGTAAAAAGTACATTCTGCTTTATTTAGTAAACTTTTTCACTTATTTTTAAGGGACAAATCAAAGGGGAATGTGTATATAAATATGGCATTAACAAATGATTTTTTGTTAATAATGATTAACAAATCATTTCATCCTTTAACTGAAGCAAAAATTGTTATTTGAAAAGAAAATTAAGACAGGTTGATGGTCCTGATGTCTTGCTGTCAGTCGTAATAATTACCCTAAAATGACCTGTGAGGTGAAAATAATTAAGACTTTGTCAATTGCTAAACTTTCTCCCAACTTACCCACAGCTATTCTAAGTCTTTTGTGTTCCATGGCTCCTAGACCCTGCTATGAGGAATCTACATTCAGGTCAATGGGAAATGGCTCTTCTGAGTACTTATCTAAGTACAATAAAAACCACGAAAGCAATGTGCGCACCGCCATGCAGGACCAAACTGCTTACCGTGCATACCTTTTTTGTTGTTGTTGTTGTTGTTGTTCTTTTTTCCGGAGCTGGGGACCGAACCCAGGGCCTTGCGCTTCCTAGGCAAGCGCTCTACCACTGAGCTAAATCCCCAGGCCCCCCGCCCCCCGTGCATACCGTTCGCCCTCTGCTCAAACCCAAAACTCATGTCAGTGCCTCAGAGATAGATGGGCTGGACTCTGTTATCTTCCTCTTCCAAACTTGGCTGCATTGACTGAACCTATCTGCTTTTCTTTCCTTCTTTCTTTTTTCTTCTTATTTATTTATTTATACACTCCAGATTTTATCCCCCCCCCCATCCACCAAGGGACTGCTCCGCATCCCATACCTCCTTCCTGCCACTCCCTCCTGTCTCCACAAGGATGTTCCTACCCTACCCACCCAACCAGACCTCTAAATTTCCTGTGGCCTCCAGTCTCTTGGGGGTTAGGTGCATCTTCTAACCTATCCAGACCCACCAGTCCTCTACTGTATCTGTGTCGGGGTCCTCATCTCAGCTGGTGTATGTTGCCTGGTTGGTGATCCAGTGTCTGAGAGATCTCAGGGGTCCAGGTTAATTGAGACTGCTGGTCCTCCTACAGGGTTGCTCTCCTCCTTAGTTTCCTCCAGCTTTTCCCTAATTCAACACAGGGGTTAGCAGCTTCTGTTCATTGGTTGAATGCACATATCTGCATCTGACTCTTTCAGCTGCTTCTTGGCTCTTTTGGAGGGCACCCATGATAGGTCCCTTTTTGTGAATGCCCCATAGCCTCAGTAATGGTGTCAGGTCTTGGGACCTCCCCTTGAGCTGGGTCCCACTTTGGGCCTTTTGCTGGACCTTCTTTTCCTCAGGCTCTTATCCATTTCCATCCCTGCATTTCTTTCAGACAGAGAGCAACCCTCACTTGATTCCCTGTCTTTCTGCTAGAGGTGGAATGTCAGTAAGTCCCCTCTCCCCACTGCAGGGGCTTTCATCTAGGTCCCTCCCTCCCCTTCAGTCCTAAGAGTCTCTCACTTCCCAGGCCTCTGGTACATTTTAGAGGGTTTTCCCAACTTCCTTCCTCCTGAGGTCACCTGTTTCTATTCTTTCTGTTGGCCCTCAGAGCTTCAGTCCTTTTCCCCCACCCAATACCAGATCATGTTCCCTCTCCCCATTCCCCTATCCCCTTTCCCTCACCTGTCCCTCTCCCCACCCCAGCCCCCTCCTACCCTAACCTTAAGGTTGCTTTCTTCTCCCTCCCAAGTGGAACTGAGGCATCCTCACTTGGGCCCTTCAGCTTGTTGACTTTTTTGAGTTCTGTGGACTGTATCTTGGGTATTGTGTACTTTTGTTTTTGGCTAATATCCACTTATTAGTGAAAACATACAGTACATGTCCTTTTGGGTCATAGTTACGTCACTCCGGATGATATTTTCTAGATCATCCATTTGTCTGCAAAACTCAGGATGGCCTCATTCTTAATACCTGAGTAGTATTCCATTGTGTAAATGAACCACATTTTCTGTATCTATTCTTCTGTCGTAGGACCTCTGGGTTTTGGAAAGCTTCTGGCTATCACAAATAAGGATGTTATGAACATAGTGGAACATGTGTTCCTGTGGCACGGTGGGACATCTTTTGGGTATATTCCCAAGAGTGGTATTGCTGGGTCTTTAGGTAAGTCTATTCCCAATTTTCTGAGGAACCTTGAATGGATTCCCAGAGTGGTTGTACCAGTTTGCAATCCCCCCAACAATGGAGGAGTGTTCCTCTTTCTCCACATCCTCGCCAACGTGTGTTGTCACCTGAGGTTTTGATCTTAGACATTCTGACTGGTGTAAGGTAGAATCTCAAGGTTATTTTGATTTGCATTTCTCTGATCACTAAGGACTTTGAACATTTCTTTAGGTGCTTCTCAGCCATTTGAGATTCCTCTGTAATGAATTCTCAGTTTAGTTCTATACCCCATTTTTTTTATTGGATTGTTTGGTTTTTTGGTGGTAAGCTTCTTGAGTTCTTTATATATTTTGAATATTAGCCCTCTATCAGATGTGGGGTTAGTGAAGATTTTTCCCCAGTCTGTAGGTTGCTGATTTCTCTTATTAACTATGTCCTTTGCCTTACAGAAGCTTTCCAGTTCCATGAGGTCACATTTACCAATTCTTGATCTTAGAGCGTGAATCATTAGAGTTCTATTTGGGAAATTTACCCCTGTGCCAATGAGTTCAAGGCTCTTTCCCTCTTTCTCTTCTATTAGATTCAGTGCATCTGGTTTTATGTGGAGGTCCTTGATCCACTTGGACTTGAGCTTTGTGCATGGGGACGAATATGGATCTATTTTCATTTTTCTATATTCAGACAGCCAGTTAGACCAGCACCATTTACTGAAGGTGCTTTTTTTTTCCATTGTATATTTTTGGCTTCTTTGTCAAAATATGTGTAAATATGTGGTTTTATTGTGGGATCAATTCTATTCCATTGATCATCCTGTCTGTCTCTGTACCAACACCGTGCTTATTTCATTCTGCGCCATTTCTTCTTGTCCGCCAGTCCCATCAAACTGTGTCTACAGGTTTTTAGGGGGAAAGCAGGACTCCAGTAGCCCTACCAGTTTTGACTTGAATACCTGTCCCAGATACCTAGTGAGGTGATAAGTAACTATGAAAAGCAGAGACCCCCTTCCTCCTGGTCCTTTCTGTGGGACAGACTGCTAGCTAGTCTGCTCCCTGGAAGAGGCTATACCCTGAGGCATACCAGAGGATCTGCTGCACTCGGAACATTTGGCATCCTATTCTGAAGCAAATCAGAAGAACCACTGCGCTCAGAACATGTGCTACCACATGCTGAGGCGTCCCAGGAGACCTGCTACACCCAGGGCATCTGACACCACAACTGGAGACATCCCAGGGGATCCGCTGCACCCAGGATACCACAGCTTGAAGGCATCCCAGGAGTTCCTCTGTATACAGGACAACTGGGCAACAGTCTGAAGACTTCCCAGGGGCTCTGAGGCATGCAGGGCAACTGACTCCAAAGACTGAAACCCTCGCTGGAGTTCTGCTGCACACAAGGAAACAGAAACCACAGTCCATTGAACTCCTCTACCCCTGAGAACAACTTCACACAGGACGACAGTGTGACTGTTCCTCCTCTGAAGACCCAACAGTCTGAAGGCCTCCCAGGAGATCTACTGCAGCCAGGGCAACAAATCAGCAGTTTCTCTGCCCCTCTGAAGACCCTCCAGTTGGAAGGCCCCATAGGACGTTTGCTACAGCCAGGGCCACAGGCCTACCAGGAGACCTGTTGCAACCCAGGGACAAAAGAGGCAGACTCCAGACAGAGTCACCCAGACCAGCAAACACTAGGGATAACCAGATAGTGAGAGGCAAGTGCAAGACCTTAAGCAACAGAAGCCAGTATACTTGGGCTTCATCAGAACTCAGTTTTCCCACCACAACAAGTCCTGAATACACCAACACACCTGAAAATCAGGAAGCTGACCTAAATCCTATCTTATGAAGATAATAGAGTCCTTTAAGGAGAATGTAAATAATTCACTGAAAGAAATACAGGAAAACACAGGTAAACAGGTAGAAGATCTTAAAGAGGAAACAAATCCCTTAAAGAAATACAGGAAAGCACAATTAAACAGGTGAAGGAATTGCATAGAGTGGTTCAAGACCTAAAAGTGTAAGTAGAAACAATAAAGAAAGCACAAATGGGGGCAAACCAGGTAATGGAAAACCTAGGAAAGAGGTCAGGAGTTACAGATGTGTCACTATCAGAATACAAGAGATAGAAGAGAGAATCTCAGGTGTAGAAGACACTGTATAAGAGATTGACACAATGGTCAAAGACAATTCAAAACATCCAGGAAATTCGAGACACAATGAAAAGACCAAATCTAAGAATAATTGGACTAGAAGAAAATGAAGATTCCCAACTCAAAGGACCTGAAAATATCTTCAACAAAATCATAGAAGAAAAATTCCCCAACCTAAAGAAAGAGATGGCCATAAACATACAAGAAGCCTACAGAACACCAAACAAATGGGATCAGAAAAGAAACTCCTCTCACCACACAATAGTCAAAACACTAAACTCATAGAACAAAGAAAGAATATTAAAAGTTGTAAGGGAAAAGGGCCAAGTAACATACAAAGGCAGACTTATCAGAATCACACCAGACTTCTTTACAGACACCATGAAAGCCAGAAGAGGTCAGAGGTCATGCAGACTATAAGAGAACACAAATGCCAGCCCAGGCTATGATACCCAGCAAAACTCTCCATCAACATAGATGGAGAAACCAAAATATTCCAGGACAAAACCAAATTCAAACGGTATCTATCTACCAATCCAATCCTACAGAGGATCCTAGAAAGAAAACTCCAATACAAGGAAGATGCCTCTACAAAAAAAAAAAAAAGACAAGATATTAAGCACCTCACAACAAATCCAAAAGGAGAAAACTACAAGCACATAAAGCTACCTACAAAAACAAATATAACAGGAACCAACAGTCATCTGTCTTTAATATCTCTCAATATTAATGGACTCAACTCACCTATAAAAAGACATAAGCTAACAGACTGGATACACAAACAAGATCCAGCATCTTGCTGCATACAAGAAACACACCTCAATAACAAAGACAGACACTATCTTAGAGTAAAAGGATGGTCCAGGTGAGGAAGTGATACCCATCCCTCCATCTTGTATATCCAACAAGTTCTTGGGCCTGGTTTCCTTGATATGATCTAAATACACCCTTTGCCCTACAGTCTCAGTTCACCTCAAAGAGCTTTATAAGGAAGCGTCTTCCTACTCTAAGGACAAATCTTCCAACAGTCTTCTGCATGGGTGGTACTAGACATATAGAGCCATCCATGTATCCACCCATGTGCAAAGTCATCCTCCAGTCTCAAAATGGAGTCAAAGGGAAGGCACAGCCTGGCCCCTAACTTCTGCTTAAATGACTCTTTATTTGAATCAGTGGAAATTATAGATTTTTAAAACTTAGAGTCGCAAGATTTTGAGAATAAAGAAAACTTTATCCATACTTCTACTATCCTAAAATAGCAAATGTTGCCAAATGTCATTGTTTCCTTGAGATTTACTAAAATGCTATTTTAGAGCATAGTTGTGGATAGGAGAGATGACTCAATAGATAAAGGCATATGCACCCAAAGCTCACAGCCTGGATTTGAACCCTGGGATCCACATCCTGCCTTCCACAGACACAGACACAGACACACACACACACACACACACACACACACACATATATGAATTAGAGTGTAGTTTTTAAAAGTAAGAGCTGGCTATTCTGAAGACTTTCATCTTCAGGACTTACATGATAGAAAAAGAACTGACTCCCCAAGATGTCTTCTGATTGTGACGCAAACAGAACTGGTACATGTACATACACACACACACACACACACACACACACACACACTCACTCACACACACACTCACACACACTCACATTCACACACTCACACACACTCACATTCACACACACATTCACACATTCACACACACTCACATTCACACACTCACACACACTCACATTCACACACACACTCACACACTCACACATTCACACACTCACACACACTCACACACATTCATACACTCACACACACACTCACACACACTCTCACATACTCACACACTCACACACATTCACACACTCACATACACTCACACACATTCACACACACTCACACACACATTCACACACACACATTCACACATATACACTCACACACACTCACACACCCAGAGAGAGAGAGACAGAGACAGAGAGACAGGGAGAGACAAAGATAGAGACAGAGAGACAGAGACAGACAGACAGATACAATTTAAATTTGCTTCATTAAAAAGAAGAAAAATAATGAAATAAGAAGAAGAGTCGTTGTGGAGCGGGTGTTGCTGCACATAACTGCAGTCCCAGTACTTGGAGGCTTAGGCATGAGATACTGAGAAAAGCCTGAGGTATATGGAGAGCCTCTTCCCACCTCCCCTCCAAAAGCAAGTGATTTTTAAAACGTGGTACAGACCTCTAATCATAGCCCTCAGGAGGCAGACTCAGATGAGTCTCTGTGAATTCCAGTCAGCCAAGACTACTCAGTGATACCCTGTCTCAGAAAGAAAGATGGAGAGAGAGAGAGAGAGAGAGAGAGAGAGAGAGAGAGAGAGAGAGAGAGAGCGCAACCAAGCAAGCTAGGTTACACACACCTGTAACCACAGCATTAGGGAGACAGATAGAACAGGATTGAAAATTTTAAGCCAGCCTGAGAGACGCTGTCTCACAAACAAACAAACAAACAAACAAACATATTGTTTAATAAATCACAAAACAATCAGTGTAATCAGAGGCACTTATAATCTTGCACCCAGTTCTTTAGAAAACCTAATCGAAACCCTCATTCCCAAATAATAGCGTGGGCATCCTCCTCAGTGATTACACACTTTCGTATCAAGTAAACGGGCTGCCATTTATTTCATTTCTTTCCTATTGTTGGACATTTATATTGTCGTCTTCTTTTTTATGTACCATAATGAGTAGCTTGTCTACACAGATTTTTACTTATTTTAGGTGGTTTTTGTAATTAATAAGCCAGATTCTCAAAAACAATATTATTTCACACAGAAGTATGCCCATTTTCTTTAATTTGCTTAGCTGTCACAGAACAATGAATTTCATTTAGAATCTTCATACATATAAACTCTTTTTTTTTTTTTTGGTTCTTTTTTTCAGAGCTGGGGACCGAACCCAGGGCCTTGCGCTTCCTAGGCAAGCGCTCTACCACTGAGCTAAATCCCCAACCCCACATATAAACTCTTGAACTCAACACACACCTGTCCCTCAGTCATTCTTCCCAGGTTTGTGTATGTATGTTTGTGTGTGTGTTTGTGTATGTATATAGGTGTGTGTATGTGTGTGTGTATATATATATGTGTGTATGTGTGTGTGTTTGTGCATGTATATGTATGTATATATGTATATGTGTATATTTATATGTGTGTATGTATATGTGTGTATGTAATGTGTGTATTTGTGTATGTATATGTATATGTGTGTGTGTGTGTGTGTGTGTGTGTGTGTGTATTGAGGCCAGAGGTTAAAGTCCAATGCCTTCCTCTCTTGCTCTCTGCCTTATCTTTTGAGACAGGGTCTCTCTCCTATTGAACCTGGGGCTCACTGTTTCAGCTAACCTGGCTGTCTCTGCTCTGCCTCACAGCTGTGGGATTATAGGCTTGCTCCATCTGCCTACTCTTTAACACAGGCCTTGGGATCTGAATTCAGGTCCTCACATGTGCACAGCAGGCACTCTACTGAATGGACCAGTCCACAGCCCGTAAAATACTTTTTTTTTTAAGATTCATTTATTTAACATACGTGAGTACACTGTTCCTGTCTTTAGACACACCAGAAGAAGGCATTGGATCCCATTACAGATGGTTGTGAGCCACCATGTGGTTTCAGGGAATTGAACTCAGGACCTCTGGAAGAGCAGTCTGTGCTCTTAACCGCTGAGCCGTCTCTCCAGCCCCCATGAGATTCTTTTGAAGTGTGATTATTTTGTCTATCAAACTAGCTTTCCCTTGTGACTTTTCTTTTAAGGGGTCAGCATTGCTGCCTAAGTCTGTTGAAATATAGATCTCCCATCTACTGCTTTTGTTCAAATGATCATAGTAAACTGTGTGTGACTGATGGTAACCCTTCCAGTTGGCTTTAGCCCTTGACCCTCTGCATATCTCATATCGAACTCTCACAAAATTCCTTTCTGCCTTCTTCTGGCTTTATCTTTTCAAATGTCTTCACTTTTGCCTACAGTACACTGGAGTTTGTCCTGGCCTTGATAGGCCCTGTCATTCATCCAACCACAGTACTATCATAAAACACCAGGCACGATAGCTCTTCCTGTAAACCTAACACTTGGGAGATAAAGGGAGAAGGGTCTTGAGTTTGAGAGTTCAAGGCCAGCCTGGGCAACATAGTGAGGCCCTGTTCAAAACAAAACATAAACAAGGCTATGAGATTTATGGTACGTTACATTAATTTATGGTATGTTACATTAGTCTCCTTCGATAGCCTTTACCTTGAAGAACAAACAATCGACTCCATTTATTGTTTTAGGACTGGGGTGTGGATATGGATCTATTGACACCAATTACATGAAGTTTACTTTGCAGAACAAAAGCTGCAGCCACAGTGAAAATATGAAGAATCCTTAGCTGTTCTGCGTTTAACTTTCGAACAGAGGTTACTGTTCTACCCTTACTGCAGTTACACAGCAATACCCAACCTCATCTTCAGAGAAATATAAACTGTATGCCAAGATTTATAGACTTTTTTGGAAGTAATAATTTTAGAATAGCAAAAGTCTTAATTTTGGTTTTTTGTTTGTTTGTTTGTTTGTTTTGAGAAAGGGACTCACTGTGTAACTCAGGCTGACTTGGAAATCACAATGTATCCCAGGTAGCTTTGAATTCATGACTCTTCTTCTGGAGTGAGGCCAGTCTTGGCACAATAAGCTCTTATTTCTTGTGGAAAAACTATTAAGGTCCTAAACATCCACTCCTGTGGCAGACCGTTTTAATACTTTTAGGCACTTATGAATCAAGCGTTTATAAAATAATTATCAAATGTGCGTGAAACTTAAATACTAAGCAGTCTTCTCTTCGAGGCATTGTACTGAGCAATGCGTCTGATCTCTTCCAATTAGAATATAAATAACTCAAGACCAGGGACTAAAAGGCCTTTAAAGATGAGTCGATAATACCACGCTCCTATTAGCCAAATGCAGGGCTATTGCAGATCTGAAAAATTAAAGACAAGGCCGCTCATGGCTGATTACTGCTTTTAGAGTCTGCATTTTTAATGCCTTTGGGTGGTAGCCTAGGCGTCTAGGTGGTGGAGGAAGGACAGCTGAGACATGAACCTCGTGACCATGTGCGTCACAGTTCAGAAGGTCCTCCAGACAAGGGCTTCAGTTGTGGCGAGCCTGTTTTACCTTGGGCGTGTGGCCAAGAACAACTTCCGGTGTCTGGCTTTGGGCATGCAGCCAAGAACAACTTCCGGTGTCTGGCTTTTCACGGGAACGTGTGCTCCAAGCTCTCCTTTGGTTTTATCCTTCCTTTCTTGTCTTTGGTTCCTTGTGATCTCACGCTGATGCCTAACTTCATTTTTAGGAAAACTGAAATCCACATGCCAAAATTTAAACTGTGTTTTAACTTGTATTTCAATGGTCTTCTAGGGCCAGCGTATTTAAAAGGCTTAAAGTTGGGGGGAGGGTATGTGCTTTGAAATAATTTTTATAATGCCCACCAAAAAATTCGTTTTCTAAAGTATAAAGTCTCCAAATAGAACCTTTTAGACTTAGAGTGAAGATTCACACCTACAAACAAAGTTAGAGTTAAATGAACTTACCAAACACAGCGGCACCGTCTTCTCTGAACTTCAACGTAACTAACACTTTGGGTTAGCGGAACCAACACGGAGACACCTTAGGTGAAGCACCCTGTTTGCTTCACCGGTTCTGCCTACGAGCCTATTCTGCTATGCAGAAGCTTGATGTCAATTTACTTTCTGAGCCTTTTAAGACCAAAGCAAATCATTCCTTCAGCACATTTTAAACAATCCCTTAAAGACCTCTTTTTCTTGGCTCTGTTTCCAATCTAGGCTTATCACAATAATATTTCATGCTCCGTGCTTCTGAAAAATTCAATATTCAAGAACAAAGTAAGGCAGAGCTTTGCTTCATTTCGGGTTTTGTGTCCTCGGGCGTCCCGACTCGATGACCCGTTTCTCATTGTCACGTCTCACTGTCTGTTGCTGTGAACAGCCTGCCTAATCCTTCGCTCATCCCTTATCAGTTTCCCATTAATTCTAAATCATTTTTTTTAATTCTTTGCATTTCTTTTTTCTTGGCTCTTAGATTTTTTTTTCCCCTCCCCAGGAGACCCAGTATTCCTGTGGTGAATTCTCAGAATTACAAAGACAAACAGATTACTAAAGTCCTTAAGTCTGCTGTCAAAAATTTCATTTTCTATCTTTAGAATTGTGGGTGAATCATAGAAAGTGGACGCTAAACTTTGACAGTTAGCATGCCTAAGGCAAAAAAACATCACATTTTCTTATGTATGTATCTAGAGTTAACAATCTACATTTGAGGGAAAACATGCAATATTTTGACCTAAACACACACACATATACACAAACACACATACACAAACACACACACATATAAATACACAAACACACAAACATACACACAAACATACATACACAAACATACACACAAACACACATACACAAACATACATACACAAACACGTACATACACACATACACAAACACACATACACAAACACGTACATACACACATACACAAACACACATACACAAACACACATACACAAACATACATACACAAACACACATACACAAACACACACACAAACACACATACACAAACGCATACATATACACATACACACATACACACACATACAAACACATGCACACACACTCACACACACATACAACTTCACAAACGCTTGAACTGCTAAGCCCAAACAATCATACACACATGTGTGCACATGTAAATACACATGTTCTTGCTATCTCCACACACGTACTTTTCAAATAGTTTATTATTACATAATTTTGTGATTCCTCCAGCAGGAGCAGCCTCCGAGCAGTTTGTGGAGATTACACGCATGTATTAACAGACTCGTAAGCATCGGCTAATGAGGAATAGCCTCTCGCTGGGCTCTCCCTTGTTGCTGTGAGGAGGGTCTCCTCGGCTTCACGCCATCATCAGCATGGCTATTAAAACCAAACCTGGTCTTGAGATCGCTCGCCCAGAAGCCTGTCAAGCTTTCCTTCCTGCAGGCTGAGAACGGGGCTCCCCAACAGGGTGTGCAAGGCCTCTCTGCCGACATGGCATCATCTTGCTGTCACGGCCTCTCCAATACTACACACTCCCCTTGTTCAACTCCATTTCCCCAAGATTCTCTCTCTCTCCACACGGATCTTCCACTGCAAATAATCCCACTCACCTGGTGAGACCGCTCCTTCTGCCACAGCCAGAGCAGCTGAGGTTGCCTCTGTGAAAGAAACTCATTATCTCCTACAACCGGGTGAACATAACTCTTCGCTTTCTCTAGACGCACTCCATGGCTACCCCTAAAACAGCTTATTATACTTGTATTTCGTACGTAGACTCCTCCTACTTAATTATAAGGCCCTCATGGCAAACATCTCACTTATATGTCTAGTGCTTGACATACAATAACAGGTAAATCTGAGGTGAGTAAATGAATTTTATTAAAACGAGTCTCTACATCACAACAACCTACACCACATGGACTTTGGAGGCAGATAGACCTATTTCCAAATATTTTATTATCATCCTGGCCAAATTACTTAATCTTTAATTTTCTCATTCTTTTCCCCCCTGGAGCTGAGGACCGAAACTTGTGCGCTCTACCACTGAGCTAAATCACCAACCCCTTCTCATTCTTAAAGATGGGTGCCAGCCCAGCTTTGTAGGAATGATGTGAAGTTAGTGTTATGGTGGACATTCTTAAGTGACATTCTTACTACAATGGTATATCCTGGAATTCCCACACAATTCAGTTCCTTCTGAGTCTTTCAACTCACCATTGACTTTGGGGGCTCAGAAATTTTCTTGGCTAAGTCAAGTGGTTAAAGACTCACTCTGCAAAAGAGTAGCTACAGCTAGGAGAAGACGCTGGCTAAAGGCATGGGTGTGACATTTGCAGTTCCAAGGGACCAGGTCCACTTCGGACATCAACATATGACTGCAAAAAAACTGAAGCTTCAGAACAAGGAAATCAGATATTTGTGGGAGAATGGTAGCACATCAAAGTTGACCCCTTTTCCTAAAGAGTCTTGATCTTCACATCTGTAAAACCTTGGGAAATTGTTATTGATGTAGGAAAGAAATTAGAGAACACGTGTCTGGGGTCAACTAATTACTCTGGTTTTGTCTACATGGATTTAATACAGTTTGGTTCTTAGCTTCTCCATCCAATTTTGTCAGTGTGTCATAACTGCATAAAGTCAACAGGTGTGGTGGCAGTGACCCATCTGCAGCCCATCTGCAGCCCCAAAAACAAATGGATCATTTGTAATCCAAAACACAATGGTCTTTCCACATTCTTGTAGGAAGTCTACTTTAAAAAGGAGGAAAAAAATCATTAAAGTTTCTTGGTATGATCAAAGATGTGGATATTCTTGCCACCAACCTAAGAGAACTTAAGCCACCCCTCTCCACTCTAGAAATGTGTCTGCTAAGAAACAGGCTATTGGGAGTTAGAGAGATGGCTCGGCAGTTAAGAGCATTGATTGTCCTTCCAGAGGACCCAGGTTCAAATCCCAGCACCCACATGGCAACTCACAACTGTTAGTAAGTCCAAGATCTGACATTCTCAAATATACCAATGCACATACAATTTTTAAAAAGAAAAAGAAACTGGTTGTTGGAGTTTATTCTGATGGGACTCCATCTCCCTAAGACCAAGGGAATGCTGTGGAAAACCTCAGGAAAGCCAAAAATGTGTGTGGCCAGAATCCCAGCAGTGTGTGCTATGCTCGAGGACAGGTCAGAGGAGAATGGAGTTTGGAGCTGAAGGGGTATGGAAGCCAGGTCATAGGTTATGAAGAAAGAAGGGTGAGCAGGGATAGGCAAAGAATTACTAAAGGGTACTGAAGGCACTGAACTAAAGAACAAGGACCTGGGAACAATTCCACCCTGTGCGGCTAAGTGTGTTTCTCTAGATGTCTGGCAACCCTCAGATAGTTGTTACTACAAATTGGGAACCTCATACGGTGAAGGGACAATATGGAGAGTTCAGGGGGTTTTCAACAGAGCAGCAGAAGCAATGAACCATGGGAAACTAAAGGGCAGAAGGGAAAGTGAGGTCCTGGCGGGTAGTCAGCTGAAGGGTGGGCTGACATCTGGATGAAGTCAAATTGGGGTCACTATCTCCCCTGCAGGCCTTTGTGCCTGGCATCCCCAGGATGAAAGGCAGTGCTTACATGATCAGTCATGTTGACACTCAAGCACTAATAATGTTGACACAATGCACCGATGAAGGAATAAGCAGGTGGCTAGAACGCTACTCGTTCCTATGTGAGTCTTTTCTGTGGAGTGAAAAGGAAGCCTAATAGCTCCTCTTATACCAAGTAGAGCATTTCAGACCTGATGTGCACTCCACACCAATATAAACGACAGCCAGCATTTAATCAGACACCTGTTGTACACCAGACACTGTGCTGGGACTTTGACAGCTCTGAGAGGTAACACACCATTTCCATTTCTTTAAAGCCAAAACTAGGACTCAGAACTGGCTAGGAACTGCCCCTGGTCACACACGGTAAACGCAAGTTTAAACCTAGCCTATATTGCTGTAGGATGCTTCTTTACCTGCCCTTGTCACTGTCCCCCAAACACATGCTCTCAGAATGTATTTGGTTGATGTAGACCTGTCCAATCCAAAAGCCAAAGCAGGCAGATCGAAACGCTTGCTCAAGCTTGGACTCCCAATGAAAGAAATAAAAATGGCTAACATGCCACCGTCATTGTTGATATCTCTGTCCTTAAGAACACTTCTGTCCAAGTGCTTTGCTACAGGTTAGAATTACGCTAACTCAGAGCAGCGCCCTGGACCATCGCCTACTGATCAAAGTAGACTGGCAGTTAAAGAGATGACTATCTGATTAATTTTTACCAATGGAGAAACCCTTTGGTAGACTAATTAAAAGCATTTCCCTTGGCAGTAGGTGCTTGTGAAATGCTATGGGCTCTTATTACTACCTCATCCACTGTGCCAAGTTGTTATAAGGGAAGATGTCCTGGAAAATGCTACTTCGCCAGCATGAAAGCACCATAGAATGCACCTATGCAAACTAAGATAGCCAGAGCCTCACTAGGTGCTCTGACCTTATGTCCTGAGGTGGAAGAACCAGGTGGATGGAGAAGGCTAGAAGGCCTTGCACAAAGCCTAACAAAATGAGCATGTTTACAAAACAATAAACACACACACACACACACACACACACACACACACACAACCACATCCACAAAGAAGGCTGGAAAATCCTTGGCAAGGCTGACTAAAACCAGCCACTGGTAAACACAGAGTCCAAAGGTCCATATGGCTCTCTGTAATGCTACACAGGGGGCTCAGGAGATACACGTTCAGCAGTTGAGAGCACTTGCTGCTCTTGCAAGGGATGAGCGTTCAGTTCCTAGAACCCACATAGCAGCTCACAACTGTCTGTAACTCCATTCCAGGGGATCTGGTATACTCTTCTGGCCTCCTCGGGCACTGCACACATAAAACAAAAATAAGCCTTAAAGCAAAACAAAGAACTGAATTAATAAACGGCAGGGAGATAGCCTTAGGGGGAGCCTGAGGACCTGAGCTCCACACCCAGAAATCACTAACAGCTAGATGTGGCGGCTCGTACATACAACCCCAGCTCTTCTAGTGCAATGGGAGGTAGAGATAGGAGAATCAGCCAGAAACTCACAGGACAGCTAGCCTGGAGTACACTGCAAGGTAACAGAAACAGAAAGACACACACTGCCTCAGTAGGGACGTGAGAGCCAATCACAAAAATTGTCCTCTGACTGATAGGCATGCACTGTGTGCAAACACATTCCTGCACACAGACACACACACACAGACACACAGACACACACACACAGACACACACACACACACACACACACACACGCACGCATACACATGAACATACGCAAACACAAAGTTTTAAATTTTTTAAATACTAAAATAGACTCCCCTGAGTACAGGCTTAGGATGCTAATTAGACATACAACTCATGAAGTCGTGTGTAGAATCACAGGTGACAGAGCACACACAGAAAAGTCCACGTTATGCAGATGACCTGGAAAGCCCGACTGTGTGACATAAAAACCTCCACTCTTATACTGTGCTGCCAACCCTTTCTCTGCTTTCTCTGCCTTCTTCCTCCTCCTTCAAACACACTGTCATTTAATAAACTGTTGGTCTCTGCTCAGTTCTTTGAGAAAGGAACATGGATCCCCTCCCTCCAGCCCTCCCTACAGCAGCTGGCATCAGGATCTCTTTTGTGTATGCGTCTGCCACTGGTGAAACGCTGTTACACAACACACGGCTGACTGTATTATCGTCGTATTATGTTACTGTTATAATTACAGTGACATTTCCTGCTTTGCAAGTGAGAAAAGTGTGTATGAGAGGTGGTCTTAAAAAGACCCACAATTCCTACTTGAACTGGGACTCAAACTGAGCCATTCAGTAGCTTGCCTATAGTTCTGTTCTACACATTCATTGAAGTTCTATGCCCTGGCAGGCCCAGGAGATTCTAGGATGAGGAAGATGCCGTTATGCCCTCATGAGACTTATGCCAAAACTTGGAACGCAGAACAAATGAAAAGTGCCAGGTGAGGGTAACTCAGGGCTCCCAGACCAACCTCTTTCCTATTTCAAGTAGCCAAGAGGCTCGGAGCGAGAGGCCACTGGTGAAGTTGGGAGGCAGATGGGTGTTGGCATCTATGCCTGCCCCCACCTCCCTTGGAATAAAACTGCTGGTTTTTATAAAGCAGAAATTCAGCAGATGCAAGCTGAGAAGCCACAGAGAGAAGACAATGGGCCAGGCCAGCAGGGTGGGAAGAAAGAAAGCAGTTCTGAAGAAAGCTATTTGCATCCTCGCTGGCCCTGAGCTTGCTAAGATGCCCACACACTGCCCTATTTCTCCAGAAAGGGCCTGGATTGGAACGTTCAGAATGAGAGAGTTGCTTGTTAAAACACATTCCCAGCTTCTTCAGTCTTCTGCAGCTCTACGAAGCTATGAGTCAGGGCTTCTACATTTGTAAAGCTTAGATGAGAAGCTGCCAGGCCCTCATCAGCATCTGTGACAAAGTTTTTCAAAATACCAGGCAAATATTTTTTGAAATCTGTGTTTGGTCCTGGAGAAGAAGCAAAGAGAAGCTTACTGATTCAGCAGCTCATGGATGAGGAGACCACAGGGCTACTTAGTGAGAGAGAGAGAGAGAGAGAGAGAGAGAGAGAGAGAGAGATTATGTCTGTGTGTTTGTGTGTCTATGTGCATGTGTGTGTGTTTGTGTTTCTGTGTATGTGTGTCTGTATGCATGTGTGTCTCTGTGTCTGTATGTGTCTGTGTGTACACATTATGCATGTATGTCTGGGTCTGTGTGTCTGTGTGTGCATAAGTGTCTGTGTATGTGTGTGTGTGTGCACATGCATGCATGTATGTCTGGGTCTGTGTGTCTGTGTGCATAAGTGTCTGTGTGTGTGTGCGCGCACGCAGGGGATGCTTGAGTGTACTGAATATGCACATGTGTATCCTGATGCATGAACTCAGCAAGGCCAGAGAAGGACATTAGGTGTCCTGCCTGCCTTATTCTTTTGAGACGAGACCTCTCACTCAACTTGGAGCTAATATTTTGTTATTGGTGCTAAGATCTGAACTCCATCTTTCTGTCCATTAATAACATCTCAATGCAGATTTTGACTTGTTTTCTCCCCACTTCTGATTTCCGTTTATGAGGTCACCACACACATAACACTTAAAGTGTCATTGTACGACTCCTTTGCACACAAACCTTCAGTACCCATAAAGGCGTGTCAGGCTTATTGTGAAAACTTGAGTCTGCAAAGCTACAAAAACAGCTCCCTGGGTGGTAAAACTGCTCTTGCAGCATGAGGTGGGATGAGCCCTTTCACAAATAAGCCCAAATCAACAACTAGATTGCAAAGTGAAACACACACGCGCACACACACACACACACACACACACACACACACACACACCCTACGCACACACTCACTCCAAAAGCATAAGACCTCTCAAGCCATTGCCACAATGCTCCCTCCACTCATGGAGGCCAAGCAACCAGGATCCACAAATGTCCTTGCCAAAGATAAAAACACTTTGCTCCCAGCAAACCTAACCGTAGTTAATAACACACACAGTATCGGGCACAGATCTGAATGCGCACATGCCAGGAAAGAGATTTTTATGATTTCTGTGGAGAACGCTCCACCTTCTGCCCTACTCAGGGCCAAAAGCAAAGTTATGCAAGTGGAAAATACACTGGAAACAGTGTTGGGCTCTCCAACAAAAACATTCCTGCCTTGTCATTTTGATCATTCGAGGCAGCAGTGTTTAGGGTCTGGAACGTGAAGAATCAGAGTCATCACTCACCCTGAGAGAAACCTGCCCAAGTCTATTTTACTTTAGTTGTTTTTCCTAGAGGCCAAACTACTCCAGGATACCTGGGAGCAGGGGTGGAGTGGGGGTGGGGGTGGGAGTTTGTGCTGCCAACCTCAAGTCTCCTGGTAAATGTGCAATGGAAAACACATTATTTTCCAGTTTCTTTCCTGGTTTAAGAGCCCACTCCTGCTATTACTGACTGAAAGATAATCAGGTGCCCCAATAGGGTATCCTACTAGTCCATGCATGCACACACACACACACACACACACACACACACACGTGCACACACACACGTGCACACACACACTCGCTCATCCATTGTGTTTTGTGGATTAAAATCTGGCCTCTGAGCAGGGAAGTTATGCTAAGGTAGAAGAGTCTTTAATTCTTTAACAATGGACAAAGCGTAACAACCAAAACAGAAATCCTCACACACAGGGGCAGTGAAGGATAAGGTAGGTGGGGGCTTGTGTGAGCTGCGGGTCACGAACCCAGTTAGGGAAGAGCCTTATCACTGAGTTAATCACTGGCCACAAAATACACTTTTAAAAATATCTAGCCCCTTAGCAGATTGAAAATATTCTTTCATCCTTGGCTGGCTTAGACTCAGGACCCAGTTCCTCAGCTCCTCTGTCAAACAGGGGACAGAGCTCACTGAGAGAACCACTCTCTTGGGTCCTGTGTGTCAGAACCACAGAAACCAGGTGACAGACAGAATTCTTTCTTGTTAGTCGCATTTGTAAATTGTTTGAAATAAATTGGGTTTTGAGAATCCCGACCTCCAAAGCTGTCCCCATCTTTAAAATAGGTTGATATTTGGCATAAATAATCTGCTTCTCCTTCCTGGAAAATTCAGCAGAGCTGACAGCAGCACCAGGGTTTTGATTTCACACTCAGCATTTCTCCATGGAACTCACTTTAGTTAAATACAACTAGTTCTGCAGCTGGGTGATACCCTCGGACTGAAGTGATTTGTGGCAAGGTTATCGGCAAGGTCATTTTCAAAGCATTGAGAAAGTACAGAGTCAGGAGGATAGGACCTGGCCAGGAATACAAGTGCTCAGGGTCAGAGCTCACTGTGCTCTCCCCACACCTTCCCCCCTCAAATGTCTTCCAGACCCACAGCCTTGAAAGGAACTGAATGCTGTGGCCTCCGGTACGTTCTACCTTTTATCTCAAAGTGGCTCAGGGTAAGACCTGAGCAAGTCCCTACCTCACACGCATTTTTAGGGTCAGGTGAGTCTGTAGAGAGGCTCTGAGTAAGGTGAGCATTGATCATGGAAAACCAAAGTAACAATGCCCTAAAGATACCGTGCCCCACCCTCAGAGCCCGTGAGTGTGAGGTCATCTGCCAAAGGGGACAGCATCGTGCGCAAGGAAGGTTGCTGGTTTGAAAATGAAGTCCACTTTTGGATCATTTAGGCAATCACGGGCCTAAAATAAGGGAGCCAGAGACAGGAGGGTAGGGGACAAAATGAAGCGATGTGTGTGTGGAAGGATACCGGCTGTGACTGGCTTGGAAGCTGGAAGGGGTCACAAGCAAGGAATGTGGCACCTTTAGAATCTAAACCGGTAAGAAAGCAAGTTCTCCCGCAGCCCTCCAGGAGAGGAGGTAGCAGCCACCTAAGTGATCTCCACCCAGACACTTAGGACCATCGGTCTCCGTAAATATTGCAAACACGTACAATGGCTGCGCAATCTGTTATCTGATATTGGGAACTAATACAATTATTAAAGTGACCGACGTACAAGGAGCAGAGCAAGCTGTATGTGTATAATGTAACATATGACACGCATTTCCCGGGTATCTGAAGAAAAAAGGGCCAGACAGCGGCAAATCATCTGACACAGCTCCTGCTTCCGGGACCCCTGGTGGTGAGCATAGGGAGGAGGTGCTCATAGCACAGTAACCCACTATCACCAAGATGAGGTCCCTTGCATCCTCCACTCAAGCCGCACCCACATTGTCTCTCTGGGTGACTCTACCTTCTTTTCCAGCCTGCTTCCAAGGTCATTCTCCTGGTGATGAGGCCTGCAGCTCCCCATGAGGGCTGTGCTGTCTGCAGCCTGGGAAAGTCTCTAGACCCATCTCCAGCTCTGGGGTTCCTGATCCCGGACCAGCAGAGAGGAACCCAACAACTTGGCCTTTCGTCTTCCCTGCTGGAAGAGGATTTGTCTGTACTCCACGTGTGGTCAGAGGGCCTCCAAGGAGAGAGGCAGGGAAAGGCCAGGTTTTAAAACTGTTTTTCTCGGGCTGGAGAGATGGCTCAGTGGTTAAGAGCATCGACTGCTCTTCCAAAGGTCCTGAGTTCAAATCCCAGCAACCACATGGTGGCTCACAACCATCTGTAATGAGATCTGATGCCCTCTTCTGGTGTGTCTGAAGACAGCTATAAGGTATATAATAAATAAACCTTAAAAAAAAAAAAAACTGTTTTTCTCTGGCTAATGCATTAAAATTTTATTTCAGTTTTTGACCCAAAGTCTGTTCCAGAAGAAAAGCCTGAGGGGTTTCCAACACGGAGTCAAAGTCAAAGCCGTGCTGGTTTTCGACTATGTTTCCGGGTCCCAGCTCTGTTCTTCCGCCAGCAGCCTGGTCCTGGGATGGAAACGCGGCCATGCAGAGGCCCCCTTTCCTGCAGTTTTTTGCTCTGAGGTGCCCCATCCAGGCCTGCAGGATCGGTTCTGAGCAATTCAGCTTTCACGGGCCTGTTGTTCTGACGCACACCCTGGAACGCTTCCTTTCGAAAATCAGCAGGTTTTAAACTAACGAGGGCACATTTCAGGACACTGAACTGTGTAATTATCCGGGGTGAGTTTGAAGATGCAGTGGGTTTGGCCACCAAAAAAAAAAAAAATGGAGGTAGAGAAAAATGCAAGGTTAAACACTAACTTGGTAGGATAATTTTCTGCAGATCTATTGTGGGTGGCACAGGGGCACTGGCCCTCAAGGACGGAGTCTGGGCTGAGTGGGGATATTTCAGAGGACCAGCCGACCCCTGACAGGGCAGAAAGGAGGCATACACAGGCAGTCCTCCTTCATTGGCAATTTCAGCAGCTCTTCCCGTTTTATTGTAAACATTCAAACTGTTAGATGGAGCACTTTTCTGTGTTATATAAACACACACCAGGGACAGATGCAGGGGTGGGGGGAGAGGTGCTGCCGTGACAAACACGATGTAAGACCCGCCCAGCTACTTCCTGTTCACGCGGCTAGTTGTTGGAGTTTGGTAACCGGCATATGAGAACCACAAAATCCAGTCTGATAAGGTTTTTCTAGACAGTAGAATAAGAGATGATTGCACCCAAAGCAGAAAGGTCAGTGAAGCGGCTTCTCAAGAGAAGAAAGTAGGAAATCACAGAGTCCCTATCATTAGTTCCCGTGTCTGCAGCTGATGTGTTTATAAAAAAGATAAGGGGTGGGGGTGGGGTTATGTTCTATGGAGGTGTGGTGAAGTGTGGGGGGAAGGGGGTGCCTCTGCGGGCCCATGCTGAGGCATCCTTTCTACCTGAGAGACCAGCCCCATGACAGTATAATATAGAATAATATAGAATACAGAGTAATATAGAACAGAGTTTATTCGGGGCATGGGGAGGGGAGTAGGGCAGAGAAACTCAGAGAAGGGGGTGTGGAGAGGGAAGGGAAGGGAGGGGAGGGGAGGGGAGGAGATGGGAAGAGGAGAGGAGAGGAGAGGAGGGGAGGGAAGGGAAGGGAAGGGAAGGGGAGGGGAGGGGAGGGGAGGAGATGGGAAGAGAAGAGGAGAGGAGAGGAGGGGAGGGAAGGGAAGGGGAGGGAAGGAGAGGGGAGGAGAGGGAAGGGGAGGAGATGGGAAGAGAAGAGGAGAGGAGAGGAGAGGAGGGGAGGGAAGGGAAGGGAAGGGAAGGGGAGGGGAGGGGAGGGAAGGGGAGGGGAGAGGAGGACAACCTTGAGCACGTGGTGGGGAGGAAATGGGGCGAGAGTGGGAGCAGGAAGGCAAGAGCAAGAGGAAGAGAGTGAGGCCGGGGCAAGCAGCCCCTTTTACAGTGAGCTAGGCAGACCTGGCTGTTGCCAGGTAACTGTGGGGTGGAGCTTAGACTGAATACTAACAGCAGCAATAGGCAGCCCCTGGGGTAACAGAAGCTGTGACTCAGCGAGACAAATCATGACTGTCCTTTATCCTTCCTTCTCTTTCTCTGCAGCTTCTACTGTAATTCTCTATCGGTTGGTTTTGTGGTGTGGCCATCCTTTTAAAGTCATACTGGCCTAAACAATACTACAAACGGAAATAAAAGAGGATTTCAGGAGTGATGGGTACAAAATCAGACACATGAAAAATATCCAAGATGTCAAGCAGAGACTGAGCAGTATGAGTTATGCAAGCAAATGGTATAGTAGACAGAAAAAGAGACAGAGGGAGGGAGGGAGGGAGGGAGGGAGGGAGGGAGGGAGGGAGGGAGGGAGGGAAAGAGAGAGAGAGAGAGAGAGAGAGAGAGAGAGAGAGAGAGAGAGAGAGAAGGGTTGGGAACTTAGCTCAGTGGTAGAGAGCTTGCCTAGCAACCTAGCAAGCACAAGGCCCTGGGTTCGGTCCTCAGCTCCGGAAGAAAAAAAAACCCTATAAAAATAAATCATAAGTGAAAGACCCCCAGAGAGGACCTTTCCCTCAGGAGGAGTCCCAAGCGCCCAATGACCGAGCCGAGTCCACTCGGATGCAATCAGCAAGAGGGTTTATTGGAAAACACAGGTACCTGCGGGCACACAGTCTCTTCGGAGGACTTGCGCGCCCAGCAGCTCCAGCATGGGGCTTTTATAGGGATTGGGGAAGCAGAAGCGGGCGTACAGAAGCAGATGCATAGTTACGGGGATTGGTGGATTCAAGCGAGGCACATAGACATGTTCACATATGATTGGCTATTTCACATGATGAGGTAATAAGGTATAGCTACACACATTGGCAGGTTTGGGGCGTCCTGGATGTCGGGGGCTGGGGGCTTATCTCTTCCTGCCAGGTAGCCTGTGAGTCAGATCCGGTACTCCTGGTCTGTTCTGCATTCCTTTCCTTTTATGGTCTGTTAGTTCTAGCGGCAGGGCGGGGCTGCCTGGACTTGCTTTTCACAGTGTTTAGTCCTGAGTTGAAACATACTCTTTTAACTTCATATTTTTAAACCTTAAATCTGTATAATTTTCCTTTCAATAAGGTCATTTAAAAGGTGTTGCCCCGCCCCTAGTATCTTTCTCTCCGTCTCCAGCCGCCGCAAGGAGAGGAGTTGCTGCCATGTCCGCGCATCTGCAATGGATGGTCGTTCGGAACTGCTCCAGTTTCTTGATCAAGAGGAATAAGCAGACGTACAGCACAGAGCCCAATAATCTGAAGGCCCGAAACTCCTTACGCTACAACGGGCTAATTCACCGCAAGACCGTTGGAGTGGAGCCCGCGGCTGATGGCAAAGGGGTCGTGGTGGTTATGAAACGCAGATCCGGTCAGCGAAAACCTGCCACTTCCTACGTGAGGACCACCATCAACAAGAATGCTCCGGCTACCCTCAGCAGCATCAGGCAGATGATCCGAAAGAACAAGTACCGCCCTGGGGCTGGGGATTTAGCTCAGTGGTAGAGCGCTTGCCTAGGAAGCACAAGGCCCTGGGTTCGGTCCCCAGCTCCGAAAAAAAGACCAAAAAAAAAAAAAAACAAACAAACAAGTACCGCCCTGATCTGCGTATGGCAGCCATCCACATGGCCAGTGCCATCCTTCAAAGCCAGAAGCCTATGGTGGTCAAGAGGAAACAGACCCGCCAAGAGCTCCTGAGCCCCACACCCCAGAAGCAATAAAGAGTCCACTGACTTGTTAGATCCCCCCAAAAAAGAAAAAAAAATCATAGAAGAGAGAGAGAGAATCCAGAAACAAAACTGGAGCATGGAGCATGGATTCTATACCCCACTATAGGAGTTAGCTGCCGGTCCCACCTTGTTAGACATTAGTAGCTTGAAAAGCCACTGGGTGTAGACCCCTCCCTTGTAATCAGCTCCAGGCCCCACTTCCTACCTACCTACTTAACACATAAATTTCACAAGTGAAGAACGGTGTCGGTGTCGGGTAAAGGTAGGCAGAAACTTCATAACAGCCCTCCTATAGAATTTAAAATACCGAAAGAAGAGAGAACGCATTCGTTCACATGCCATAGGAAAGGGAGGAATTTGGAGTTTGGAAACCATGCCTGAAGCCTTGGAGAGAAGATCGTCTGGAGATGGGGAAATGGCTCCGAGGGTGAAGTCCTTGTCCTGCAAACATGGAGACTTGAGCTTGAGTCTTCATATCCATAGAAAAGCCGGGTATGATGGCTCATACCCCAGTACTAGGGGAGGGTGCAGAGACAGGCAGGTCCCAAAGGCCCAGTGGCCAGACAGCAAGATGGCTCAGGGTCCGAGGTTGACCACCTGTATCAGTCAGGATTCTCTAAAGATGGCCAATCAACTAAAACTCCCTCGCAGGTGTGCGCAGATTGTCAGTTAATTTCAGAGGTGGTCAAGCTGACGACCAAGAGCAGCCATCACACCACCTGAGTTCAATCTCCAGGTCCTTCATGGTGGAAGGAGAGCTGTCTTAGTGAGTTTTCTATTGCTGTGAAGAGACACCATGACCAAGGCAACTTTTAGAAAAAGGAAGCATTTCATCGAGGCCGGCTTACGGTTTCAGAGGTTTAGTCAGGAAGCATGGCAGGAAGCATGGTGGAATGCAGGCACACACGGTACGGGAAAGTCACTGAGGGCTACGTCGTGATCTACTGACTGGAAGACAGAGACTTTGGGCTTGACATGGGCTTTGGAAAACCTCAAGGCCCAGCTCCAGTGACAAACCTCCTCTAACAAGGCTGTACCGCCTACACCTTTTGTACTCAGGCATCAAGGTCCTGGTACCCACAAAGCACCAGAGAACCAGGAATATTTAACGTATAGTCACTTCTTCTCAAAGGAGGGGATACCTTCTGCCCAGAGGCTGGGAGTAGTCAGTGTTAAAACCTGGTGAGCTTTTTGCTAACTGTGGAGGCAGACTTCACCCAGAATGCTTATCCCGGACTCTCCCTCCCTAGACCTCCATCTTTAGCTCCCAGTTAATAGACGCCATCTTTAAGGGAGATGTCACATCTGCCGCTGACCTCCGTAGGCATGCTGTTTTTGTACACTGTGTAAAGATTATCCTTGTGTTATCCAAATGCTGATTTCTCTGCCTTCACATCCTGTTTCAACTCCAGACACAGCATTGTAATGCTTATGTCAAGTCTCCTGTCTCGAGTTTGCGTAAGCAATGCTTATGTTTTGTTCTCTTCCTTGTCGATAAAAGCTGACCAGCCAATGGCTTGGCAGAAAAGAGAATAGGGCGGAACTTCCGCCAGCCAGGGGAGGAGGAGAGAGAGAAAGAGGAAGGCAGATTCAACCCTGAGGAGGGCCAGAGAAGACACCATGGGAAAATTCATCTGAAGCCCAGAGAGCCAGACCAATACTAAAATGCAAGGATCTCGGGGATTTGGCCTGGACGTAGCCAGATTAGCTTAGAGGATTAAAATAGATCGATGGCTGCCCAGGTATTGCAGTAAAGCTGGATTAAACAAGTCTTGGTCTCTTGGTGTTGTTACCGGGGAGCTAGCTGGGATAAAGGAAAACAGCTTACTGCATCTGTTTATATTAATTGTCACGGAGCCCTACGCTGTCTCAGTCAGAGACCACACTAGATTCTAGGCCTTGTAGCTTCAGAGCCCACCGATGGTCACATGTACTTTGCAATAGAGTTCCTATGTAGTCGCCTTAAGTTTTATCGTGCACCTGGAATTGGAGTGGTCGTCACCTACAAAACTTTCCCCCAAATCGCACTGTGTTTAGATGTGCTGACATCAGACTCCCCAAGTTTGATTTAGGTTGATGAAATCAGTGTGTACCAAGTTTTCATTCTTTTTTTTTTTTTTTTTTTTTTTTGAGGTTCATTTCCCTGTCTTGATACCTGCAGAGTCTCCCTCACTTTCAAATAGTGCCGCTTCCTGGTGGCCAATAATTCAAATCTATGAGCTAATGGAGACCTGTGATGGCTTATGTATGCTCAGCCCAGGGAGTGGCACTATTAGAAGCTGTGGCCCTATTGGAGTAGGTGTGTCGCTGTTTGTGTGAACTTTAAGACCCTCATCCTAGCTGCCCGGAAGTCCGTATTCTGCTAGCAGCCTTCAAATGAAGATCTAAAACTCTCAGCTCCTCTTCACCATGCCTGCCTGGATGCTGCCATGTTCCTGCCTTGATGATGATGGACTGAACCTCTGAACCCGTAAGCCAGCCCCAGTTAAATGTTGTTCTATAAGAGTTGCCTTGGTCATGGTGTCTGTTCACAGCAGTAAAACCTAAGACAGAAGTTGGTACCAGGAATGGGGTATTGCTGTGATAGGCCAGACCATGTTTGGAAGAATGAGCTCCCATTAAATGTTGTCTTTGCCTTGGTCATGGTGTCTGTTCACAGCAGTAAAATCCTGACTAGGACAAGGCCATTATCACTCAAATCACCACAGGAGCCAAAAGTTATCCTCTGAATTCTACATGGGTACTCAACTCTAAATAAGCAGAAGTGGAGCGGGGAGGGGGTTAATTTTAAAAATAATGTGGAGATTAACAGGAAGATTCCCTAATGTTTGCTTGCCCTCCCCTAAGGTGCACACAGGTGAGTATGCTCCACACCCATACATGTGTACATTCACCACACACATGACTTGAGAGGGAGAGAAAGACAGAGACAGAGACAGAGAGACAGAGAGAGATGCTCTTGGTAAACCATGGCTATTTTTATTGATTTTAAATTATTTAGATTGTTTTAAATCTGCTCTGTTAGGTGACTTTTAGTCAGAAGAATGGGATTTGAGTTCTAGCTCTGGCCTTGGATAGAGACACAGCTTTCTGAACTGCCAGGAAGGTTGTGAGGCTAAAACAGGAGGCTTCTGGTAAAGAACAAAGATGAACAATTGTGCCTTCCTTAAGATGATGTCATCCAAATGTGCCTGTCAATCACCTGGATGGGAAAACGCCCCCCAACAAGCCTGGAATCAGAGACTTTAGAAATAATACCACACCCTTCTTAAACCTGACTGACACATGGTTCTTTTATTACTGGCCCGTATTACTCTAGGAGAGGGGCTTTCTCCACAGGGATGTCTCCAGCCACTATTCCTCCCATCTCATTGGAGTGGATTCCTCTGCAATGGCCGCTCTGATCACTGCCCACTCTCCTCCTTGAGAGTGCCTTGTGTTAGGATCAACTTTGTCTTCTACACCAAATTCAATGTCTCATCTGAACTCCGTCAGAGATTACAAGCACTGAGGGTCCAAGGGAAGCCAGAGTGAAATCCAGTAACACGAATTATTTTAAATTTAAATTCAATAAATGTAAATGAAACTGAAATAGCAGCTCCCTATTCATGCCAGTCACATTTCAAGCCCAGCGTCCGTCCCCCTGTGGCTGCTATTGTCCACCATTGCACAAAGCTTTATTGGGTGGTTCTGCCCATCCCTCAACTGTCTTGAGAAGTATCCATAGGATCACTGGAGAATGGAACCTCAGAAGAAGGCCAGAGTTTAACTAAGTTTATGAGTTGCTTTCCTCATTGCTGTCACAAAATACATAATAAAATCAACATCAGGGAGGAAGGGTTGATATGGCTCACGAGTTCATTCTATCATTGCAGGAGGGAAATGGTGGCTGGGGCAGACTGGGTCTGTGGTGGAAGGAGCTAGCACCATTGCTTATTGGGCCTCTGAGCACCAGGAAGCAGAAAGAAGAAACTCCAGGTATAGTCAGTGTAACCCTTGGGCCTGCTCTTACGGTCCTACCTATTCCAGCCATGCTCCATGTCCAAAGGTTCAACACCTTCCCAAAGCAGTGTCACCAGCCAGGGACCAGGGTCTGTGGAGGACGTCTCCCCTCAGACCATAACGTTAAGCTTAGAAAAGGGTAGAGAGTGGCTTTAGAGTGGAAAGCACAATAACTTTAGGGCATGGCACTCTTTACTCCAGAGGCAGGAGGATTAGAATCTAAAACCAGCCCGGGATAGATAGAAAGTTTTCGGAGAGCCTTGGCTACATGGAAAGACTCTCGAAACAAAACAATGCTAACAGCTAGGAAAAGTCTAGCTGTTTTGTATTTGCTAAAAAGACAAAGCCAGAAGCTTTTGAGTAGGACCACAGGGCTCTTTCACTGTGAATTGGCTGTACTAGAACAGGAAAAGAATAATGTCAAATTCACTTGCTCACAAAGTTTGTAAATCGTGCATGTCTTGGTTGCTTTTCTATTGCTTCGATAAAATTCTATGATCAGGGCAAGTTATAAAAGATGGTATTTATTTTCCTTATGGTTTTGGAGGGTTAAAATTCATGGTCGTGTTAAAGAAACAACTAAGAGTTCACATCCTGTTCTACAAGAAAGAACTGAAATCGAGGAAGAGTCTTTTGAAAGTTCAAACCCACCTCAGTGACACACCTCCTCCAACAAGGCCACACCTCCTAATCGCACCTTACCAAATATTTCCACAAACCGGAGAGCAAATATTCAAACTCACAAGCCTATGAATGTAGCAGTACCCAATTAAATACTCAAATTGATCCCGGCAATGATGCATTCCTCCCTACCCACCCCAATGCTCTGGGCTCTCGAATGAAAGACACACATAGCCTTTATACTTTTCTATGCCTTAAACAGCTCAATGGCTAACCCACTTCTTAACCTCCACATGGCTAATCCACCTCCCTCTGATATTGCCGAGTTATTACTTACTAAATCTTATATTTTATCTTCGCCACCCTGGACTCAGTTGGGCAGCCTTCTTGGGGCTGCTCTCCCCCAGATCCTACATGGCGGCTATGCTCTCTGTCCTTCAACTTCTCAGGCGTGGTGTCTCTCCTTCCAGCCTGGCAAATCTCTCTTCCTTCTCTCTCAGTCCCTTTTTTTTCTTTTTCTCAGCAACTTTTTTTTTAACCAATCAGAACCAACTGGAGGCAGAGTCCTCCAGTATCTGGCAGATGTGTGGATTCTCATGTAAACAATTTGGGGGACCCAAATTAACATAATACAAACAGTCATATATGAGGGCCATTTTCCACATTCCACTCCCTGACCTCCATAGGTTTACGGCCATGTCATAATACAGAATGCATTTAGTCCAACTCCAAAGTCCTCGTAGTCTTAAACAATTTCAATAAACTTTAAAAGTCCAGACTCTCTCCTGAGACCCAAGACAATCTAGTCATCATAAACTCCTGTAAAATGAAATAAAGCAGGCAGTTCTTTTGAGTTTGAGGTCTACAAGTTTTAAGACAGCCAGGGCTACACAGAGGAATGTGGTCTCAAATACGCCCTGCCACACACACACACACACACACACACACACACACACACACACACACACACATTACAAACTTCCAACATACAATAACACAGAATATATATTTCCCTCACAGAAATTGAGGCGTACATCCCCAAAGGAGGGAGTAAAATAATAGGCCAAAGAGAGACCAAACCCAGCAGGAAAAGCTCTGTGTTGCTGCATATATTGTGTCAATGGACTTCGATGACTGCCCTTCCAGCTTGCTTGATTCCATTCCCTGCCTGAAGCACTCCTTGGCAGATGTCCCTGGTTCTTGTGTCTGACGTCTAGGGATCTCCAACACAACCAAGGCTTGGGTTTCGTGGTTTCACACGATGGCCTCTCGGGCTCCTCATGCTGGAACTCTCTGTCATACATTTGGCCTCAGAGGCTCTCCTTTACCCTGGAGGAAGATCCCCCTTTAGCCAAGTAACTTCATGGTTCTAACGTCATAACCACGTATATGACACTGCCAAATTCAACTCCACACTTAGGGTGAAGCCTGGCCCTCTACATTAGCAGAAGTTTTCTTTGTTGGCGGTTTTTAGGAACAAAGAAATTCTTCAGAACTTTTCTTTTCATAAGTTGGATGGGGTCTTGCCCTGGGGTCACCACTCCCTTAATTCGGTTTCACACTCATCTTCTCTCTAATTTTTTTCTATTTCAGCACAAGCATTGGCTCTAAAATATAATTTCCTGGTGCTATTTTTATCTTCAAACTATAAATTTTGTATTTATTTGGCCCTACTCGCTCCTTTTCATTATAGACCCATATAACAGTAATTGCAGATAAACATACAACAGAGTCGATATTAGGCTGTCTTGGAGACTTTTCTGCCAAAGAAATCAGTCAATTCTTTTCCAAGTTAGCTTCAGGTAAGTTCTTAGGTCAAGAACAGAAAGCAGTCACATTCTTTGCCAAAATAGCACCAAAAAAGTTCTCTAGCCCCATTGCTAATACTGTTCCCCTTGATCTGGACCTCTAAAATCCACATTGCTCCCGGCACTATTGTCTTCTAAGCTCCTAGTAGGATGACTAATTAAGACCTGTTTACAGCAATCAAATATTTTCTTAGTCCAAAGTCCCAGAGTCTTCGACATTCCTCCAAAACTCGTAGTACCAATTTCTGTCTTGGTTACTTTTTCTTGCAGTGATAAAACATCAAGACCAAGGCAACTGGTAAAGGAAAGTATTTGATGTGGCCTAAGATTTCAGAGGGTCAGAATACATGATGATACAACAAAAGAACGGCAGGCAGTTTACCTCCTGATCTATAAGCATGAGGCAGACAGACAGACACACAGGCACAGACAGAGACACAGACGGGGAGAGGACTGGGAATCACACTAGCCATTTGAGATCTCAAGGCTGCCCTCAGTGACACACCTCCAGCAAGCCCACGCCCCCTGGTTCTCATTCATACCACCACATTGTCGCAACCAGATATCTAGGATTCAGTACTAGGGGGTTCCCTAGAACAATCCTGGCCCTAATTATCAATTTGCTTTGATTTGTTCAAGTCCTTATATAAAGCGCACAAATGAGGAACGGAGCAAGAATTCCAGAGGCTTCTGTTGATTTTGTTAGAAGGAAATGTCAGGTTGTAGGATCCTAAATATAGTCTCAGTCAGATCTTATGTCTGTGCCTCACCCACATTCTCTTGTGTTTCTAAGGAAATCATAAAGGTTCCCTTCAGACTTTCCTTCAAGCAATCTGCATGCCCTTCAGCAAGAAGCTACAGGGATGGAGCCTGTCCAAGCCAACTGGATCAGCATGCAGGAAGGAAGGAAGGAAATTTGACAAAGGCCTGGACTTTGGAACTGGACAGGTTTCCTGGATTTGAGTTCTAATACTTCCTCCCATGAGCTGAAACCCCTCAAGCCTCAAGTCATTTGATCTTTGATTAGGCAGAACTCATTTGGTTGCAAGCAACATTTTCTTAGAAGAATTGAAAATTAGCTTATATAACTAAATATTCAATGAGTGCTGCTCCCCCGTGTATAAGGAACCCTCTTTCCGGGTTCTCTCAATACACTGTTCCAACACCAACTTGTTTCTTAGTTTCTTTTGGTGACAACTAACTGTAGGGAGCCATATTGGATTTGGGCCTGGCCGCTTTTTGACTGCATGGCTCAAAGTGGCTAGGTGACTCTGGGCTGTTTGGCCACAGATATTCACCCCTAAGATGACTGCCATAAGTCTTAAGCTTGCTGGACAGAGGCCTCTCCCATGAATTTACGGCACAGGAAGATAACATTCAAGGGATGCCTCAGCTCCAGCAGATACCAGTTATCTCCTGAGTCAACACCCGGTGTCTACCGCCTGACCTCATCCTCTACTGCCTGACCTCATCCTCTACTGCCTGACCTCTTTACCTCCAGCTATCACTGCCTATATCCTCATCTCCCCCTCCTCTGTGTTTCACAAAGGACACTCCCCCTACCTGAAAGCCTTAAAAGCTGTAACGAGCTTTTCATCCCAATAAACGAGACCTTGACAATAGAATCTTGCTTGGTCTCCTTCTTCTCTTCACCCTCATTTGGCCCACAGGTAGGAAGCCTCTTCGGGACCCTGAATAACTGGGTCCCCGCTGGTGGGGACAACTAACAAAATCCCAAACCAAACACACTTAACCATACAGGGGGTTTATAGGTTCACACTACCTGGATAGTTAGTAAACGTTGAGTCTAGGAAGTGTGGCCTTGGAGTAAGCATAGCCTTGTTGGAGCAAGTGCATCCCTGTGGGAGTGGGCTTTGAGACTCTCCTCCTACCCATGTGGGAGACAGTCTTCTCCTGGCTGCCTTCCTATCAAGATGTAGAACTCCAATCAAGAAGGCTCCTCCTGCCCCATGACTGAACCTCTGAACCTGTAAGTCAACCCAATTGAATGTTGTCCTTTAAAAGAGTTGCCTTGGTCACGGCGTCTGTTCACATCAGGAAAACCCTAACTAAGACAGTGTGCGTCCTGACTGGGTATTTGTCTCTTTGACTGCAGAACACACTGCACTGAATGTGTCCCCATAGGAAGAGGGTACTAAGGTTGCATTTTCCCATTCCTCCAACCCCCAACTCCATCATGCTCACTGCAGTGGCTCTGTTTGGTTTCCCTCATATGTAAAATAGGCATTGTTGTGAGACTACAGGATTTACTAATGTCTCTAGTATGCTGCTTAAGTCACAGGCTTAAAAAAAAAGTCAGTTTAGCTAAGTTCCACTAAATTCCCCACGCAGCCATTTTCTGTACATATCTTGTTTGACCCTGTTCAAGTGGGTTCTTGTGTGTGGTCTGGAGGAAGCATGTGAAACAGAAACCCTCTTGTCATCCATCTAAAGGCTCATCATTTTTTGGTTGTGGGTAGGAAAGAGGGCAACAGTGAAGAAGCCCGTAACAGTTCTGCCTTCCCCTGGTTTTCCCTCAGCCTTTCCAGCTTCCCCATAGATGAGTGTTTACTTCTGTAGTGAGGTGACAGAGCTGCTCCTGCAGGACACTGACACCATCTACAGGAACAATGAAGACAGGCGCTGGCTTCTGTCTAACCTCAGGTGCTCACAAATGACCTTCTCCTCTTTTATCTGCCTTCCCAACCATCTTCCCTGAGGGACTAGACACAAACAGAAAGCTTCACAGAGGTTCCCAACCAGGCCCCACACCTGTGGGAGAGGACTGTGAAAGGTCAAACAACCTCCAGCCCAGCATGCTCGCTGGAACGCTCTCTCCTCTCTCTCTCTCTCTCTCTCTCTCTCTCTCTCTCTCTCTCTCTCTCTCTCTCTCTGCCCCACTCCCCACCCCAACTCCCACTCCCACCCCCGTCGTCCAACCCCACCCCTGTCCCCCTCTCTCCCTCTTTCCACTCCCTCACCCATGGAGACACAGAAAGACAGAGAGAGGGGCCTTTAAGTTGTTCTGTTTCTCTTTTGAGTCCCAAACTGAGAAAACAGAATTCCTTTTTTTTTTTTTCCTAAATTCCCCACAGAATGCAGGCTTCCTTTTGAACAAAACGTGCTTTTAGAAATCGTTTTGAGATAAGTACAAAGTAGGAAAAGTAGGAAAAGCCGGAGTTGACAGTCACAGCACCCTTCAAATTAGTAATTTCTTTAAAAACAAATCAGA
The DNA here is from genome assembly GCF_021556685.1 of Rattus norvegicus. Taxonomy (NCBI): domain Eukaryota; kingdom Metazoa; phylum Chordata; class Mammalia; order Rodentia; family Muridae; genus Rattus; species Rattus norvegicus. The sequence continues at coordinate 100,922,443 of NC_141547.1, forward strand.
GTGGAAAGGGCACAATAATTGCAATGTATGCTATAGGTGTATGAAACTATTGAAGAACAAACTCAATAAGAATTTGAAAATAATAACAATAAATCAAGGAGGGCAAATCCAGCAGCCCAAACTGTTTCTATCTTTCCTGCCAGAGATACAGGAAATGAAGTGCATGGGTTTAGCCTCTCTGAGATTGAGCCAGAACCAGCTCACACTTGCTCAGGTCAGTTCAAGAGGCAAACAAGATGCTTACGCCAAGGGGGAAACTATAAGTGCTTGAACTAAGCATTCATCCTTTTCAGCCTGGTCAGGTATCCACTCACAGGTAAAGAATGGTCGTATCCCTCCCACCCACAGATGCACAGTGTGTCGTGTGCTCGGAGGGTCTTGGCTGGAACACCACTGACAGGTGCCAGAGCCATGTTCTCTGGATTTCCTTCTTCCTGCTCCTTTATTCAGGAAGCCAGGAAGCAGAACACGCTGTTCTCTCCAGCTGAAGGGAACTAACAGGCAACACTGTCACGTGATCCGGGATGGATTTGGGAGAAAATATGAGTCTAATTTGAGCCCCATCGAGGTGCCTCTCAGGTTAGGAAGCTCATTGGCTTTCTGAGCCTCCTTGATCTAGCTTTAAATCTCTCCTCCTAGAATCTGATCATCTGAAATTTTACCACCAAAGCCACTTATCTGGAGCCCAAGCAACAACCATGCCAATAGTTTAATTTGTTTTTGCCTTGTATCTGTAAGTAGAAGTCTTCTCTGGAAGGATGAGAGGTTTAACAGGGTTTGGTAGGTCTACCCAAAAACGAGAGGTCTAAGAAGTAGGGCAGTAGGGCAAAGAGAGCTATGGGAGACCCCCCCCAAATGAGACACAAGAATGGAGTTCAATGCAAAAGCAAGAGGTTTATTTTCCAGCACATCAGGGTCAACCTTCAATCAACCCCTCATGGGGAGTGACTAGAAGGCAACCCCAAATGGCTATAACAAGCAGTTTTTATACTTCTTAGGTATAAAAAGGTACAGGTTACATCAGCAAGGTTATAGTTCAAACTTATTGACCTTTGAATCTATTGGCTAGCAAGCATGGGCAGATTAAGACATGCATTCGAACTCTATCTGGGACCAGAGAGTCAGGTGACTATCAGTCACCATGGGAGATGGGAGGTGCCTCTGCTGGCTACTTATCAGGACAGTCCAGAGATTTTTTTTTTTCATTTCAAAAGATCCTGACTGGGCATAAGTGCCAATTGCTCAGAAATGGTTTCATTAAGGTATTTGAGTTGACTCTCCCTCTTCTCCCTGTGCCTTGCTTCTGTTCCCTATAATCTCCTGAACAAATTATGGCAGACAGTCCCTTACCTAGGTTGCACCTACCAGGGAGGACCATGATGAGAAAAGAAACATTTTTCTTTAACACAAATAAACCTTAAGGCCCTTCAAGGCTCAGTTTTTACAAAATGTCCAGCAAACAGCATCTAAAAAAGAATTCGAGGCTCCAGAATTTATAAAGATATATCGACCACTCTCCAACGCTTTCTCAGTTTAACACTTCCATTGTTTGCATCCTGCTGGTGAAAAGAGAATTATATGAATTCTAGGTTTAGAAATATAAAATTAAAAGAATAAACCCCAAAAGGCCACAGACCCAGGGCTAAGCCCTGCAGCCAGGACTAGCAGGCCATAAAGATAAAGGAGCACAGGAAACACTGTCCAGGCAGGACTGGCAAGCCATAAAGAAAAGGAATGCAGGAACCAGCCTGAGTTAATGAGACTGATTCATGGGACGTCTGACAGGAAGACATCTCCCCCCAGCTCACTCAGGGCCATCCTCCAGACCCTGATAAGCCCCTGACTTCTAGCACGTACTCTCTCTGCTTTGTTCTCACTGCTATGTTTGAATGAGCCAATTGTATGTAACCACGCCAAAACCCCCTAGCTTTCTCTATATAAACCTCTGACTTTTGAGTTTCGTGGCCGACACCTCTGTCTCCTGCGTGGGATATGTGTCGGCCCGGAGATCTCTGTAATAGGTCTCCGTAATAAACCTCGCCTTTGCTTATTACATCCAAAATGGTCTCTCTGTGTCTGGGGTCCATGATTTCCCAAGACTTGAGTAAGGGTCTCTCTGCATGAGATCTTTCACTGGTACCAGGAGTGGGGTGTTTCTGTGACAGGCCTGATCCTATTGTTTGTTGGCGGAATGTGGATGTTAGGATTTTGGTTTAGGAGAGCAGATGGATGCTTTAAGCAGGAGTTAATGGACCATACTAGTAGGAACTTGGAAAGTGGTAGTGCTAAGAGCAATGTAGATTATGATGGCCTGGATCAAGAGATTTCAGAGAAGAATTTTAGTAGGTTGTGATATTTTAGTGAAGAATGTGGCTGCCTTTTGCCCTTGCCCAAAAAAATCTGCCTGAACTAAATTGAAGAGTTTCGTATTAATGGCATTGGCAGAGAAGATTTCAAGACAGCTTACTGTTGCAGCATGTCCTTATTAGATCTATCATGCAGATCTACACTGAAAAGGAGCAAACTGAGCAGGAAAACATACATACAAAATGTACAGATTGAGGAGAAAAAGAGGAGATTAAAAGAGTTTACAGAAAAACCTGGGGCTGGAGAGATGGCTCAACAGTTAAGAGCACTGACTGCTCTTCCAGAGGTCCTGAGTTCAGTTCCCAGCAACCACATGGTGGCTCACAACCATCTGTAATGGGATCCAATGCCCTCTTCTGGTGTGTCTGAAAATAGCTACAGTGTACTCACATACATAAAATAAATAAATGTTTTTTAAAAAGGAAGGAAGGAAGGAAGGAAGAAAAGCCTGATGCTAAATAAAATAAAGGAAATGGTGGCCTCAGGGCAAGACTGACCACCCCACCCCACCCCCCAGCTTCCATTAAAGAAAAGCTTAAGCAGTGAAGAAAACCATCAAAAACAGAAAGTTGGTACAAACGCATTCATCTGCTCTCCTAATCTAAAATCCTAATATCCACATTCTACCATGCACAAAGAGGCCATGTTCCAGCCCCACCAAGCAGCAGAACTTGGCATCTTCAGCCACATGGCTCTGGCTTTAGAGTCAAGGATACAAGACAGGGGTTGTGGAGTCTCCCTCCACAGCTAAGGAAAGACCCTGAGGCCAGGTACGTGTCAGGGGTGTCCCTGCATGGAGGCCTAGGGAGGCCACTGCATGAAGTCGTGAAGGTGAAGCCTGGACTGTGTTGGACATAGGACACCTGTGGAAAACAGCTGCTAACAGGGTGTGGAATCAGCACAAGAGGAGGAGAGAAGTGTGTTGTAGTCAACAAAGCAGAAAAGGGTTGAAAATCTGAGGAGCACTTTGACATCAGACGTGGAGCTGCAGAGTTAGGAGTTTGTCCAGCTGGTTTTCAATCTTCCTTTGGTCCAGTGTTCCCTCACTGTGCTCCCTTCCCTCCATTTTGGAGCGGTAATGTATATCCTGTGCCACGGTAGGTCAGAAGTATGTGATCTGCCTTTTGATTTGGATTTTATAGGGAATTACAGTTAAGAGATTGCGTGAGTCTCAGAAGAGACTTTGAACTTTGAACTTTTAAACAATGTTGAGACTGTGATAGACCGTGGGGACTCTGGAAGTTGAACTAAATGCATATTGCATTGTGATATGCCTAGAAGCCCCAAGGAAGCCAGGGAATGGAATATGGTTGTTTGAATGACAATGACCCCGTAGAGCCACCATAGATTTGAATACTTGGTAACAAGGGAGTGGCCTATTTGAAAGGATTAAGAGGTCTGGCCTCATGGAAGAAAATGTGTCACTGGGGTTGGACTTTGAGGTTTCAAAAATCCCATTCTAAGCCCAGACGTTTTTGTGATCTATCTCTCTCTCTTTCTCTCTCTCTCTCTCTCTCTCTCTCTCTCTCTCTCTCTCTCTCTCTCTCTCTCTCTCTTCCTGCTACCTGTGGATCCACATGTAGAACTCTCAGAAACTTCTCCAGCACACCACCATGATGATAATGGACTAAACCTGTGAAACTATAAGTCAGCCCCAGTTAAATGGTCTTTTAAATACAAAGTCATGGTCATGGCGTTTCTTCACAGCAATAGAAGATTGAATAAGACAGATCCTGTCCTAGATTGCTTTCTATTGCTGTGGTATCTATCCGACAAACACCAGGATCAAAGCGACTTGGAGAAGAAAGTGTTTATTTTAGCTTATAGGTCATAGTCCTTATTGAGGGAATTCAGGGTAGGATCCTGGAAGCACAACTGAAGCCAAGACTACGTAGGAATGTTGCTTATTGGCTTACTCTCCCTGGCCTGCTTGCTTGTTTGTGTCTGTCACCCAGAATCATCGCCCCCTAGTGGGTTGGGCCCTCCCACATCAGTCATTAATCAAGAAAATGCCCAATCTGACAGAGGTATTTTCTCAATTGAGATTCTCTCTTCCCAGATGACTATAGCTTGTGTCACATCCACAGAAGCCAAACCAACACAGGTCTTAAACATCTTGTCATAAAACAACTCCAGGCCTCCTTGGATGCTACCCGGGTCCCCATTTCACCTTTTTTAAATATATAGTTTCTCAATCTGTGGGTCATGACTCCTTTGAGAGGTCACACAGCCCTTTCATAGGGGTCACCTATCAGATACCCTGCATATCAGATATCTACTTATGATTTATAACAGTAGTACAATTACAGTTACGAAGTAGCAATGAAAATAAATTCTCGGTTGGGGGTCACCATAACATGAGGAACTGTATTAAGGGCCGTGGCAGTATGATGGTTGAGAACCACTAATGTAGATATGCTTTAGCTTCTCTGAATTAAGTACAAGGTGGTCTGAGTCTGCAATCTTATTTAACTCTAGGAATAGGAAAGGGACCGGGGCATTCCTGACCCCTACTGTAATTTGTCTTGAGTTAGGGGAAAAGAGTCAGGTTCCAGACATAAAAGTAGAACCTGAGGCTGGGGACGCCTCTAGTGTGGGGATAACACTACCTACGAAGCACTGAAGCTCCTGACTTTGTTTCTCATTGCTGGAGAGGCAAAAACTGGAAGATCTCTGAGGTGAGGTTCGCCGGTGAGCTCAAGACAGGTACAGAACTTTCTTTGGGACGTATGTATTATGAATGCCTAGGCCTTATCCCTAGGCTGTTCCCAACTATCTCGTCACTTATTCTAAATACTGCCACACAGCTCATTAGTTACCACTCCACCTTAGTCCGGCTTCTTTCTCACTATCTCCCTAGCTAATCTGATTCTCTCCCAGAGTTCTGCTCACTTCCGGAAGTCCCGCCTTCTACTTCCTGCCTTTGCTACAGGCCATCAGCTTTTTAGTAACACAATCAGAAGGAGAGCGCGGAAGTGTCTACAAAACCCTGATGCTTAGCAACGCGAAAGCCCAGCCTGTAATCGGATCTCTGCAGGTTCAGAAATCAGCATTGTCTAACACAAACACAATCTTCACAGGGTGCATAAAAACATCGCTCCAGGGGTTGAGGATTTAGCTCAGTGGTAGATCGCTTGCCTAGCAAGCGCAAGGCCCTGGGTTCAGTCCTCAGCTCCAAAAAAAAAAAAAAAAAAAAAAAAAAACATCGCTCCAACACACGTCTGCTAAGAGACCATGTCTCAGAGGAAGTGGATGACAACATTGAGAATAACAGACAAAGTTGTCTTTGGCTTTCACACACACACAGGTGTGCCCGTGCACCGACACACACTCATGGACACGTGGACATGTGAGTTCCTACGTACGCACACTTATTTTAAATATGCGCTGGAGAGACAGCTCGACGGTTAAGGGCACTACTGCTCTTGCAAAGGACCTGGGATTGCTTCCAACATACATCCACGTGGTGGTTCACAGCCATCTTTAACTCCAGTTGCAGATGTCCAGATAACATCTTCTGACCTTCACTGGCACCACAATCCCGCTCATACATGCAAGCAAAACACGTTCGCACATGAAATGAAAAAACGGACTCTGACCCATATGCTACCTAGACAGAGACCACGGCTAACCTTGGAGAGGCAGCCCTTCTTCATATTTCAACCTGTAGGGGAAATGAGCGTCTTTTGCACGGTAGTTTCTAGTGAATGGATGAATCCGCCAAAGCTGAGAGGCTCCCTGCCTTGTTGGCAGTGTGTGACCCATCTGCAGCCCACGAGCATGCCAGACCACCCCAGCGGAGAAGGCTGTTGACCCTGCAGGAGGTGGCCAGGCCTCTGTCACCATGCAGGTCTTGGAGACCTATAGGGAGCAGTCTTCTAATGAGCACCAGGCTTGTTTGACATTTCCCTGAATTCTTACATTTCCCAACCGCCTTCCTGACCCCAAGCACACATCCTATGACATGGCAATTAGTTGTTCTCTGGGGCTCAACAGCATTGGTGTGCGCGGCCACCGCGGTAGTAGGGCTTTGTTCCTGATTTAATCGGCAGTCAGCCCCCCAACAACAACCAAAAAAATAGGCGAAACCAGCCAGCTGCAGACCCAGCTGTCAGCTCCCCCCTCCCCCTCCACGCACGTGCGCACGCATTCAAGTGACTGCTAGGGAGCCCAGCCAGCGCCCAGAGAAAGCCTCTGTCACAGCTCATCTTTTCCTCCTCCTCACAGTTGATGGGCTGGGGAGGGGAGGACACCGGGCTTGGGCTTAGCAGCAGGGTCGGAGGCTCCTGCTAACAGTTTACATTCCTGTTTATATCCGGACTGGCAAACTGTTAATTTCTCTTATGGGAGTGACAAACGGAAAACCTAGGAATGCTGAGAAGTTGCAGTCTAGAAAAAGCCCAGACACTGTTGAAGTCGGGGCTGGGAGGCAGGGAGACCTTGCGGCCCTCAGGCCCTCCACAGAGGATCTCTGCCCTTGCTATGCTGCCCCCACCACAGTGCCCTTGGAGGCAGGCTGTGAAGTCCCGCAGGACAGAAACCTACTTCGAAGAGAGTATCCGCTTAGGACCTGTGGGATCCTGTCTCTGCTAGCCACAAGCAAGCAGCCTTGGTCTGGCTACCAGCAGAAACCATCGAGGGACTACACTGGGCTCGGCAGACCCTTCCCACTGCTTCCCCCTGACGTCCTCAAGCCTAGGTAGTGGCTCTCCATCTGCTGCACAGGGAAAACACAGGGAAGTCAGTCGGACCTCATTACCATAGGTGGGACCGGGGCACTCGTTTGTTTGTTTAATTTCCAAATGATTTTGATGGGCAGCGGGGTAGAAAGATGATATAAAGACGGGTTGCTGTTGTTGGCGTCATTATCATTGTTTCAAAGGCCAGAGTGAAGGCCAGGGATGAGAAGAGGAGGGATGCGATTCCCAGTCAGAGCCTCCTGCTGAATGGTCAGGGTCCCCTCGTCAGCCTGTAGGCGTGGGGAGTGTTCCTGAGATGTGGGACTTGCGGTCCGATGCTGAGCCAGTCCACCATGCCTCCAGGCCCAGAGCACTACAATCTGCCCTCAGCCTGGGTTCCCAGGACCCCAGAGCGTCTTGGAGGCAGGGACAGAGAGGCCTTATCCCTCTGTCTCACCGTCTAGCCCCAGATTTATTGCCTCCTGCTTAATTCACCTCAGGCCCCACCTGCTGCTGCCATCTCTGCAGCAGTGCCAGCAAGCATCCTGGCCTGAAGAAAGACCCAGAGAGAAGAGCAGGCTGTAAGCGAGCCCTGGGAGCGTGGTCACAAGGCTATGGATGCAGGACAAACATTTTAGCGCTCTACTTGCCAGGCGTAGATCACATTTAAATATCCCTATACACATAATTTATTATTAAAGGAACTGGATATATTAAAAAAAACTATTTTGGAAGTTTTGACTACTGTTTAAAAAAAAAATCAGTATTTCCTTTTTTTTTTCTTTTCCCGGTTTCACATGGGGAAGGATCTGGGCAAGTCCGGCCATCCACGCATGCTCACACGCATGCTCAGTCCTTCTGAGGGTTCCTGAGACCTGACAGGTAGTTCCTCCAAAGGCCACCAATGAAAGCCATCCCTTTCCATCAACCCCTTTCTGTCGTCAGGTCACCCCAGGTCACTGAACTGCCTCACCCTTCTGGACACCTGCCTATGAGGTGCCCACCCCCAACCTCTACTCCTACTTCTACACTTTCTGAGGTGACTGGCCTAAGTCTAAACCCCTCCTTCAGTAGAAGTCTCCAAAGCGAGCAGAATCTTCCCCACACAGCCACGCGTGCCTCTCTGATCCCTTTTGGATGTTACCAGATAATTAAATCAGTTCCTTTTCTGATATGTTCTCTTTCTACTGGCCTCAGGCCCTTTGCTTCCTGAAATTGTCAGAAAAGGTGTGGCACTGTCTGTCCCCCTGCTCATCACCATGCACCATCACGAGATTCGTGTGTGCCTAGTGGGTGCTAAGATAGGTGTGGGCCAGGCGTCTAGTCAGCAAAAGGCCCCAGAAGGCTGCGATGCTCCCAGAAGCTGGCACAGTGGGTGGAGTAGGGTTGGTTCGCTGACATGGCTGCTGTCCCTGGTGCTGTGTTGGGAGACGTTCTTCTGGAACTCTCAGGGTGGAGAGCTGTCTGTCACCCATGCTGCCGACTCTCCTATATTTGCAACTTGGCCCGTCCATGTTCAGGCAGAACCTGGCTCTGGCTGTGAGGCTAGATCTTGCCAGTGCTTGGTTTTTTATCCAGAAAAGGAACTTGTGGTAGCATCTCAGCCCACCAAGAGCATCCTGTTTAAGCAGTTAGTAGCTGACATAGCATAATGACACCTAATTTGCCTAACATCCTTTGATGGAGAAGGGAGGTCTGAAGAGGCTGATGGTGTTTTGTTTTGTTTTGTTTTGTTTTGTTTTTCACATCTGGTCTGAGACTCGGTGCTAAGACTGCATACCTGTATTCACATAGGGTCTAGATCCCCAGTTCAGCACCTGAGGACCCCATCTTTTAAAGGTCTGAGGCCAGCCCTGTAAGCAACCTGAAGCTATTAAGACAATACTAGGAATTCCAGGAATGCAAAAGACCCCAGAGGTTACCTCCCACCTGCAGAAGTGCACATCCAAAAACATTTGTGATTTTTTTTTTTGCCTCTAAAAACTGCTCCCCCTTTTCGCCGTCTCAAATCCAAACAAGGAGACTAGTCAACTGCAGCTTAAATAAAACTTAGCTAAGTAAAATTCAATAAAGCTGGGCAGTGGTAGCACACACCTTTAAAGAACTTGGGAGGCACAGGCAGGCAGATTCTGAGTTCAAGGCCAGTCTGGTCTACAGAGTGAGTTCCAGGGCAGCTAGGGCTACACAGAGAGACCCCATCTTGAAACACTCAGTACTGCAAACAGATTCCTACCTTCTACTGTCTGTCTAACATGTTTAATGGGTTTTAATATGTTAGTCTAGATACCTCTGTGTGCTTCTTGTCAGGGTCTTGACACCAGCAATTGTGTCATGAGCTTTTTCTCTCTGTTTGCCAATGCTTGCCTTCCACTGAGCGACACATTAGAAAATGGGAAAACCCAAACTCTGCCCGGTGCCCAGAAATAACACTTGAAGAGCCCCCGGTGGCCCTGGAATTTTGGTCATTTGGGAAAGGAGGTTGTCAACTACCAGATCCTCCAGCCCTAAGCACAGTCTGCTCTGTGAGGCTTGAAGTAAATCCAAATAGCTTTATTTGGAAGCCAGACAGGAAGGGCTCCGGCCAGGCCCAATGAGTAGACATCCTTCCGGCACTGGGTCTACTCTTTAGTGGTGAACTGAAATGTGCTGAGCCCAGAGTCTACAGCAATAAAACGAACAAGAACCACTAAGGAACTGTCACGTGGGCTGCAGGGCAAACCCTGGGGCTCTGCCGAGGCTTTCCATGGCCGCTTCTTTTTACTAGAGAACACTGCTCTGGAATCCTTTGGGTCCCACTGACAGCTTGGCGCCTTCGCTAGAAAATGTACTGAGCGCTCATTTTGAGACGGGGCCTTGACACGGCCCGGACTGGACTGGAACCTGCTGTGTGGAGAGGCTGCCAGCCCTGTAAAGGTTAGCTTTTTCTGTGTTAACCCTTGAAAAGCCTCCCTAAGAAATCAGTGAGCCAAGCTATCCTGCATTCCATAAAGAACTCTAAATTCCTCCCACTTTCCTGGAAAAAAAAAAATCTGTATATCCGCAGTTACCTGATGCTGGGGCTAAAACCTCACCAAGCTCTGCTTTGGTGCCTGGGGCTTCAGGCTGCTCCACCCCCACGCCCTCACTCTGCGGTGCGCCTGGGTCCTGCACTCTGTGTCCTGATAATGGCATGTTGATGAGACTAAGAGTCCCCTGACAGATGGACTGGCCGCAGTCAGCATTTGGAAAAGGAGCCCACGCCATTAAATGCTTTGCTCCAAACAGCAGGAAGCCCCGCCCCCATGAGCCGGGCCTGCTTCATTCCGGTCTTGAAGGTCCTCTTTTCTCCTAGCCACCCGACAAGTCCTGTCCTCCTGGACTCAGCCCCAGCTCCAGGCCCATCATCTATTTCTTACGAATGAAATCACTGAATGGCTCCTCGTTGAGTTTCAAACCCAGGACAAATGACTGAGGAGCCTATACAAAGCAAAGCGGACCTGGCCTCCAGATTCTCCCAGCATCCCTCAGTTCCTACCTGTTACAAGGTAGGGCTGGCATACCCCGCCCTCTACCCTGAACTCTGCAGCCCAGAGGCTGGGCTGCCCTTCCCCCAGAGGTTTTTTTCGCTATATAGTCCAGCCACTTAGGTTACCAGCCTCTTTTGTACCTTTGGCCTCCTGGCTGCTGAATTTGGTCCATCTCCAAACATGGCCCAGCTCAGTCCACTCTGGGCTCTCCCAGATGTGTCTGCCTCTAGATATACTCTTTCTTTTTATCCACGGCTACCTCTCCTTACCTTTCCTCTTCCTTCCTTCCTTCCTTCCTTCCTTCCTTCCTTCCTTCCTTCCTTCCTTCCTTCCTTCCTTTCCTCCTGAAGTCCAGGAATGGTCACGGACTGAGATACAGAGAAGAACTCTACGCTCCCCATTTGCAGGGGTCTCCCAGTCGCAGAAGCCTCCTGTAACCTCTCCAGCACAAGAATAGTGAACACCAACTAGTGAGCACAGGGCTGCACAGACTTGACCTTCCTTAACACGACCCTCCACTCACAGGGCTACGAAGGTCACGGGCATTGTCTGAAATGTTCTTGAATTGGTCTTATTTCCACAACCGATCTCCAGGTCCTCACGAGAGAAACACAACACACTAGCTTTCCTCCCACCCGTCGCCTTCCTACCCACAGTCAGGTCCCCAAGAAAGTGGGGCAAGGCTCACTCAGTACAGTGGCTCCTCCCAGCTCTTCTCACCACACCCCTACCCTAAACTCCTCCTTCCCAGGGGCTGGGCTTGCTCTTCCCTCCCCCAGCTTCTCTCTCTCTGGCGCTCTCTCTCTCTCTCTGGCGCTCTCTCTCTCTCTCTCTCTCTCTCTCTCTCTCTCTCTCTCTCTCTCTCTCTCTCTCTTCCTTTCCCTCTCCCTCTCCCTCTCCCTCTCCCTCTCCCTCTCCCTCTCCCTCTCCCTCTCCCTCTCCCTCTCCCTCTCCTTGGCTCCTTTCTTGGCCCTTGGCCTGCTTACCCTTTCTCTTCCCTTCCTATCTCACTCTCCTCCCTCTCTTCTCTCGGGATCCAGTTCAATCTGGACCTTTCCAGATGCCTCTGGCTGAATTCTCCGTCATATTTACAATAAACTTCCTCAGCCATACTTTGGAATGATCATATCCTCATCCTCATTCATCAACACCTTTGCACACATTGTGACTCCCTTTTTCCTTTCTCTTTCTCTCCCTGCACCCCTGCCCATTCTCTGTGTAGCTCTGATGTCCTATAACTCGCTCTGTAGACCAGGCTTGAATTCAGAGATCTGTCTGTCTATATGTCTTGAGTGCTGGGACTACCACTGCCTGGCTCATTAAGCCTCTCTTAGAGACAGACCAGGGTCTCTGCAGTACAGGGTCCTTTTCTCTATTGCTCTGGCCTCAAACCTACCACCTTGATATGGCCTCTGAAGAATGGTAACTTGCAGCAGAATCTCCATGTTTGAAGACTAGTTTTGCTCACTCCTTGGGCTCTGTCCCTAAGACAGGCCCTAGTGAGAAGACCTTGAAACAGGAGAGGTTTATATAACTAGGGATCTGGCCTTCAATGTCCTCTCTCAAGAACTCTCCTAGATCCTTTTGCAGTGAGAGTTTGAAGAACAGAATCCCCACCTCCACCCCTCCCCTCCAAGTTCTCAAGGGTGTACCAGGATATGACGGTGTAACAGTGTAGGAGCCACGGAGGCAGCTGTTCCTCAGGACCACACAACCTCCACCAACAGAAAGCCTGCAGGACTAGGTGTGGTGGCCCATTGCAGGGCTCCTGAGACATCCTGAGTGAGCACGTGCTGTTGACAAAGGCACAGCCATGTCAAGACCCCAGGGTCGGCCCCATGGAAGAGGCAAAGACTTCTCCAGGTGAGGCTAAGAGGGATGGCAAAGCCTTTTCTGAGAGTGAATGTTGACAGTGTGTGCAGATGTTGGCATAGCTTTTTCTCCCAGGAATGTTTACAGCCTGACAACCACTTCCCTATAGAAACTGCTCTTACCAAGATTAGCTAAGCCACACTCCTTGTTCAATTGTATGCAGTAACTGTTAAAAGTCAGGCACCTCCACAGACAGCCAAAAGGGTCCCTGCCGCAATATTAACAATCAGGCATCTTCACAGCCAGCTCCCAGGGACACCCAACAAGACATGTCATCATTAGCTGCTCAGAGGAAACACATTGTCCTGTTCCCCTACCCCCACCCCCACCCCTGTCACATGTTCATGTACCATGGCCTCAATGAAAGCCATCTTTCCCTTCCCGCATCTCTTTTTCCTTCCCTTCCTTCTCCTAGAGGCAGCCTCTGTGTCCCCCTCCTCTTTAATAAACTTCCCACGTGAGACCTATTGCACAGTGTGATTTTTGTCAGAAGCCTCAGCCAAGTTCCATCAGTGGTGCCATGACTCATAGTCACAAGACTATGGTCCTGCCACATGCACCCCGCCACGTGGCGTGTGCCCACCCATAGGCCAGCTCCCTATTCCAACAAGTCTCCTGCTACTCAACCTTACTTCCTGGCCATCTGATTGCTAGCACTCTGCATGCAAACACGGGCAGATTGGTGAGTTTTCCTGGCTGGACCTAAGCTCCCAGCATCTCTCTGGTGTCCTTGGGGACCGAGCTCCACCCCCCACCAATACAGTCTTGACGGCTACAGGTATGGTTGGCCCTTCTCGCTGACCCTCTACCTTAGGACCCCTTCCCTTGGATGAGATTTCTCTGTTCTCAAGACCCAGCTCCCCCCTTTTCTCTCAAAAGTCCCAGCTGGGTGTTCCAGGCATACACCCTATTGGTCCCCGGTTACCACGTGACAGTCTGGTAAGCCCGTTTGTACCACACATGCTCGGTTATTATTTCTATCCTCCAGATGCCACAGGTGATAGAAAATATTAATCTTTTTCCTCACCCATGAGAATTGTGTCTGCCTGTATCTCCGGGCTCCCCACTGGGGTGCCTCTGGACAACCTCAAACCTCTAAAATTAGCACTTTATCTAAAAGCTTACAGACTCGTTCACCTTTGCAATCAGATTTGGCCCCAGTATCCTCTAGATAACAACCCCATATGGCTGCCTAGTAACACTTTTGATTCTGTTATCATAAGGGATCTTTCCAGCTATTGCCAGCGGTCTGGAAAATGGAAGGAGGTTTCCTATGTCCAGGCTTCTTCTTACCTTCGCTTCAAGCCTTCTCTCTGTTCTTCCTGTTCCCCAAATCAGCTCCCCCTAGCTATGAAATTTCAGCCAGACTGAACTTTCACTATCCTTCATCAAGCCCCCTGACCATCCTCCTCAGCCTTCCCTACACCCACCTCCTCAGCGTACTCTCCTCACCCAGCTTTCCAGACTCCTCCCCTTCCTTGCCGTCTGTAGGCCGCTCTAACCATCTCACACGAACACCAACTTTCAGCCCTCCAACTACTGGCTTGCTCCATCCTCCTCCTACCTCCCCTACCAGCCTAACTCAGCTCCTGTTCTTCCTTTGTGGGAAGTTTCTGGGGTGGATGGTCTAGTTAGGGAACATGTCCCCTTTCCATTACGTGAACTTTCTCAGATAGAAAAAAACAAAAAACAAAAAACAAAAAACAAAACAAGAACAGAAAAAGACTGGGATCCTATATCTACTCCTCCACCTTTGTTAAAGAATTTCAGTATATTACTCAATCTTGTTGTCTGAATTTCCACGATCTATACATGATCCTCAGTAACAATTTATTTCTCCAGGAGCACAGGTGAGTTTGGGAGCAGACTAGAGACAGATGAGACATACCAAACCAACAGATACTGGCCAACCCCAGTATCCTCTAGATAACAACTCTATATGGCTGCCTAGTAACACTTTTGATTCTGTTATCATAAGGGATCTTTCCAGCTATTGCCAGCAGTACCTGACTGGGTCTGAGACACAGCCCAACCAGGCTCCTCAACAGAATTATAATACCCTGGGTGCCATTTTAGCTAGAGACCAATTTACAACTTGCCTCCTGGTGGGTCTCTGTAATGCTTAAGCCAGTAAATTATGAAAAACTCTCTCAGACCCTCCTGGGTCCCCTGCAGTGTTTGACCCCAGCTGAAGCCAGGCTGATGGATGTAGAAGCCGTTTTTTTCCTAACAAAGGACCGCCCTGGCCTGGTAACAGCACACCTGGGTGGTACACCTGGGCGATGGTTCATCCTGTCTTTTGTTCTTCAGTCTTTTGATCTTCCTGGATTTCTCCCCAGTAAATTTGGGACAGTATTTGGTCTTTTGTTCCTGAGGCCTTAAGCTGGGTTTTTCCCACTGTGCTTCCTGGAATTTTCCACCCGGTGAACTTGAGGTATATATTCAGTGAACAAAGCTACAGATTTGGCATTCTCTCTTAACACGAATGACCCAAGTATGTGTGTTTTTTTTAACCCCGCAGGCTTACACCCGGCTCTCAGTACCACGGTTCGGGCAGGCACTGACAAACTCCAAGAGGTCATCCAGGACAAACAGGAAAACACGTCTCAATTTTTAGAACACCTTACAAAGGCCCTCTTACAACATACTAATCTAGACCTTGAAAACCCAGAAAATAATCAACTCCTGGTGACCTACTTCTTTTCGAAAAGCTACCCTGATGTTAGAACCAAGTGTAAATGCTCAGAGAGAGGATCCCTAACTCCATAGGCAGAAGTCTCGTCACTGGTCTTTAAAGTGCATCATGCAAGAGATGAGAAGGCCTGCAAACAAAAATACCACATGCTGGCAAAGTTGTTCAACCAGCTTTGGTGACTGCCCAGGCTCCCTGGTCTCCTGAAACTTGGGAATCATTAGGTCCCTGTCTCAAATGTGGTCAGCAGTGTCACCGAGCATGGGCCTGCCCCAATCCCTGTGAAAGACCCACCCCATGAGTCTTAACTCAGAGCTGCAACAGGCTTGAACGAGCCCAGGCACGCCCAGATACCTAGGGCCGAGTCACCATTCTAGCAGGAAGGGATAAGAGCCTAGCCCCCGACATTCAGGACGTCCCAGCCCGCACGTACTCTTTTACCATGTTACAACCTCATTCGAATATGATTCAAACCTGCCAATGTGTGTAGCTATACCTTATTACCTCATCATGTGAAATAACCAATCATATGTGAACATGTCCATATGCCTCGTTTAAATCCACCAATCCCCGTAACTATGCATCTGCTTCTGTACGCCCGCTTCTGCTTCCCCAAACTCTATAAAAGCCCCATGCTGGAGCTGCTGGGCGTGCAAGTCCTCCGAAGAGACTGTGTGCCCGCAGGTACCTGTGTTTTCCAATAAACCCTCTTGCTGATTGCATCTGAGTGGCCTCGGCTCGGTCATTGGGCGCTTGGGGTCTCCTCCTGAGGGAAAGGTCCTCTCTGGAGGTCTTTCACCTGCAAGTCACCAGGGCCATGTCCAAAGTGCCATCAAGTGGGACACTGGGCTGCTGATTACCCTGTGTCACTTGTGGCACAGGGACATCAGTCCCAGACTGCCCTATGGGACATCACTCCTATAGTTAATCTCCCAGGCCTGGTCATGGGCAAATGAAGGGGCCTGAGTTCCCTTGACCCAATTGCTACCATCACCTGACTCCCACCTCTCCTTATCATTTCCCTAGTGTTGGGGTAGAGGGGCAGACTAACAACTTCATCAATCCATACCACTTAGTTGCATGTTTAGGGGTGTTCCTCTTACCCATTCTGTTTTTGGTGGTATCAGTGTGTCCCATCCCCTTATTAGGAAGGGATCTTCTAGCCAAAGTGGGAACCTCTTTTTCTTTTGTCCCCCTCCCCTTTTTGCCTGAACTCAAACTCACCAGGAGCTGCTCCCCTCCCTCTTCTAGCTACCCAACCTACTGGCTGTAACACATCATTGCCTTTGCCAGACCCAGGCAGACCCCAAGTCTGGGACATCCTGAACCCTTCTGTTCCTGTGGTGGTTTGAAGAAACTTGGCCTGTGGAGTGGCACAATTAGGAGGTGTGGCCTTGTTGGAGGAAATGTGTCACTGTGGGGGGTGGGCTTTGAGACCCTCCTCCCAGCTTCGTGAGAACAGTCTGCTTCTGGCTTCCTTTGGATGAAGATATAGAACTCTCAGCTCCACCAGCACCATGCCTGCCCAAATACTGTCGTGCTTTCTGCTTTGATGATAATGGACTGAACCTCTGAAACTGTAATCCAGCCCCAATGAAATGTTACCCTTTATAAGAGTTGTCTTGGTCATGGTGTCTGTTCACAGTGATGAAACACTAAGAACACTAAGACAGTTGTTAACACCATTCCCCATTGTCATCCAATTACAGGACCCTACC
The DNA here is from genome assembly GCF_021556685.1 of Rattus norvegicus. Lineage (NCBI taxonomy): Eukaryota > Metazoa > Chordata > Mammalia > Rodentia > Muridae > Rattus > Rattus norvegicus. Next base: position 100,939,277 of record NC_141547.1, read on the forward strand.
TGATACATCACCCAAGTTCAGTGCGCTCTCTCTCTCTCTCTCTCTCTCTCTCTCTCTCTCTCTCTCTCTCTCTCTCTCTCTCACCAGAGCCTCAGGGGACTAAAGCTCATTATCTCTGACTTCCTAAGAAAAGAACTTATCAATCCCACCTCTTCCCCTTTAACACCCCTATATATTTGCAGTTAAAAAAACCAATAGGATCTACTGCCTGGCTCCTTAACTCTGCAGTGGTTCCTCTCCATTTTGACGTGGCTAACTGCTACATGCTTCTCTCCACTATCGTCTCAGGGATTCCTCATTTCTAGGTCCTAGATCTCAAGGACCCATTCTCCTATTACCTTAGATGCCCAGTCACAACACATCTTTGCCTTTACCTGGACTGACCCTGACGCCCACTTCTCTACTCAACTCACCTCAGGGATTCCAGTACAGCCCACAACTATTTGGCCAGGCCCTGGCTTCTGTCCTACTCTCTCTTCTCTCCCTAAATCTATGATTACTCATTAAGTTGATGACATTCTCCTCTGAAGTTCCTCTCTAGAGATTACCAAACTCATGCCTCTAAATTTCCTGTCCAGCCAAGGCTACAGAGTGTCACCTTCTAAGGTCCAATTGTCCATCCCTCAGGTCACCAACTTGAGACTAACAATGACTCCAACCCACAAAGCCAGATCTTAGATAGAAAACACCTAATCCAGTCTCTAACATTCCCCTTTATTAAAGAGGAGATTCTGTCATTCCTAGGGATAGTTGGCTTTTTATGTTCCTAGGTTCCCAGGAACCTCTTCTCAAACCTATTACTAAGCCCTTTCAAAGGTCCCAACAGGCCCTTCTTCAGGCCCCAGCCTTATACCTCTCAGACCTAACCTGTCCCTTCTTCCCTATGTAACAGAAAAGGAGGGATGTGCCCTCGGAATCCTAGGTCACCAACCAGGACCTTCCTCTGCACCCATAGTATACTTGTCATAAACATTAGACCTGACCATGCAGGGACAGGCACCCTACATGTGTGCTTTAGCATATGCTGAGATCCTTATTCAAGAATCTAAAAACCTAACATTTGGATGGCCCATTACCATCTTCTCTTATTACCTGACCCAGCTCTTATACAAAGGCTTACCAACTCTATCCCTCCTCACCCCTGAGAGAAAGGTTCTTTCCCTTCAGGTAGCACTGATCGACTACTAATAGATTCTACACTTTCCAATCATGCACACCTCTTAATAGTTCCAATTTTCCTCTTCAACAAAATGCTAACCACTTCCTATCTTATACCTGCCCAGAAACCTTAGAGGAACTACTATCTCAACCTTCACAAACACAGGAGTGCACATTGCCTCAGGACATCTATCTATACCTGGTACATAGATGTCAGCTCCTTGATGTGTAAAGATGCCCACAGAGTGGCTATGCTACAGTGTCAGATACTGAGATGGTTGAGGCATGAACTCTCCCTGCCCACACCACTAACCAACAGGCTAAACTAATAGACCTTACCCTTGCCTTCCAATTGGCACAGGGACAATCCCTAAATATCTACACAGACTCTAAATATGCCTTCCATATCCTCCTGTCCCACACTGCTATCTGGAAAGAGCTCAGGCTACTTATAACAAAAGGAGGATCAATAACTAATTCAGACCAAATTATGGCCATGCTAAAAGCCTCCCATCTCCCCAGAGCTATTGGAATTGTACACTGCTGGCCCCACCAGATAGCCAACTCTATTATCTCTAAGGGAAACAAGCAGTCTGATGGGGTAGCTGTGGCCTTGGGGGCTTAGACTCACTCTACCCACCACAGGACATTCTCGCACTACAACCCACATCCCCCTGTCACCCCCTGACACTCGTCAAATGCTCTCCTATCTACACCAGCTCTTTCCCTAACAGCCAAGTTTATCCTACTTTGTGGAAATCCACCCTCAACTCTAGGTATTGTACCCCCCCCAATTCCCTTCATCTTGCTAAAAACTATTAAACATTCCTAAAGCTATCTACCAAGGTTCACTTCCTTATTTGGCCACACACCCAATCAAAATTAAACACCTAACACAGGGTTTCCCCTTTTACCTTTATAAACTACCATTTATTTGCCTTTATGCAACGTCTGTCTCCTTTCTATCCAGAGACAGTCCCTTCCCCTTCTTCCCCTTTCCCTTCTTCCCTTTCCTCCCCTCCCCCCTCCCCTCCCTCCCCTTCCTCCCCCTCTCCCTGTCCCTTCCCCTTCTTCCTCATCCTCTATCTCCTGTCCTTGTCTCTTATTCCCTGCCTCTTGTCTCCCTGGGGCAAATACATCTCCTTTGTGCTGAGAACTTGGACTCAGGGTTCCTGAGCCAACACAAGTCCCTTCGACCAGACCACTCAACCCCAGCATTTTGATGTCCGAATGTCCTTTCTTCAAGGACATGCCAGCCCATGTCTTTAATCCCAGCACTCGGAGAGGCAAAGAGTGAGTTTGAACTTGAGGTCAGCCCAGTCTACATATTGTGGTCAATGACAGCCAGAGCTACATAATGAAAGACTATGTCTCAAGAAAAGAAGAAGAAGAAGAAGAAGAAGAAGAAGAAGAAGAAGAAGAAGAAGAAGAAGAAGAAGAAGAAGAAGAAGAAGAAGAAGAAGAAGAAGAAGAGGAAGAGGAAGAAGAAGAGGAAGAGGAAGAGGAAGAAGAAGAAGAAGAAGAAGAAGAAGAAGAAGAAGAAGAAGAAGAAGAAGAAGAAGAAGAAGAAGAAGAAGAAGAAGGAGAAGAAGAAGGAGAAGGAGAAGGAGAAGGAGAAGGAGAAGGAGAAGGAGAAGGAGAAGGAGAGGAAGAGGAAGAGGAAGAGGAAGAGGAAGAAAAGAAAAGGAAAGGAAAAGGAAAAAAGAAAAAAGAAAAGAAAAGCAAAACCAGAACCAAAAACATAACAAAACCAAAAACAATAGGCAGCCAAACGCCACCTGGGTTTTCCTTGCAGACTTTCCTCCTGTAGGGCCAGGAATGTGTAACCTTCCATCCACTGTATTCCTACTTCATGACAAACTCTCCGCCTCTCATCGCCTGATGACAACTGTCACCTTCAAAGGTTTTGTTTTCTTCCCATCAGATTCCCTGGGAAGAGTCCTGAAGTTGAGATAAGATCCCACTCTAGGAACACCATGAAACATTCCCCTCTCACAGGCAATCCTGCCTTTCTCCTGTGCCTATGCTTGTGCGTATGTGTGTGTGTGTGTGTGTGTGTGTGTGTGTGTGTGTGTGTGTGTGTGTGTGTGTGTGTATGATTACCAAATTACCAGAACTACTAAAGCAAACCTTTGCATTACTGGGACTATTGATGCTGGTCAGCTGGAGCTAAGAAATTAAGGTGAAGGGGTCATAAAGAGCAGCTAAGGCTGGGCACTGTGAGAGGCCATGGAAGGCCATTGGTGAAGGTGCACCCTCGGTTGCAGTTGATGGCTCAGGACTGAAGGGGCCATGCAAAGGAGTTGAGACTTGGCACCATGAAGAGAGCCTGTGAGAGGCTACTGGTGAAGCCTAGTTGCAGCAGAAGACAGCAGCATTTTGGAGATGCCAGTGCCATGAGATGACCACCAAGAGCAGCAGCAGCAATGGAGAACAGGCAGCTGGAGCCTAGAAGACAACATGTGTGCTACAAAGGGCAAAGATGGAGAAGTGACCCAAGCCCTGGGAGGAGCCTAGAAGACTCTGAGTGGATCCCAGATGTTAGACAGTTAGTGTGATTTTGCTTTTAATTGTGACTGTTCCCTGATATTTTTCCCTCTTGAAGGAAGAAAGTATTTTAGTGGAGTCCACAGTTAAGAGACGTTGAACTGTAAATGACTTTGAATTTTAAAAGAGATTGGATATTTTAAATGGATTGAAATTTTACTATGTAAGAATTTGTAAAGACTTTGTGTCTCTTAAAGTTTTTTAGATCTTGGGGATGAATAAGAAAGTAAGGGTTGAGGCTTAATAGTGATGTGTTTGAGTGTCAAGCTGACAAGGGGGTCAATTGTACTGGCTAGGTTTTTTTTTGTGTGTCAACTTGACACGAGCTGGAGTTATCAAGAGAAAGGAGCCTCAGTTGAGGAAATGCCTCCATGAGACCCAGCTGTAAGACATTTTCTCAACTAGTGATCAAGGGGGGAAAGGGCCCAGCCCCTTGTGGGTGATACCATCACTAGTAGTCTTGGGTACTATAAGAAAGCAAGCTGAGCAAGCCAGGAAAAGCAAGACAGTAAGTAACATCTGTCCATGGCCTCTGCATCAGCTCCTGCTTCCTGACCTGCTTGAGTTCCAGTCCTGACTTCTTTGGTGATGAATAGCAATGTGGAAAGTGTAAGCTGAATAAACCCTTTCCTCCCCAACTTGCTTGCTTTTTGGTCATGATGTTTGTGATAAAAACCCTGACTAAGACTCTGTGTGTCTGTGTGTCTGTGTGTCTGTGTGTGTGTGTGTGTGTGTGTGTTTGTGTGTGTGGTCTTTTCATATATATATATATATATATATATATATATATATATATATATATATATACATTCTTAGCAAGAAGCTGAATGAGTCTATGCAGCTTGAAACTGCACATAAAAGACAAAACTGGGGAGAGAGCTTAGCCATCTAAGGATAGAATCTACTGGAGACAGGGATTCTTCTAAACTAAGATGACTACAGAGCATAAATGTAGGCAAAATAAAAGTGACACATGTGCCTAAAATAAAATAAAATGTACTGTCTGTCTCTTGGTAAGAGAAAGGTGTTGTTCAGTTTGGTCCTTTGGGAAGCTAACGACAGAAAATAAATGCAACCATTGCCTGCCATGGCTGGGCCTTACAGGATGTAGAGCTTTGCACACCCCACATCTTTATCAGAGGTTGCATAGGGCCGCTGGGTTTGCATTGCACCTGTTCCAAGCACAACACTCAGCTCTGTCAAACTTTCCTACTGCTTCTAGGGAGTTTCTTCCCCCTCCTGATGGCTCCATTTCTTCGTCCTCTTACAGTCACTTAGCAGGCACTGGTCCCCATCAGGCCTACTGGCACTCAGGAGTATGGGCTCCTAGGTTCCTTTGAGCCTCAGCTGAGGTTCAGGGTTCCATTCTTCAGTTTCCCCTGAGATTTCAGAATTTGCCTGTGATGCTCACGCAGTCCTCTATGACAACACCTCATCCCCACCCACACACATACACCTACCCCACCCCACCACACACACACACACACACACACACACACACACACACACACGCACACACACACACACACACACACACAGAGTTCTATCTAGAAGTATAGTTTAAACATGGATGGGACAAGACAGCAACAGCCCAAAGCAGGGCTCCTTTGTAACCCTGCTGCTGGGAGGCCCTTTAAAAAAAAAAAAAAAAAAAAAAAAAAGACAAATGTTACTGTCTCTTGATTTAAGGGTAAATGTCAAATGAAGATGTGGAGTCTCTGGTGTTTTAATTTTAGCCAGCCCTCACCACCACCAGGATGAAGCTCTGACTAGGAAATCCAAGACGTGCCAGCATTCCCTGCCTGCTCACCCTCCCAAAGTCACAGGTCACACAGGGCCTCCTGGGCTCACTCAGCCCTGTTCCCAACCAATAGCTAGGACGTTTGCTTCTTTAGGGCCATGTGGAAGAATGCCAGGATGAGGTGGAAAGTAACTCTCCTCAGGGGAGGAAATGAATTCTCCAGCCTCCTACTCGTTTGCAAAGCCACAGAAGTCCCAGGCTCTCTCTGGGGTGTCCTTAACACTAAAGAACCCCTAACCCACACCCAACCCCTAACCTTCTCAACCAGGCCTCTAGACCAGTCCTGGGGTGCTAAGGCAAGAACTGTTGGACCTTCCTGGGGCCCCATCAGTGTTTGACCCCTGCTGAGCCTTGCTGATGCATGTGGAAGCCTTTTGTTCCTAACAAAGGATCGCCCTGACCCTTCTGTTTGCCTTGAGAAGCATGCCTGGGTGGTACACCTGGGTGATAACACTGTTAAATGGGTTCCTGTTTTTTGTTCCTTTTTCTTTGTTCCTGAGGGCATTAGCCTGTTTTTCCACTACGGTTCCTGGATTTCTCCACTCATTGAACTTGGGGTATATATATTTGGTGAATCTAGTAAAAGTTTTGGCATTCTCATAACACGAATGACCCGAGTATGTGCTTTTTTTTTTTTTTTTTTTTTTTAAACATCACAGGCCTACACTCGGTTCTTGGTACCGTGTCAGCGGGGGCGCCAACAAATGGAGGTCCCACCGAGATCGGGAAAGTGAGGAATTCCTGACAGGGTCATCCCAGGAGCTGACCAGCAAAGTGAAGGGACCTATTGGGTAAAATGGGCCACAAAGTTAGAGCCCCAGTAAGTGGAAGACAGAAGGACACCTCGGGGAATTGAAGGCACGTGCAAAGAAAAATAAAGATTTGGGCTAGCCTCCACTAGCCCAAGTAAACCTTGTAAAAAGGGACAAGGTAATGGTAAAGTGTTTTTGTGTATGTGTTCTTTTAGAGTTATGTTAAAATCTAGAGAATCGAACTCAATTCTCATAGATGCTTTTACCCTCATAGGTCTTTGGATCCTGACTGGAGACGGCTTATACCCTAGACATGAGAGAGAATGGGTTTGAGAAAAACAGTCCTCCCGGACTCTCCAGAGATGCTCTGGCCCTCCTTGTTTCCCTATTGTAGGGGTAAGGGGGCAGCCTTACCAACCTCACCAGACCCCACCACTCAGTTGCATTTTTTTTTTTGGTTCTTTTTTTCGGAGCTGGGGACTGAACCCAGGGCCTTGAGCTTCCTAGGTAAGCGCTCTACCACTGAGCTAAATCCCCAGCCCCCTCAGTTGCATTTTTAGGGGTGTTCTTCTCACCCATTCCTTCCTGGTGCTTTCAACCTGTCCCATCCCCTTACTAGGAAAGGGACTTCTAGCCAAAGTAGGAACCTCTGGTTCCTTTACTCCCCTATTTACCTGATCCCAAGCTCACCAGCAGCCCCTCTCTTCCTTCTCCTAGCCACACAAACTACTGGTTCCAACACATCATTTCCTTCCAGCCTGCCAGGTAAGTCCAAACCACTCCGTTCCCAAACACCTTTCCCCTGTCATCATCCCCACCTGGATTATCAAGCTCAGTACCCACTCTTGTTCCAGAGCCTCAGGGGACCTAAGAATATCATCTCTCACTTCCTAAGAAAAAGCAACTACTTTGCTCTACACTTTAACACTCCTATATGTGCAGTTATATATATGGGACCTATTGCCTGGTTCAAAATCTCTGGATCATCAATTCTGCAGTTGTCCTGATTACCTACCCATCATAGCTAACCCTTATACACTCCTTTCTCCTCAGGAGCCTCCCTGTATACCTGGCATGGACCTCGAAGGCCTTCTTCTCTATTTTCCTTGACATCCAGTCACAAAACATATTTGCTTTTATCTAGACTGACCCTTATGACCCTCCCACCTCTACCTAACTCACCTGGACTGTCCTACCACAGGGGTTTTGAGATAGCCCACACCTATTTCGCCGGGCCCTGGCCTCTTTATCCCTCCATAAATTTAACTTATACAGTATGTAGATGACATTCTCCTCTGAAGTCCATCCATGCAAATTAGCCAAACTGACATATTTGCTCTTCTAAATTTCTTGTCCAACTGGGGCTATAGAGTCTCACCATCTGAGAGCCAACTGTCCACCCCTCAGTTCACCTACTTGGAACTATCACCACAACCCACAAAGCCATTATTCGTTAGAAAACATCTAATCCAATCCCTCTCATGCCTCTCTACCAAAGAGGAGATTTTATCATTCCTAGCTTCTTATGTTCCTGGATCTCCTCTCATCCTTCCTTGTCTGCCTCCATGTATGAGGCAGTCCTTGACCTACTCACATAAACCCTTCTCATACCATTATCAAGCTCCTTCATAAGCTCCACTAGGTTCTCCTTCAGGCTACACCTTCCAGACCTAACCGGTCCCTTCTCCTTCTCTGTAACAGAAAAAGAAGAATATGCCCTCCAGGTCCTAGGCCATCAACTGTGAACTTCCTTTGCACCTGTGGCATACCTGCCCAAAAAATTAAACCTTAGCACTCAGGGATAGACACCCTGCACACACACTTTAGCAGTTGCTGAGCTCCCCATTTGTGAATTCAGAAAACTAACTGTTGGATCACCTACCACTGTCTTCTCCTTCCACAACTTGCCCACCTCTTAATGTATAAAAGCTTATAAACTCTATCTTCCCGCTGGGTGCTTTCTTTCCAGGTGACACTAGCAGAACACTCTATACTTACTATCCAATCATGTCCATCCCTCAACATCTCAAATCTTCTTCCCCAACCAGACACAGACCACTCCCCATCTCATTCTTGCATTGAAACCTTTGAGGAACCACTACCCCATCCCTCACACATACAGCAGGGCACATTGCCTCAGGCCATCTATCCCTAATATTTAGATGACAGCTCCTTTTTACACAAGGGGGCCTAGAAATCAGGTGGTGGTGCCATAGTGTCAAATACCAAGGTGGTTGAGAAACAGGCCTTCCCTGCCCACACCATTAATCATCAGTCTAAACTAAGAGCTCTCGCACAAGGACAATCCCTAAATGTCCACAGTCAAACGCAGGCCATCAGGGGCTACTTAAAATTCTCATCACCCCAATATTCATCTCTGCTCCATTTATTGACCTTTTTTTGCCTGCCTCCAGGTACTTCAGCCAATAAATCCTAACAGTATGACCTTGAGTAAAGGTTAGGACCCCTGCCTCATTGTGGAAGGACTCCACTGCTCACAAAGTCTGGACTCAGACTCAGTCCCTCAGCCCTAACCATCCCTGGAGCCTAAAGATAGAACGTCGTTCCCAGCCACTGTGACCGAGAGCTCAGACTATTAATGGACAATCTTGTAAAGACACCAGGCAGAGCAAAGTGGGACAGAACTAGAAGAAACTTTCCTTGGGACCTGAGGCAGAGGATCACACTGCTTTTAGGATCCCTTGGCGCAGAAGTATTCGTGCTATGATGTTCCAGAAGAGAGAATAATACTTGCAGATTCTCGGGGTCATAACATGAAGGCAAGAAGGGACATTTTGTGGAAATTCTGTAAGTCTGGCCTTTTCTAAACCATGATGTGTCGGATTGCCTTAGATCCTTGGGTCTCAAGCCTTTGTGCATATGGGAACCACTTGAGGATGCCACAGTGACTGAAATATCTGTGGTGACTTCACAGTAACCTCTGAGGCACATGGGAGGGACTCAAAGAAGCAGTTGGTGCTGCAACAGGTTGGGCCAAAGAAGGAAACATTGCTGCAGACGCTGAGGGTGGAGATACACGATAGGACTCCATTTGTTTGCATTTATTTGGCCTTCAAGATGAAGGTAAAGGGTCTGGGGAAGAGGTTCAGCTCATAAAGTACTTGCTATACAATCATGAGGACCTGAGTTCAATCCCCAGAACCCACATAAAAAAGCCATTATAGTGCCCACACTTGTAACCACAGAGTTTGAGAGGTAGATCCAGGAGAATCACTGGAGCTCCTCTGCCAGTCAGCCTAGTTCAATTGCCAAGCCTGAGGCCAATGAGAGACCCTGTTTGAAAACAAACAAACAAAGAAACAAACAAAAAAATAACGACCGAGGTGTATGGTAACTAAGAAACAATACCCTGAGAAAAACTGACTCCATGACAGGGTTCAAATTGACAGTTAAGGACACTAGACCTAAATCTCTGTTTCCAAGAACTGAACAAGCTCAGGTAAGTCCAGGCCTCAGAAGCTGCCCCACTACCTGGCCTGAGGTAAGGACAATAAGTCAGCAGCAGTTTCCAGACTTCCCCCAGCAACAGCTTCTAGCCTTCCCACCAGCAACAGTTTCCAGCTCCCCCAACACCCCGGCAATGTTTGTAGAATGTCCCTAGAGATAAGGAGAACAGATTAAGATAGAGCTCACCTATTCTTCCCAGAATTCCCCTAATGTGCTTTAAATCAGGTCTATAAGCTTACTTGGGTATCTCTCTATCTTGGTAATGGGAGACCCCAACATGCTGGACTTCTGCAGATTAAAATGCTCTCTACATTTACATACTGTTTAAGTCTGGGGTGTTTTTCTTCAGTGAATCATGGACCCTTAAAACCCAAGGTTGACCTCTAACTTTCACATATATAAGCTATGCACACACACACACACACACACACACACACACACACACACACACAGAAGCAAAGAGACAGAGACAGAGATAGACAAACAGACAGACTGACTGACTTAAAGTAAAATAATGTTTTAAAAAATTATATCGGGGCTGGAGAGATGGCTCAGTGGTTAAGAGCACTGACTGCTCTTCCAGAGGTCCTGAGTTCAATTCCCAGCAACCACATGGTGGCTCACAACCATCTGTAATAAGATCTGATGCCCTCTTCTGTTGTGTCTGAGGACAGCTACAGTTCATATATATATAATAAATAAATCTTTTTAAAAAAATTATACCTGAGCTGGGTGTGTTAGCACACACCTTTAGTCCCAATACTCAGGAGGCAGAAAGAGAGAGGCTTTTGTGGGTTTGAGGAAAGCTTGGTCTACAGGGTGTAAGATTCAAACTTTAATGACAATGGAAACACCAGGTGGCTGGGATTTTAACACCCTGTCCAAAGAATTTAGGATAACACCCTGTTCCAGGAAATGAGCTAACTGTGAATAGGGAAAGGCCCTTAGCAGTCCCCCACCCGTGTGCCAAAGATACCTCTCCATTAAGGAGTGTAAATGTCATTGTGTGTCATCAAGGACCAACTCATGCTGTTGCCCAAGGCTGTCCTCCACAAGAGTATAAAAGTGTGTGCTTTTGTTACTGGAGGTCGCCTCTCTCCCAGTTACAGGGCCACCCCAGTGCTCTGGATCATTAAACCTCTTGCTTGATTGCATCACTCTCTGTCTCTGTGTTTTCATGAGTGGGACCTCCCGGATGTAGGGCTGATTGGGTCCTACAAGGGTATGTCCAGGGCAGAAAGGGCTACACAGAGAAACCCAGCTCTGCGTGAGTGTGTGTTAACCTTAACCTAGCTGTGCCAAGAACACACACATAAAACCTGCCAAAGTATTGGTGACTAATTTACACCCAGGCCTGAGGACATTTTCTGGTAACTTTCATGGGCCCCAAGTGAAAGTACAGAAATTGGGCAACCTACATGGGCTACCAAAATAGGCAGCCACATTCCGATGGCTTTACCTCTCCCTGTCTACTTCCTCGGAGAATGGATGGGATGGATGGCAGCCGAAGGGGCAGGACCCTACCAGCCTTCCACCCGTCTCCAGTGGCTCTATATTGTGCTCAGGAGTGGAGCCTGGAATCAGTGTCAGGGTTGGAGGGAAGGGGAGCTGGGCCTCTGGTGTATCAGATCCACCTGGCACCATTGCCCTGCAGTGAATTTGCATCTGACCTTGCTGTGTGTTTCCCCAGACAGTTCACAGTACATTTGTTCGGTCTCCCCAGAAGATAACACCCCTGGATGGTTACCAAATGACCCTTTCCTAATGTGTCTCAACATCTGGGACCAGCAAGCAATAAACAAACCAGCCTTGATGGGCCCCCAGGATGTTCAGCTTCCTTAGTTTCCTGCCTTTTCTGTGTCATCCCTGAGGCAGCCCCTCCTCCACCAGCCGCAGGCCATCCCACCTGCTGAGTTTTGCTTCCTGCTTCCGGGTGGTGCAAGTTTAACTTTTCACACACCTGAAAACAGCCCTAGAATGTTCCTTTTTCTCCGGTTCCCAGTCCTTCAGTAAGGCCAACTGCATGGCTGTTGGGCTTTTCTGAAATGCAAGAACTATTTGTGTTCTGTATCTAGCAGACACTGCTCACAGGGGCACACCTGGTATTCTAGCTGCAAGCGAAGCCCACATCCAGTGAGAGCCAGGTGTTGCTAAACTGCCAGCAGGGTGCCTAGTGGCTGGGAGGCCTCCATGAGTAGGAGGAAGGGCAGAACCGGTAAGGGTGTGTGTGGCCAGAGGACAGGCAGAACCAAAAGGATGCCTTTTCTTCTTTCTCCTTTCTTTCTCTCCTTTCTTTCGGCCTGCAATGTCGGGAAGGAGGATACAGGGAGAGCTGGCCACACACATCCAAACTGTGAGGGGCCGAATCAGCATAGGAAGTTAAAGGTTTGCAGGCAAGGAGGCTGACAACCTTCCAGGCTGCACTGATTGTTATCACACCCTGCAGAGCAAAGTCGATTGATTGAAGGATCTGGGCTGGAGTTCATTGGCAGAACGCATAGCCTAGGGGCCTTTTCTGCTCCAGCGATTCCCTTCCTAAAGTCACACCTAGCCACAATTCAGAGTGTTTACCAAGTGTCTGCTATGAGGCCTTTGTGCCTGCCGCAGAGTAAAACTGAGCCAGACCAGGGTCTCCTCTCTCTCTCTCTCTCTCTCTCTCTCTCTCTCTCTCTCTCTCTCTCCCCCCACCCCCTCTCCCCCTCCCCCTCCCCTCCCTCTCCTGACTAGCCTTCTGTAAGAACCCTGGTTTGTAAAAGCCAAAGTGGATGGTCGACACCAAAGACACCTTGTCTTCCTGTCACAGCAGGAATGGTGCGTATATCGTGCTCACAGGGACTCTGGCAGCACACATGGGACCTGCACAGATCCAACCCAGATAGGGTCCCAGCTCGCTGAGACAAGGAAGTAGACACGGGTGCCCTAACCCAGAAGCTGTCTCTAACTGGTAACTCTTTTCTTTTTTTCCGGAGCTGGGGACCGAACCCAGGGCCTTGCGCTTGCTAGGCAAGCGCTCTACCACTGAGCTAAATCCCCAACCTGACTGGTAACTCTTTACAAAGGGAAAATCAGTTTTCTTTAATGGAGCCTCCCAGGGTGTACTTGAGGGCAGGCCCCATGCCCTACAGGACACACTTAAGGGCAGGCCCCACGCCCAACAGTTGTTGGCTAACGTTAAACAAACCCAATGCTGTTTTCAGAGTTGGACTCGTTTGTTTTGTCTCGTATTGCTTCATTGTACATTTTTCTATATTGTGGCTTGTGATTTTGTATTTTTAGGGTGTATTGTGTGTGTTTCTCATGCCTTTTCTTTTTGTTTTGTTTGTTTGTCCAACTAATTTCAATCAGAAATTCTACAAGCAGGAAAAACACATGACCTTCCAAGCTATGAAAATTACACCATACACAAGTGTTTACAGCTACCTTTTATTCATCGTGAATAATGAAACTGCTTTAAAGACAGGCTGTTTAGTTCGAGACCAGAATTTAGCTTCTCCTTGTCTGCAGTGATCCATACTGGCATCAAGGGGGCCTCCTTTAGTTATGAAGGGCACAAGCGGGAAAATAAAATGATTGGGCTGAGGTTTTAATATTTGGCCTTGCCCAAAGTCCAATAGCCAAGACTCTCTCACTGCAGACCTAGGGCACTGGGCTGCTAAAGAAGGGACAGCCCAGCTCCAAGCATCCTGCCGGGCTCCACCCAAACCCACCAGCTACAGGAACTGTGGGACTTTAGAACTTTGGTCAACAATCTGAGACCCTAGGCAGAAAGTTCATTCTAAGTTCCCTGCTCTCAGGAAGGTCTCTGGGATTTCAGTGCCTCTGGCCCTCTGGCTACAACCATGCACGCACTCCTTCGCAGGTCTTCCTCCAAACCGACCCCCAGGGAGCCCGCCTTCTCTTACGTCGGAAGCGAAGAAAGCCAGGTAAGCAGTGGGGATACAAATGGCTGATACCTCAGGACCAGAAAGCAGCACCGTGTACCAGAGGTGGCAGGAAGATACCACCGAGCCCTGCTCCACCCACCGCGGCCTCGGGACTCTGCGCGGAGATGCTGACCTCTGCTGGCCGCCTGCGGGATTGCAACGTGGCCCGCTCCTGTGGGGCGGCAAGATTAAGGAAGGGTTAGTGAGGATGAGAAAGGGGTTGCTGTGCTGAGCTAGCCCAGCAAGCTGCCCCAGACCACAGGAGCAGTAAGTGTTGATGGCAGAAGGCTAAAACCGGGCTGTTGGGCACCATCAGAGGCCCCTCCACCACCCGGTGGCTGCCCAAGTGCTTTTGTTTCTAGGAAGAAGAGAGAGAGACAGACAGAGAGAGAGAGACAGACAGAGAGAGAGAGACAGAGAGAGAGAGAGAGAGAGAGAGAGAGAGAGAGAGAGAGAGAGAGAGAGTCGGGGGAGGGTTGGGGAGGGTTGGGGGGAAGTAAAGAAATATGGAGCCCAAGTGATTCCAGCATGCCTCTAGGATCTACCTGAGCCTCTAAAAGACCCCTCAACGGGAACCGTTGCCAGAACTAGCCAACTCCGAATCTGAGCCCCGGAGGCTTCCTCACACAGACAGCTGACTGTAGTCAGCTGAAAAATGCCCCAGAGATATTCAGGACCTAATCCCAGGAACCTATGGAGGTTTTTTTAGGGCAAATGAAACTCGGGTGTGCTACCCTACATTATGTAGGTAGATTCTACATGTAATCATCAAAGGGGAGCTGAGGGGAAGAAACATGTATTTCAGTACAGAACAGAAGGCAAGCCATCTTACGGGAGGGTGGGGAGGAAAGAAGGAAAAGGTCAGGAAAGAATGGATCCCCCTGTATCGTTCAGAGTCTCTGCTGACACACTGACTTGGACCCAATGAAACTAATTCCAAATTCTGGTGTCCAGAACGTTAAAAGAATAAATGCGTGCTGTCTTAAGTCTGTAGCAAAAAAAAAAAAAAAAAAAAAAGCAAAAACAGCAGCAGCATTGAACCAATGCATAACTTCCCACTAATATTTAGGATTGAGTAGTTAATGAACAAGACAGACCCCTTTCCCATCCCCGGAGAAGTTTACCTGCTGCCCCCTGGGTTTTTTAATATAGCTGGCAAATTTTTGTTTTGTGTGTTTTGTCGTCGTTTGGTTTGGTTTTGGTTTGTTGAGGACCTGGAGAAGCCTGGTCTGCACACTCTGTTGAAGGGACTTTGCAGTGGCGTGTCCAACCTGGGAAGTAGCTCGGCAGTTTCTTTAAGAACTAAGCATGAATACCTGGATCAATATGCACTGTGTCCCCAGGGATAACTGCCAGGGACGGAAGCTGTAGAAGGTTCATTCGACCTAAGCTCCCCGGCGCGTGCACAGGAGCTCCTCGCTACCCATCCAAATGTTTCAGATTCACGAATGAAAGACACACACAGCCTTATTTCTCACATGCCCTAAGCAGCTCAATGGTTGGGCCACTCCCAACCTTTCATAACGCTAATGCCTCCCCTCTAATAATAATTCCTGAATTATTACTTCTAAAATTTATATTTCATCTCTGCTACCCCAGACCCGATCGGGAGACTGGACCCTGGCGCCATTCTACCCGAGCGTTACCTCGAGTGACTTTCTCCCCTGCAGCTTCAGGCTCGATGTTTCTGCAGCCCGGTGGTTTCCCTTGCTTGGGAAATCTAAGGTCCGGACTCTGTCTCCCTGCCCAGCCATTGGCCACCAGCAACTTTATTTACCAATTAGAGCCAAATGGGGACAGGGATCCTCAGAGTCTTATAGGCAGACATGCGGGTTCCCATGAGATTTTGGGAGCCAAATTAACACATACAGCATTAGAACCAATCCACAACAAGCGATCTAACTGAGAGAACTAAACACATGTATCCAAAACCACCTACATGGATATACATGCTTCGTGCATAATAGCTACAGCCCAGAACAACTCAAATGGTCAACAGCAGATGGCAATGTAACGTCTATGAGTGGATTATCCACAAGCCAAAAGGAACAGATCACATACAGAATGTATAGACCACAACATATAGTCCGCACCGGCTGTGCACAGAACACTGAGTATCACCTGACTCTGCTCAGGTTAAGATGCAAACCTAACCAGACGAGGTGGCACTCACCCGGCACTCAGGGAGCAGAGACAGGAGCATTGTGATTTCAAGGTCAGCCGGAGCTACTTAGGTGTCACAGAACAAGCAAAGCCACAGAGACAAAAAGGTGGGCGGTGCCTGGGGCCAGGGATGAGCTTGGAATTGGTCACTGACAATGATGGACAGAGGGTTAGTCTGGGCCTTTTAAAACCAGATTGTGTGATTTTGGGAAGAGCTTTGTTATGGTTGTGGGCTAGTCACCTCTGCTGGTCGGAGAAGCTGGGGACGCGTCCTTAGACGCTGCGAGTCGTCCTTGACCGTAGCCCCGCCGCTGCTGGATTTGCAGACTCAAGTGGCCTTTTTAATGTTTGTGTAATGATGGAGATGGACCCAAATTAGAAAGTGATTTCTTCAATAAAGCAATAGAAGATTCTTCATATCACTTCTGGAAGCACAGTTCAGTTTTTGGGAAAGAGGAGAACAAGTGAAATACAGAAAATTAATAAGAAGAAAACCTCATTTTGGAATTCTCTTTCTCCTTGACCCTTACCTTTTCTACTTATAATTTTGCTTTGAATGTATAAATAGTAAAGACCAAAGAAATAGGATATATATTTAGGAGCTTTATACCAAGACATTTGCCTTGAAAGCTGCTATTCTGTGGCAGGAAAAATATATCAAGTTTCTGTTGGATTCCTTTTACAAAAAACAAAACAAGACTACTTATATCTTTAGATTTTGAAGGTTAAAACCAATGAAAGCATTTATCTGCACACTGCTTTAAGCAGTTGTGTATGATAATGAGATTTCTGTTTTAAAAGCTTTTGTTGTGGATATTGTGCCACTGGAACTGGTTGTGCAGAAGCTCTATCCCAGTGCTTTACTATACAGTTTTGACCTGTCACCCTGATGACATTTCCTGTTCACACCTGAGACCACTTGTCTTTTTAGCCATGACCTTGTTATGAACAGTGTTTGCACTCCCTGTGCAGATGTCCATGTTTTGCCTATTTAAGCAACATTATAGTGCCATTACTCAAGGAAGTTGAATGAGGTGAACATAGACATAGCTTTTCCCCCTTTCCCCCCTTTTTTAAATGTAACAAATAACTTTTTATGTTCCCCTTCCCCCTTCCCCTTCCCCTTCCCCCTGTGGAAAAGTGTTGGGAACTAGGTATTGAGGATGAGTGATTGAGAGGATTCAGAGGGTGGGCCACACAGAGCTGGGCTTCTTTGTGCTTCATCACAAGGCGTGCTGCTGCCCAGGCTATTTTAGACCCTTTTTACAAGGAAACCTCGTGGAAGATACAGGTGGCAACTTGGATACAGGACCACAGAGGTGACACTCTGAGGATCCTGGCCATGAGGTTGGATGCCTCAACTTGCTGAAAAGACACTGGACCTAAATGGCGCAGCATGACTTTGTTCCTGCTTGGCTAAATTTTTCAACGCCACAGTCAGCTAAGTCATCTACAGCCACCTTTGACAAACACGGAGAGCACCTATCCCGTGGAGAAGGTAGATTTGGAATAAGCCGTCGTAGACATAATTCCTCTGATGGCTTTTTTAACAATGGACCTCTGCGGACTACAGGAGATTCTTGGCACCAGCCCTCCCTATTCCGCCATGATTCTGTTGACTCTGGTGTCTCTAAGGGAGCGTATGCTGGAACCACAGGGAATCTGTCTGGTTGGCATGGCTCTTCCCGAGGTCATGATGGCATGAGCCAACGTGGTGGAGGTAGTACAGGAAACCACCGACACTGGAATGGCAGCTTCCATTCCCGGAAAGGCTGTGCCTTTCAAGAAAAAACACCAACTGAAATTAGGGAAGAGAAAAAAGAGGATAAAGTAGAAAAGTTGCAGTTTGAAGAGGAAGACTTCCCTTCTTTGAATCCAGAAGCTGGCAAACAGAATCAGCCATGCAGACCTATTGGGACCCCTTCTGGAGTGTGGGAAAATCCACCTAGTGCCAAGCAACCCTCAAAGATGCTAGTCATCAAAAAAATTTCCAAAGAGGATCCTGCTGCCGCCTTTTCCGCTGCATTTACCTCAGGATCCCACCATGCAAATGGGAACAAAGTGTCAACCATGGTCCCGAGTGTTTATAAGAACTTGGTTCCCAAGCCTGCACCACCTCCCTCTAAGCCCAACGCATGGAAAGCTAACAGAATGGAACACAAACCTGGATCACTTTCCTCCAGCCGGGAGGCTGCTTTGACCAATCCAGTTTCTGTTACTAAACCAGTGGTACTAGCTGCTGGTGTAGTTCTCAACGCTCCCAAAGAGAGTCCCTCCAGTACTACCCCTCCGATAGAGATCAGCTCCTCTCGCCTGACCAAATTGACCCGACGAACCACAGACAGGAAGAGCGAGTTCCTGAAGACTCTGAAGGATGAGCGCAATGAAGACTGCTCCCAAAGTAGAGACTGTGACAAGCTGGAGGGGCTAAGATTGGAGGGCAGCCACACACCTGAACCAAAGGAAAATGGAGAACAAGGTTGTCTTCAGAACGGGCTTTCTCTACCCATGGTAGAGGAGAGGGAGGTCCTGTCACACTCTCTAGAAGCAGAGCACAGGTTATTGAAAGCAATGGGGTGGCAGGAGTATCCTGAAAATGATGAGAGTTGCCTCCCACTCACAGAGGATGAACTCAAGGAGAGAACAGAACAGCTACGAAGGAACGGGTTTGTAAAGAATGGCTTCTTACAAGGCCGTAGTTCCAGCCTGTTCTCCCCATGGAGAAGCACTTGCATTGCAGAGTGTGAGGACTCAGACACGGGAACAAGCAGCAGCGAGACGTCAGACGACGACGCCTGGAAGTAGAAAGTAGAAATGCTCGCAGCTGCCCTGCCCCGCTGAGCTCGGCCTTGTGTTAGAGAATATAAAGTTCTTTCCTTTCTTCTGTTGTTGAATACTTCGTGCACAAGGGAAATAGTCATATCCCAAAGACAGAGCCATTGTCCTGCTTAGCTTTTGTTGTTCTTCCCTGTTATCTGCTCAGTAGACATTTGTGTGGTGGGAATTTTTAAGCACACACAGTACCTGTTGGGCTGTGCACAAGTGGGAGCTGTGCAGGCAAAGATGCAGGGAGGGGCGCTGCGCTGCTCAACAGCTTCTGCTCCCAGCCCTGGGCACCCAGCCTGTGCTCACACAATCATTGTCAATGACAAAGTGACTATTGAAGTTATAATTGTATTAAATTAATGCTAATAATTTGGATATTTTATTTTATTTTTGGCTGCTGGGGTAACTTAGCCCTTAACCAAGCATATGTGGTTGTTTTTGTTTGGGGTTTTTTTTTTTTTTTCCTTTTTTTTGGGTACAGCTGTAAAATATTTGGATATAGGAAATGTTATTCTTGCAGCCTTGATATTCAGGGTGGATTGTAAAATATGAATTTTTGTGAGATTCAAAGATTAAGATTATTTTGATAACATTATTTACAGATTTAAAAGATGTGGTTACCACAAGTCTGTTGAGGGGAAAAACTACTGCATAAAATAACTAACGTGGAATAAATATTTTGCATCAGTTTGGATTGTCTTGTGTAAGAAATATATTTTCTTTAAAATTAGAGGGTGGATTCCTTTTTTTAGGGGAAATATTTTTAGAAATCTTGGGGAAAACTGAATTCAGGCCCACCTGTTTCTCTTTTCAGCAAAAATTCTTGATGTGGAAAAACCTGTGCAATAAATTATTAATAAACTTCACTTTCTTTCCTGAAAGAAAAAAAAAAAAAAACCAGATTGTGTGGCGATTACGTGGTACACTTGAAGCAAATAAATCTTACTAAAAATTACACCTCAATTAAGGAAAGAGGTGAGCCTTAAACCATACTTTAAGAGAGGATCTTCAAAAAATATTTCAAAGCATTAAGTAGGACCGGAAGCCAAACAAGACGGGTTTCGAGGCTCAACTCTTCTGTAGATCAAGGCAGCAGTGGTTTCCCGTCACCAGAAACCTATTGGTGTAATGTTATTTTTTGTTTTATTCTTCCTTCCTTTCTTCCTTTCTTTCTTCCATTCACTCACTCACTCACTCATTCATTTTATCTTCTTTTTTGTGATACTGGGAATCAGTCCAGACCCTCTCACATGTTAGACCAACACCCTAGTGTGGAGTTACAACCCCAGCACTTTCTTACTTTTTGTTTTGAGACAAGGGTCTCACTATTGAGTTGCCCAGGCTGTGTTTGAATTGACCATCCTCCTGCCTCAACCTCTCAAGTGTCAGGGATTACAGGCCTGGGCCACTAGGCTTGGCTCCATACTGTCCTTGATGATCCAGAGAGCCAATGGAACAGAATTGCGTACGGTTCACCTCCTGCCTTGGCAGCGCCCCACTTGGAAGCCAGCACATGCGTCACAGTGCTGTAAGTTCGTGCAATACTTTATCTGGCCTGGTGCCTGAGCCTTCTTCAAGGCAGGCCCAGGACCTCACCCTGATCAACAACAATGCCTGGGTGTATCCAGCTGGAGCAACTGAGACACCACCATTCATTCTTCTGTCCCCAGACAACCCAGTTAGGGTTGGACTAATGTTGCTTGTATTGTAAAGTTAAGTGGGGACCTAAAATCTACCAATAGCCCTAATGACCCTGCCCCCAAGTTAATTCTGATTGGTGAATAAAGATGCCAATAGCCAATAGTTAGACAGAAGAGACATGGGTGGGGTTTAGGTTTCCCAGGCTTGGGGGCAAGGAAGAACCATGAAAAATTTAGGGCTTATTGTAATTAAAGACTGAGAGTGGGGCTGGAGAGATGGCTCAGTGGTTAAGAGCACCGACTGCGGGGTTGGGGATTTAGCTCAGTGGTAGAGCGCTTGCCTAGCAAGCACAAGGCCCTGGGTTCGGTCCCCAGCTCCGAAAAAAAGAAAAGAAAAAAAAAAAAAAAAAAAGAGCACCGACTGCTCTTCCAGAGGTCCTGAGTTCAAATCCCAGCAACCACATGGTGGCTCACAACCATCTGTAATGAAATCCGATGCCCTCTTCTGGTGTGTGTGTGAAGACAGCGACAGTGTGCTCATATACAAAATTAAAAAAAAAAAAAAAAAAAGACTGAGAGTGTGTCATTCATTCAGGAGCTAATTGGTTTAAGGTGGGGTAGAAACCATGGGCCGAGATTTATATAATCTTCTGCAACAATCCAGCTCTTGTCTAGCTGCCGTTGGCCTTCTAAGGTGCTCTCTGGAGTGTAGGACGCTGCACAGGAAGCTGCTGGCACAAGGTCAGAGCTCAGTCTGTGTCACCTTGTGTCTCCAAGGTCCTGAAGCCAGCTCAGATGCAGCTCGTAGAGAAAGTGTCCCCTCTACCCTCTGAGGGTTTGGTACACTGGATTGGCCATGGACAGATGACCAAATAAGCAGCCCAGAGATGCACACTGTGTACAGGGGCAGCTCAAGACCGGGATCACCCAAGAACGCTTCCTCACAGAGGCCTGGGAGATCCGGGAATGTAGCCATCCTGAGAGGCGGTGAAGGATTTTCAAAGTAACTGAACGTCCCAAAGACAAACAACAGAGGTAAATTAATCTCCCTGGTGCGGGGCAAAGCCAAGTCTGAGTGCGATGCGGTCCCTGGGCCTTCCCTGGTTGGCAGCATCCGTGGGAGAAAATCAAAGGCAGCTGTACTCTTTGGCCAACCTGATCTTTAAGTAGATCAGAGAGACTTTCAAAGTAAAGCCTCTTCCAGCCACTGCTGATCCCCAGGTACCTTTCATCACAAGTCAGCACACCAGAGTGCTACATTTGGGAGGTAACATTCCTCAGATTCCTTCAGTGAGTAAATGCCTTCTGTCTACAGAACAGGTTTCTACCTGTCACTTCAGAAGCGATGGTCCCACTTCCAGAAACTTGGGGCCCTGGATACGTTCTTTTGTTCAGTCTACTTTACAAGTTTTTCCTCCTATAACATTCATAAAGCACAGGCCCGTGCAAGCTCTGCTGTGTGTTAGTCACCCGCCTATTTAGCACAACCAAACAATAGTGAAGACATCACAGGCTGGAACCACAGTTCAGATGTTCACCCATTCCAGTAGTCTCTCACAAAATGCCAAGAGTAGGCAGAGAACAGAATCACCCCTTTTTAAATGTTAAGGAGACAAATGACTAGATGTTTAAAAGAAGGTGTGTGTGTGTGTGTGTGTGTGTGTGTGTGTGTGTGTATTTGAAAGTGCATGCATGTGTGTGTATGTGTGTGTATATTTGAAAGTGCATGCATGTGTGTGTATTTGAAAGTGCATGCATGTGTGGGTGTATTTGAAATTGAATGCATATATATATGTCTGTGCACGTGTGCTTGGATGCGTGTGTGCATGTTTCTTCTGTTTATGGTTGAGCTGACAACAGGAAAGCACAGACAGTCGCCAAAAGAGAATCAAGACGGAGTCTCTTCACAAACAAAACCTCACAGCTGAATATGCAGGGGAGAGCAACAGGGGAGCCTCTCTCCTGCCCACGGGTGGGGGTGGGGATGGGGAGGGCTGAGGCCAGGGGTTCTCCAGAGCAGGTCCCCAGTTCTCAATCACTGTGAGTCCTGAGATCTAGACAATGCCTCAAACTGCAGTCCAGCCCTTTTCTTCACAGGATATCATAAGGAGGGTGTCAAGGTCAATGAGACGGTGAGACAGGAAGTGAAAGTCTCCACAGGTGATCTATCTGCCTTTGGTCATGTGGCAGTTTTACACCAGCAGGAGAAGCTGCCGGTAGAAACTTCCTGAAAGGGATGAGGGAACTGTCACTCTATGCTGACTCAGACAATGTCCTCGTCAACTTTCTGGTGCAAGTCCCTTCTTGATATTGTATTTGGTAAAATACTATTAAAAAAAAAAATCTAGAGTCACAAGAGAACCTGAGGAACAACTGCATAAAAAAAAAAAAAATCTAGAGTCACAAGAGAACCTGAGGAACAACTGCACGCTCTGGCTAACTCCTGTTTGTCTACTGGGATCAATCAGGGGCCCTGACCCAAGGACATGCTCCAAAACTAAGGCTTGCAGGAGAAATTCAGAGTGGCAAAGTTCTCTACTCATTGTTTTCCCCTGTGTTCCAACAGCTAGAGCCTCCGGGAAATGTTTGCTTAGATGCTTGTGGCCAAAGGCACTAACACATGATCTGGAAGCCGGCCTGCTCACCGCACAGGTTTTGAAGGAGAATTCTAGCAATGCCTAAGCATGTAAGGGTCATGCTATCATTGAGTGAGAGGCATGTAAGGGTCAAGCTATCATGGGTGAGAGGCAGGCAGCAGCGGCTGGTCTCTGTCAGAACTGGCCAGTCCCACACTCTCTCCAGACTGTTACTAAGACTCCATACTATCTTTCCTCTCTCTTGTTGGTCTCTGTGCTCGTCCCTGAACACACCAGGTACAGCCTGCTTCAGGCTTCACCGTCGTCTGGAAGCTTCTCTCCCCGGTGGCTCTCTCCATGTCTTCTCACTGAAGCCTTCCCTCAAAGCCTCTGAAAGGTTGTCCCCACTCCTCACACACACACACGCTTTATTCTCTCTGATTTTCCCACATATCAGCCCATCGACTCAGCCCTTTATCTTGCCTCCCTCACTACACTTCACTCTACAAAGGAAGGGAATTGCAATTTGGATTTCTCTTGCATCGGCAGTGTCTGGAACAGCAGCTACCCCACAGGAGTACCCCATCGGGCTGAGAGTTGAGCATAGCTGTCATGATGAAGACTATAAAGCGGACTTCTCTCCCTCAGGAATAGCACCGACCAGCAGCTGGGCCTTGTCAGCGTCAGCTTTGCTCAGTCCTGACTCAATCATGCCACATCCTCCAAACATGATATGCCTCGTCATCCACCAACAGTCCAGACACCCAACCATTCCCCTTGGGTCCTCAGAATTCTAGATAAGACTAATGGAATAGTAAGACAGGTATACTCATTCCTTGAGACTTAAAGTGTGGCTAGAAAATGTTTGTGAGCTCCACTGTGCTTTTCTGGGAATGTTTTGAAAGGAAGGAGAAAAGCATTGTCTATCCTATCCCTTCATGGAGAAACTTGAAATTGTTTTTTAAAGAATGTAAGACTAGACAACATAGTTATGAGTCTATCTTGTTGCCTACTGTGTAAATCTAGCTTCCTGTTTAAATTCAAGAGTCCTTTTCTTTTTTTTTTTTTTAAAGATTTATTCATTTATTATATATAAGTACACTGTAGCTGTCTTCAGATACACCAGAAGAGGGCATCGGATCTCTTTACAGATGGTTGTGAGCCACCATGTGGTTGCTGGGAATTGAACTCAGGACCTCTGGAAGAGTAGTCGGGTGTTCTTAACCGCTGAGCCATCTCTCCAGCCCCCGTCCTTTTCTTTTTTGCAATGTGTGCATGTGTGCATGCATGCGAGCGTGCACGGCGACACACATCTGGAGATCAGATGACATCGTGGGAATCAGTTCTCTCCTTTTGTCCTGTGGATCAGACTTGACAGCAGTGCTTTTATACACGGAACCAGATCATCAAGAGCTTGAGACACGTAGGATGAAACACGAGAGACGTGAAAAGAGTGAGACCTGAGAGTAGAAGGGAGGACTATCTGGGGAGGAAGAAAGGGAGCTGAAGGACAGAAGGAAGGAGGAGGGCAGTGAAGGCGGGAGCACTAACAACGAAGTACAATGGCACATGCACGGAAGCGCCATTACGCTGACTTTACACGTAATCAAGAAAAGATGTTTGTTTACATTAACCCACTGTTCTGGCCCAGGGTCAAGAGGCTGACGATAGCCTTCCTCCCGGCAGAGTCCTGAGGTGGCACAGGACATCACAGCTCGAGAGACAGTAAGTGTGCATCCTCCCATCCTCTACACTCTACAAGCAAACCAAGTTCTTCTGTTGATCTCTCACGGTCAGGATTCATGGTCTTCGTGAGTTTTCAAAATGGACAAACCATCTCTCCTCTTCAAATGTCTGAGAATTTAATGGTTCTTGTAATTTCCTTTCTTTCTCTCTTTTCTTTTTCTTTCTTTTTTTGGGGGGGGGGTGTTTTATTTTGTTTGTTTGTTTTTGTTTTTCAGAGCAGGGCTTCTTGGCTATTTTGGAACTTGATCTGTAGACCAGGCTAGCCCGCCTCTGCCCCTGCCCCTGCCCCTGCCCCTGCCCCTGCCCCTGCCCCTGCCCCTGCCCCTGCCCCTGCCCCTGCCCCTGCCCCTGCCCCTGCCCCTGCCTCCTGAGTGCTGGGATTAAAGGCATGTGCTGCCACCATCACCAGGCTGGTTCTTGTCATTTCTATTTGTCTGCAGTATTGGGGATAGAACTGAGGCCCTATACATGCTGAGAACAGCTCTGCCACTGAGCCATGGCTACCAGCCCTCTGGTCAGCAATATGATGTGTCACTGTTGAACTCCTGGCTCCTGGGTCCTCCACTGCACCCAGCATCTCTTAGGAACTGAGACAGCCAACCTTTTTCTTACCTTTGTTTTCTGGTTGGCTCCACAGCTTTACTTTAAGTTTTAAAAAAAGATTTTTTTTGCTTGTGTCTATGTGCAGTATGCTTTTGTGTGTGTGTGTGTGTGTGTGTGTGTGTGTGTGTGTGTGTGTGTTCATGTTTACATGTGATTAAATGTGTATAGGTGAAGTGTGTGTACATGCAGGTTCATGTGGGGGTCAAAGATTAATGTCAGTCTCTGCCTGATATATTGAGGCAGGGTCTCTTGCTTAAATTTGAACCTTGCTGACTTGTCTAGCTTAGCCGGCTTGCCCCCGGGGTCCCTCCTCTCTTCAGGGAATATAAATGGGTCTAGGCCATCCTTCACTGGAATTCATATTTCCTGAATGCTTTACACAGAAACTGCTCCGAGATGGCCACTTAGCAACACACCGAGTGCCAGCAAGCTGACTCTGAGGATGACAAGGTACCTAGAGACACTTGCAGCCCACAAATGGAGACAGAAAGCAAGAGGAGTCATCAAAATCAATAAGGAAGAGCTCTGAGTTTCCTGGGATGGTCAATAAGGAAGTGCTCTGAATTTCCTGGCATGACACAACTGCTGGTGGCCTCTGAGCAGGAAGAGGGGGCTTTGACAATGTGATGCAGTCTCGGCAAATGGCAGAAGGGTCACCTAGGCTTAGTGAAGGGGCAGCCCAGCAAGGTCTGATAGGGGGAAGACAAGGACAAACTCCAAGCCTGAGTCTCTCTGATTCAGCCAGGGCAAGCGTGAACTGAAAGCAGTTTTAGGTTTCAGCCTTCCCACACTGTGTTCAATGGAGCTTGTCCCAGGCCACTTGAGAAGGCTCTCAGTGGTTTTGGTGTCCCAGGAATGAGAGGGAGCACCGTGGATTTGAACCTTGTGCCCTGGCTTTCTTGAATCTCTGGTGTTGGGACAGGGAGATTACCCATAGCCCCAGCAGGCTAGCTCTCCCTAATAGGGCTCTTCTGAGAAGTAAGTTCCAGTGTCTTTCATACAGCAAGAGTAGAAGTTGACTCCAACACCTCTCACCTTGTTCCGGGGACCTGAAGCCCACCATGAGAGGTACTTCATGGTGAGAACAGGAAGCATTTGACTTTTTTCAATCCTCATGTCCACTCCACCTTTCTCTCAGCTTATCTAGAAGATGGCTGGCCTTCTTCACCCTAATGTCTTGAGGACTCCCCAAAGAAGCTCAGACATAGGCTGACATGAAGACTGGGGTTGGAGGCCAGCCTTCCCTCAGGGGTACATCAGGGCTACTCACTCCTAGTTCCCCACACACATACCTGAGGATCCTTACTCAGAGCCTGTGCAACACCAGACATGGCCCCTAGATTAATCAATTTTATGTAGTCATGACCAACAGCTGGCAGAAATAAGAAAAGGAGAAAGGATATTTTGGCTTACAGTCTCAGAGGTTCTATGTTTCTGGACCCATTGTAAGGAAGAACTACTAGACTAGGAGTCCCGTCTACCCCTGAAGTCCTCTTTTCTGGACCCTTCTGCCATGTATTGCACGTCCTCATTAGTCAACCTTCTTTGAAATATTGGTTTTATCCTCTTTCTCACAGGAACCTGTAGGCTTAGATTTTCAAAACCTACTTTAGTAAGAGCTCTTAAATGCTTCAACCTCCCTTGTAGCTCACAGTCCACTAGGTAGTGGAAAATGCAGGTTAATAGAGAAAAGGAGATGTGGACCTGTTTAGAAATAGTTCCTTAGGGCAATCCCAGTCTTCATTGTCAGGATGTCAGCAGTTCAGGTCACTCGAATCAGCAGCTCGAGCCAGTAGAAATCACAATCGCCCTGAGTCCAAAAAAGCAGCAAAAAACTGCTGAAATATCACCACGAGAAGTTCTTTGCTCTGTTTCTCTCTACGAAGTCACAACAAGCGATGATCAGCAAAGAAACCAAGGCAAACCAGGGCATCATTTGCGAAGACCAAGGGAGACCAGCAAGGAATTGCAAGGTGAACCAATGCAAGAGTGTCGTCCACGGTCTGTTGGGTTTTACTTACACTCTTTCCAAACATCACACGTCCTCTCAAGTGTCTGCTCCAGAAAAACATTGCACACCTCATTTCCAGACAGCTTCCAGAAAAACACATGCCTGTTCTCAGCAAAACGTCCTCTCATTAGACAGTTTCCAGAAAAGCATCACATGACACAACTGAATCTCCAGAGAGATCAGAAGGCACTCCTGTCTTTACATTATTCTAGTCCTGATTTCAGATTTACCTTCACAAGCCTCAGAGTGGAACACTGAAGCCTCACAGTGACCCTATTTCCAGGTAGAAAAAGTTCAAGTTCCAGCAAAGGTCCAGGGACAGGCTGGCGAGAAGGATACAGAGGAATTCTGGGGTGTGAGGTTGTTCTGGCCAGAGGAATCTTGCCTCCTTGGCCTCTACCACTCTGAAAATGTTGGTACTCCATTACTTTAAGGTCAAGCTCATGTCTCTTCTGCTCCTCTGCAGCATACAGAGGATATCTGCTGCCACTGTGCCCAGCTCTCTCAAATCCTTTCTTGTGCCCACAGGGACTCTGAGCCCCATCTTGGCATCACATCGGCTACTGAATGCGTGGTTTCTACCTGGGCGTCTGAAATCCCCTAATACCCACACTTTCTACACTTCCATCCAGAAGTCCATCTATGGTGCTGGCTTTCCCCTGGGTGACACCAGCTATCCCTCTCTTCCCCAAGCATTCCAAGCCAGACTCCAGAATGTTGGGAGCGATGCCCTTGCAACCCTCCATTATTGATGTTATTATGATTAGAGGTAAGTATGACTGGGTTCATGGAAAATCCCCAGCCAGCCGCAGAAGACTAATATGAATCTGGTGGTCAGGATGAATAATGATCTGATAAAGTTCTGACCTTGCTGAGAAATACATCTGACGTCAAGATGCCCAATGTGACGACCTGTAACCTTTCTGAGAAACCAACATCCTGTCGACATCAGCTGACCACATGAGTACTGTGTCCTTGGCCTGTGTAAATGTTTCCCACTTCCCCCCTCTCTCTGTTACCCCTGTTATGGTATAAATTCAGCCTTGGGAAAAAATAAAATCGTCGCCTTGATCAGACTCTTGTCTTGGCGTCCTTCTTCGCGTCTCTTGTCCCCCATTCTCTTCCAGGTACCCTCAGCACCCCTCGTTGACACCAGAAGCCCAGGTTCAGTCCACCTTTGGGAGCCTTTATGGGTGGCTTCTCTGCATAGGGCAGATTAAGTTCATTCGGGAATGACCTGAGGCTTTCTGAGGCTTGACTGTGAGGACAGTCTGAGCCGGGTCCCAACTTCAGGCCACTGCTTTTAAAGACACTGCACAGGCACCTGTGGAACCAGGGCTGGTGAGTCACCCAATTAGAATTAACCTGACCAGCTGCCATGTGAAGCCGCTGCAGAAACTGATGCTGAAGCCAAAGGGGTGGGGGTGGGGGGTTCCATGCCTACAAGATACTGAGAACCGCTACCAGAAAAACACTGCGTGCGTGGTGAGGGAACTCAACACGGGGCTGTTTCCAGATGAGAATCCACGAGTGACTCACCGACTTGCACAGTGTTTTGGAGATTGGTAAGCAGATTATTTCCATCAGTATTGGGCCAGGACTGGATGCTGACGGCAACCCTGCAGATGCTTCAGTCAACTATCTTAACACTTCGATTTATTGGTCACCAGATAATAATTTATGGCTGGGCGTAGTAGTCCATACCTGTGATCCCAGCACTCAGGAATCAAAGACAGGAAGAATGTGGTTTTGAGGCCAGCCTGTGCTACAAAGCAAGTTCAAAGCTAGCCCGAGGTTTGTAATGAGCTGTCTTAAAAGCCCAGATATGATGGGGAGTTAGTGTCCATTGACAGTGTCTAAAACTATCTGAGATATGAGCCTCTGGGCATGCCTGTGTGGGAGATAATTGATTATATTATCTAAGATATGAAGACACACCCACTATGGATGGCTTCATCCCATAGAAGTAGAGAAGGGTGCTGGGTACCAGCATGCATCCACTGTTCTATGAACACAATGTGAACAACACTCTCAAGTTCCTGCTACCTTGACTTCCCCCACTTGAGCTGTGAGCAGAACAAACCTTTCTCCTTTAAGTTGCTTTGGTCAGAGTATTCTATCTCGCTAACAAGAGAAGAAACTGGAACGGTAGGGTCCTAAGATATAGCTCAGTGGTAGAGTATTTGCCTAGCATCCAAACTGTAAAACATAACTTAAAATTTTTTAAAGGTCTGTTTATTTATTTTATGAGTACACTGTCACTGTCTTCAACACACAAGGAGAGGATTCCATTACAGATGGTTGTGAGCCACCATGTGGTTGCTGGGACTTGAACTCAGGATCTCTGAAAGATCAGTCAGTGCTCTTAACCACTGCGCCATCTCTCCAGCCCATAACTTAAAATTGTTATATAATGTTGACATTATCGCCTTAAAAATCTACCTTCAGCTTTTCTTTTCAACAGCAAAACATTATTATTAAAGTAGCTGGACTTAGCTACTTTTGAGCTCTTATTTTCCCATCCTATATCTGCCCCCCTCCTGTGTTCCACCTATCACTAAATAGGAGAAAAGAAGGATCGAGGGAAGAGGGGGCACGGGGGAGATCTGAATCTAATTTCTTTCCTTTTGTTTCTTCTTTGAGCACAGCTACTAGCAACCCCTGTGAATAATCAACAACCACCTCGCCTCTGGGGGCCCTAGCGTTTATAGATCCTCTGAAAAGTTCCCGGAATTCCAAAGTCACACAATCACAGAAACTATCTACAGCTGGCAAAACCAAGCCTCCGCTAGTGCATGAGGCAAATCTTAGTCAGCTGCTGCACAGCAGCCCAGGATTAAAATGAAAGCACACTCTTAAAATATTCCTGTTTTTTTTTTTAAAGAAATGAAACTTCCCGAATTCTCGCTGTACATTAATAATATAAAGAATTATTCATTAACAATAATACTTTATTGACCGGCAATAGTTATCAGTTTGGGGTGTTTTACTTGGCAATATTTCCAGTAAATAAAACTTTGAAAGAGCTAAGGGTTAAGGGTTACATTTTGACCTTCTCTTCATCTGTCTTGTATCAGAGAGAATCACACACAGGATGGGAGTGTGAACTATAACTGGTAGCCACAGAAGGACACCGGCCTGGATCTTGGTCCCACAGGTGAAGTCCAGACAAGTGCCCGTGTCAACAGATAATGCCAAAGATACCCAGTGTGGTGGTTTGGAAGAAAATGATCCCCACGGGCTCGTGGGGAGTGTCACTATTAGGAGGTGTGGCCTTGATGGAGTAGGCGTGGCCTTGTTGGAGGAAGTGTGCCTCAGTTCATTTTCTGCTGCCTTCAGGTCTAGAGGTAGAATCCTCAGCTCCTTCTCGAGCACTGTGTCTGCCCGGATGCTGCCATGCCACTGTTGTAGCAGGAAGCAGGTAGGTGTGGACAGATGTGCTCTGGCCAGTTCAATGTTTATCTTTATAAGAGTTGCTGTGGTCATGGTGTCTCTTCACCGCAATAAAACCCTAATTAAGACACCCAGGGATAGTTTTTCTCTCCAGCTGGGCCAAATTGGCAAGCTTGCCAAGTGCCCGAGTGAGGTCCGCAGCCAGAGCACATCTGCCCACACCTACCTGCTTCCTGCTACAACAGTAGCTCCCTCTGTTCTACCAGCCAGTCAGATGGCCTCTGGTGACAAGACGGTGGCTGAGTCTTTCCATGAGTCTTCAGTGGTCACCAGTTCTTTCTCCCAGATTGCTGTGCAGAAAGCCAGAGGCTTGTTAAACCAAACCCCACCCATGGCAGAGAAATCTCTAGATGAAAGTTTGGTTGGGTTGTCACAGAAGCCAGTCAGGAAAAAGACGGGGAGCCTGGGACAAATTCCCATAGCTTCCAGTACAGGGCAAGGGACTAGAAAGTGCCAGTCAGACCATAGTCAACGACACTTAAAATAACAAATGTATCATTTACCAGGAACCAATTGTGGCGGAGAAGTGGATGGAATATCAGTGTGGGACTGTTTGGGGACAGAGGAGCAGTGTGTAAGGGGAGGCTGACGTTGCTATGGATGACATGGGGTGTTAGGCAGGGGCTCACTGCCACCAGAGAGGTCATGGTGGGATCTGGGTAAAGCTTTAACAGTAAAGCAAGATTGTGAGCCCCTCGTTTGTCCTCAGAGTAAGAGTTGCTAAGTGACTGACCCCACCCTTACAACCTTGTAAGTTTAGGAGAGCCCAAGGCCTGGGCTGCCTGAACTTCTGTCCGTGGACCAGTGCTTGTCACCACCTCAGCCATAATGAAGTGGTACAGTGTTGAGAGCAAAGGGACAGGCTTCACATAGTGTCAACCAAGACAAGTGCCTGGAGAGTGATGGCAGAACAGCATCCCGATTTCCATCAAGAATGACCAAGCAAGATCTGCCTCAGAATTGTGGGTGGGGACGGCCAGAGCTTCTAAAATGCAGATTCTTGGGACATTGAGATGGCTCAGGGGCATAGGCCCTTGCTACCAATTGTGACAACTTGAGTTTGATTCCTGCAGATGCGTATGATAAAAAGAAAAGCATCGCTTAAAAATTGTCCTCTGGGGGGCTGGAGAGATGGCTCAGTGGTTAAGAGCACCGACTGTTCTTCCTGAGGTCCTGAGTTCAAATCCCAGCAACCACATGGTGGCTCACAACCATCTGTAATGAGATCTGATGCCCTCTTCTGGTGTGTCTGAAGACAGCTACAGTGTACTCATACAATAAAATAAAATCTTAAAAAATAAATTTATAAAAAAATAATTGTCCTCTGAACCTCAGTAGGAGTACACACACACACACATACACACATATACACACACATGCACACACGCATGCATGTGTTTTTCTTTTTTTTAATTCCTCTGTGTGTGTGTGTGTGTGTGTGTGTGTGTGTGTGTGTGTACATGTGTGTTCCTTAAAAGTCTACAGAGGCTTGGTGACCCTATTCTTATACCCCTTAGCAGGGCTTTTAGGAAGGAAAAGAGGTAGTCCGCAGCCTCAGTGGTCAGCAGCCATGCCTGGGTGGGTTGCACACGGCACACCGGGATCTCTGAAATGCCTAGGCTGTTTACAGCGCCACAGCTGCACCCAAGAATCCTTCACTAATCCAACACAGCTGGTCCTATGCCAGGCTATTCTCCCCGGATTCACCTTCCAGAAAGTGAAAATCGACAGAGGCAGAGGCCATGGAACCCTTGCTGGGGGTTGGCAGCAAGGAAAAGGCACATCAATAATTCCATTCCTTGGCTGCCAATGATTTTACTGTGGGGAAATGGCTGCTGATCCAGCTACATCCGGCTGGAGTCGCATCAAAGCAGCGGATGTCCAGCCAGCCGTCTTTGCTCACACGCAGGTCGAGGCACAGGCCTGGCTAGAAGGCGGCTCCGCATTGCCTCTCCCCGGGCTCAGGCAGTGACACAAGTCACGTGACAGCATCAGTCAGAACAAGTCCCTCTAGACAAGAGACAGCTCTGCAAGAGCCGAGAAGAGCAGGGGCACACGGCTGCCTTCAGCTGAAGTTGTCCAACACTGAAGGTTACAAGGAACAAGTTGTCCTTCTCTTTAGATGACTTCCTCTTGGATGGAACATCCCAGCTTTTCCTGTCAGGAACAAGCCCAAAAAAGGTAGCCGCTGCAGTCAGAAGAGCCTTAGATCCACAGAGAAGCCGTGACCTAACAACGCCCACATGGAATTTTCTGGATTTGCCTAATTTATTTCTTTCTCTCCACCCCCCACTATCATTATTGTTATTATTAGTTCAGCAGAGGTCATTTGAGCTTGGCTTTCCAAATGCTGTCTGGAAAAAACTGCCCAGGCTCTGCGGCTCGGGGCTAAAATGGGCGTGGTGGATGTAGCCGCAGCTCTCAGATTTTTTTTGTTGCAGGTTTTTAACCTGCTGAGACCAGTCCCCTCATCTACCCACAGGCCGCTCAGGAAGTGCTTAGCTCACACTCCAGGATTCGTGTGCCAAACAGCGGAGATAGCGATCTGGCTCGGAACAATTCCAGCCGTAAGCCACGCACTTCCTGACTGCAGAAGCCGAGCCCTGGGGAAAATGGCACCGGTCTGCCTGCAGCCCGCCCCCGCGCGGTGCTCCGGGTGATGCCTGGGAAGCAAGCCTGGAAAATGTCTGTTGACAGCAACGAGCTTGAGAGGCGCTGAATGGGCTGCCAGGAACTGGCCGTTAGCTAGATTTCTACGTGGGATTATATTTTGAAAGAATTGCTTCAGGAATTTTTTTTTTAACTTGGCTGGCGCAGTGAGACATTCAGATGAGGATCCGGGGCCTTCAGTGTAAGCAAAGGCAGGCTTGTAGAATAAGCACAGGACACAGAAGGAAGGCCAACGTGCATTGGGGTTTCCGGTGTCCAAAGTCAGCATCTCAGGCCGTAGGTCCTGAGAATCCAGAATGACTTCCTGCAAGCTCTGCTAGGGAATTTTGGGGGCTGGGGGAAGCTTTAGGCGCTAGTGAGAGAAAGATCATCAGCCTAGCCCCCAGCCCACCTGGTTGGCTGCTAACTCACCCTGGAGTTACTGCCCAGAGCTGGGCTGCCCTCACTCACATGTCCCCTTGGCGTGTTCTCTCGGTTTTCTCGGGCCTCTGCACAAATGCCACGATCTCAGGAAAACCTGTGTTTGATCCATTACCCTGTCTGAAAGGCTTTGGCCCCTGCCTTATTTCCTAACGTTATACATGTTATCACCCCCATTACGGTTTATTTCGTCTAAATGGTAACCATCCTATCAGGAACAAAGATATTCTATTTTATTTGTTTGTTTCTTTATTTTGGGACAGGGTCCCATGCATCCCAAGCCCACCTCAAACTCCCTAGTTGAAGAAGACCTTCAACTTCTCTGATGGTTTTGCCTCCAACACCAAGGTGCTGGGATTCTGGGCACGTGCTAGGACACAGTTCGTAGTTTCTGCAGTCTTCAGGGTTGAACCCGGGGCCTCCTGCATGCCACGCAAGCACTCTGCAAGCTAAGTTACATCTCCAGCCCCTGACGGTGAAGCTCTTCTAGACATTTCTACCCCACCTCACCCCTATCTAACATAGTGAAATGATGACACCCCCCCCAGGAAATTGGAATCCCCCAAAATTGTCATGCTGAGAGAAAGAAAGGATGAAGGCCGAAGGGAACTTGGGTCCCAGAATGCCGGTTCACACATCTCTTGACAGATGGGAGCGGTGAAGGGCGGGGCCACACATTGCTGAGGACTGCTCCGAAGTGCGGAGTGCGTGCTGCTGGTCCTCTTACTAAGCCTGAACTTCATGTCAGGACCCCACAGTGCGCTTGGGAGCTATGGGAGCTCTGTGTTTCTCTTCCTGGTGTGTCCACACTGAATACATCTTTCTCTATCTGCTTCTTGCTGTTATTCGAGGCTCTGATTGGCCTGTGGAGGGGGGTGACCACGCCTAAGTTGCTGGACTGCCAAGCTGTGACCCAAACAACTCTGGTAAGAATACTTGTCCCTCCAGCTAAAACACCAAGTGCAAGAATGTGTATTTTTACTTACAGTTGGGTTCCAGGGTCTTAGGAAAATGCTTTCACGTTAAATTCTAGTAAATATTTACTGAATGTGTGAATGAATCTTACGTTTAAGGCTAACTCAAGCACCAAACCCTAGTTATTTCCCTGAGATAATTATGTGGAAGAATATACCAAGAATGGAGTTATAATCGCCTAATGTAGAAGCAAGAACTGCTTGCTTCCTTATACCTTCAGTTAAAATAGGCCAGTACACCACATGGGGGTTGCAATTCCTACGTGGCGCCACAGGATGGCACCATTGCTCAGTGTATTTTCTCTGGAAAGCAGTCTGGTATCAGAAAATACTCATTCGTCAGCCCTCCTTCCCCTCCTCCTCCTCTCTTCCTTCCTCCTTCTTTCTTCCTTCCTCCTTCTCTCCTCCTCTCTTTCCTCCAGTACACTTAACGTTAAGGAACGCTATAAAAATAAGCCTTTCCAGAAGTTCCGAAAGAGAAGACGCCAAGCAGGATGCGTTGCACAAGACATCTGACAGGATCCATTAGGTCTGTCTTCTCTCTGGCTCAAAGCCCAGAGCCCTGCTGCTCCCAGCCTGAAAAGCAGCACGCACAGGAACGTCAGGGATCGGCTCCCTCCCCTGCCCCGACATCCACCTTGAATCCCTAATATAGACCCATCTCTGCAGCCCCTTCCTACCCTTGGGTCTGACGCTGAGAAACTATCAACAGAGGGGTCTCCCCTTGGGGTTCCATGGCCTTTGGCCTAAAAAAAAATCGTGTGACACCTTTGAGACTGTGGGTGGCGCTGATGATATTTTGTGGTTGGGGAACAAATTCCCAGGGATGGAGCAAGATTACTAAAACAAGAGGACAAAAGGAGCGTCAGAGACTGTGCTAACAGCTGGGGGCTTCCCTTTCCCGGGTCTTAGTGCTTGGGTTTGAAGGCGGTGGTCTGGTTCTAGCTGTTTGCTGGCCTCAGGAATGGGAACCAGTAACCATCTCCAAACAGAGGTTGGGAAAGGAAAATAAACCACACCCCCAGGAATTATGGGTGCTCCCCCCACTTCAGGCTCACTTCCCCTCTTCCAAGACCCAGTCTAACCCTGACACAGTCAAGCTTCGGGGAGCATGAGCAGTGTTCAAGCTAGAAGGTCATTCAGGGTGATGATTAGGGCAGTCATCAATTCCCGAGGCCGGAGAGTGACTCACTTAGCTCTGATGTGCACAGATCAAAGGAGGGTATTTATGGCTTAGACACAGGCCTGCCATTCTTCATCGTAATAAATAATATAAAGTCCTCATTCTGCTGCCGTCTCTACCCCAGCTATCTCTGGGCTGAAATGAACACCCTTCTCTCTCCGCTCTACTCTTTTGCATCTTCAAAAAGGTCAAGACATCTGGCTCTCAGAGACTGGCTGCCACCGTGCCGTGCCGTGGAGAGAGGGGGCTCAAATGCCCTTGTCCCCAGACAAGAGCACAGTCCAGCTGGCTTGCAGCTAGCTCTTCTGAGAACTTACCTTTCTTATCTTGCTTAACTGTGTCTCTCACTGTTTGGGCAGGCTAGAAACCCAGCTTCCATTTGAGAGCTTTATGAACTCAGGAACTGTCATCTCCGCTCCCCAGTCTGTAAAATCTGGATAATTAATAGCACAAAGTCTGGCTCGTGAGGATGACAAGACAGGACCAAGTCTGTTACAAGACAATGCCAGTGAGCTCTGTGCAAGCCTCGACATTCTTGCGGTATTTCCAAGAACTTCGTGGATGCAGCACACACTGATCTGTGTGGCCTCCTCAGTGAAGATGTGCACCCCACACCCCGCCCCAGGACAAAAGACCGACCCTCTTACAGGAACCAAATGGCCGGGAGGTTACGTGGGCACTTCAGACCGAGTCCTACCCAGTTGTGAGGCAGTGAGTGTCTCTGGTGCTTCTGAATGACTTAAGAAGCCACATCTCTGGCTTCTAATCCCTAGATGACAATAGTAGCCTTCTAGTTGTCACCGAAGAAATGTCTCTGATGCTTGTCCGCAGTGGGCAACGGTCACTGCAGAGCTCAACTGTGCCTGCTTGAGTGCTCAGCCCAAAATGGGAAATCTATGTCACCCGCCCACCCCTACCCTTACCACAAGGCTCAGGGAAGAGTGCAGAAGAGGGGGTGTGTGCTGAGAATTCTGGGATTTTGGGTTCTTTTTAAAACCCAGAAATATTATAAGAATATGCTTTTGTTTTAATTCCAAGCATGGTGATATGGGGCAGCAACTGACTATGATGTGCTCCGTGCTCCAGAGAGGCATGGTTTTGTCAGCTGCTGATAGTTTTTGAGATTGTGTGACATTTGGAGTTCTGGGGACTTTTTAGAGGGTAGATAAACGGGTTGTTGGTCATTCAGGGCTGATTGGGCACGGTTTGTTGGTAGTAATGCTCAAAGAGGAAACGACAGAAAAAAATGAAAATCTGGGATATCTTTCTCTCTCTCTCTCTTCTCTGTCTGTCTGTCTCTGTCTCTGTCTCTCTGTCTCTCTGTCTCTCTGTCTCTCTGTCTCCTCTCTCTCTCTCTCTGTGTGTGTGTGTGTGTGTGTGTGTGTGTGTGTGTGTATCCTCTATCCTTCTTTCTCTCCTATTTAGTGATGGGGTGAGACAGGGGAAGCCTACAAGGTAGCAAAGACTGTCTACAGGGGCCCGAGTGGTGTAAGATCCCGGAGGGATGCTGTGAACAGCTATCCTCTGGACAGGATGTGTCTGTTGCACCCATGATTCAGAGCAGCCTTGGCTGTTTCCTTCACCAGATCAAACCAGCTGACTACAGCATGGATGGATGTTACACTGATAAAGCCCCACCCTTTCCTAAGGTGCTCAAGGGACTTAGTGGGGTCATTGGAAGAAGGAGGATCGTGACCCTGGTGATCTGCCTTCCCCTGACTTGGGGGGTGGGGAGCTGGGGTTGAGACAGGGTTTTTTCAGTATAGTCTTGGATGTCCTGGAACATGTTCTGTAGCCCATGCTGGCTGGCTTTGAGCTCAGGGATCCACCTGCCTCTGCCGCCCTGTGCCACCAGTCTCCAGCTTGGTAAACTGTCTTTGCTCAAGTAAATAACCCCTGAGGTGCGCTCATAATCACAGTGGGCTCCGGGGGCAGGGTGGAGGGGGATAAGAAATATACATAAAACATACAAATAGAAAAAGGACTTCTGAAGAGGGTGGAAAAGGGGGTGGGGGAGAGGTAGGAAGGGATGTGGGAGGGGGAATGAGAAGGGAGTGCTGGAACTAAATGTTGTATACCACCATGGCTGGCTTTAATGCCAGTCCTAACTATTAGTCTTAGCATTCTGATCACAGATTTTACCCCACTTAGTAACAAAGTTCTCAGTGTTACAGAATGGCTACCAAAGGGTTAAAGAAGTTGCAGTGTCCAAAGGAGCCTGACCAGAACCAGAGCTGCCACCATGCAGGGTTAGATATTAACACACATGGTTGGAGGAAGTCTTCATATGACTTCCAGAACCTTCCAGTGGAGGGGAAGGCACCAGATCTGAATAGACAGACAGAAAAGTAGGCGGATGGATAGTAATCTAAGAATTTCCCATCAGGCACTGGGCAGCGTGCAGAGCTGAAACCACGGGGACACTTGGGAGTTCTTTCTCAGTCCCTTGATGCAGACATGGTTGGGTTCGGGTCACAGTGTTAACTGCCTTTCTGTGGGGTCCAAGTGTGTCTTGGCGACTTTCCTATTGCTGTGATAAGACACCATGACTAAGGCAACCTACGGAAGAGTGGGTTTGTTTGGGACTTATAGCTTCAGAGAGTTAAGAGTCTGTGACCATCACGGCAGGGAGCATGGCTGCAGGTAGGTATGCATGGTGCTGGAGCAGAGCGGAGAGCTCATGTCTCGAGACAGAACCCCAAGACGGAGCTGACTGGGAAGGGAATGGGTTTCTGAAACCTCAAAACCAGTGACACACCTCCTCCAACAAGGCCACGCCTCTTCATCCTTTCTAAACAGCTCCAGCAACTGGGGACCAAGTATTTAAATATATGAACTATATACATGAGGGCCATCCTCAGTCAATCCACCACAAAGTAAGGCCACTGCAAACTTGGCGTTGTTCTGATATGTTCCCTAAGTTTTGGGGCCTGGTTTCTGACATGGTTCTAATATACTCATGCGCCCACAGGTTCCCAGCCTGCTTAGATGAGCTTATAGTTGGTGCCTTTTTGTTTGTACCCATGAATTATTGGTCAGCACCTAAGAGTTTGCTCAAGAAAGGTCTTGGCATTTATGTGCCCAAGTGTAATCCAGACGGACTCTGCCTCTGACATCACACTCAGAATGGAGTTAACTGTTGCTTTGTAAAATAAATTTGCTGAAGCAAGGCACACCCTGAAGACATCATACAATGTAGATCAACTACCACCTGGCCTCCGCGAAGGAGTCAACGGAGCTTCAGAGTCCATTCAATTGGTGACTTGGAAGATGACTCCTGGAGATCTTCCCTTGGTAAGGGTGTGGCCTGGTCTTAGATGCAGACCCTTAGCCTGAACCAAAATAACACAAAAACCTTGTCCAACCTCTAGAGGCCTGGACAAAACAACAACAACAAAAAAAAACAACAAACAACAAACAAACAAACAAACAAACAAACACCAGTGCCCTGGAGGCACAGATACTCACTAAACAGGTTCTAGTTCAACCAGGCCACTTGCTGCTTGAGTAAGCAAATTGCCTAAACTCTGTGCCCCACCATCCCCACCTGAAAATGAAAATAACATCTGACCTGTAGGGAAATCTTCAGCATTAAATATCTTCGTACCGGAAAAAGTGGTCGGAGCAGAGCCAGGCACATAGCAAACAAACAAACTCAACATGGCAGGAGACAGCACCTTCTCCATGCACAAGAATCCAGTCAGGAGTTTCCATGGGACCTTGGCCCCACACAGGAGGGAGGGGGTAGGCGGTGGTCAGACAGTGTGTGTGTGTGTGTGTGTGTGTGTGTGTGTGTGTGTGTGTGTGTGTGTGTGTGTCCCTGGGGACTTTCTCAGAAGAGGCTGTTCTGGGACCAGAAAACTCAGTGCACAGGCTCTGAGCCTTCCCCCTTCCCCCTTAGGGATTTCTCTCCGTTAAGAACATTGAGGAAGGAAAAATTTCCCTTCCCAATTTAGATGCCAGTAGGGCCTGTGAACAAACTGACCTTAAATAGACAACAGAAAAGAAAGCCTAAAGTACCGAAAGGCCTATCTGTGTACAAACTCAACTTAAGAGTTGGCTTTGAAATGCGGAAATGGCATATTTACATAATTGTTTTTGGACTGTGGTGGTGCGGGTGCGAGACCCGAGGCCTCTGGGCAGGGAGCAGGTGTGGTGCCCTGATTCCTTCAGATAATCAAATTGCCCTGAGGAATTCTTTCTACATCTGCTGTTGGGATTTCAGTCTAAGACAAGGAAGAAGCAAGTTTGGGGAGCCCTATATTTCCTCTCTGGCAGCGGCAGCAAAACTCCGGCCCAGAAGCCTTCCCAAACATAATGCTTGAAAGCTGCCGAGCTCTGCCAAACGCCTTGGATGACTTATCTGCTCTGTGCAATAAATCACCCTCCAACGTAACGGCTCCAACAAACAAAAACCCAACATTTATCATCTCCCACAATGTCTAAGCAGCAAGAATTTGGAAGTAGTTCCGTTGGGTGGTTCCGCTCAGGGTTCCTCCTGGCGTTGTGGTCAGGATATCGAACAGGCTGGCAGCACTCGAGGTCTTGATGGGGCTGAATTCTTCACATGGTTATTGGTAAGAGGGTTCCATTCCTCAACACGCTACGGAAGCTGGCAGATGCTGCCCCCGCCCCTGTCCCCCCGTCCCCCCCTTCCCCCCATGAGTAAGGCTCCACATCCTGCGTCACTTATGCTGTTTTGGTGAGCATGGGTCATGGAAGAAGAGGACACAGGATCTTTAGGACTAGGAAATAGGGATCTCAGCTACACCATGGAGACTGACAGCCGTAAGCTTCACTTTCCCCTGCGCCATGCCCGCTCTGCCAAATATGCAGAGCGCCGCCTACCGGAAGCCTGGGTAGAGTTGAGTCTCAGGGCGCCTCTGCCGCCCCCACCTGCTTCCTCGGGGAACAACACACCCACTAGAGGTAGACCAGTTACCCTCAATGGTGAGTTTGAGGCATTGGTAGGAGTTTAGCTTCTGTGCTGCATACGTAGCTCTTTTGGCAGAGTGCTTCCTTGTACACTCGGGCTTGGTCCCAGCACCACATAAATTAGGCATGGTGACTCAGACCTGTAATCCTAAAACTAGGGATGTGGAGATACAGGACCAGAAGCTGGGGGCATCATCAGCCATGTTGCCAGTTCAAGGCCATCCGGAACAGGAGACACTGCCAGAAAAATAAATACAAATAAAGAGGAGGGTCTGTCCCGTTGTCCCGTCTCCACATCAACACTGGGACATGAGGTTTCCACACTGAAACCAGGCCAGTCAGGAAATGTTCAGCTGTAAATGGTGGCCCCAGCTTTTCCTCTCTGTTAATGACAGGTTAGGACATTCTTCCCCCAGGCCCCTGTTGATCCCAAATACAGATGTGTGACAGACTGACTTCTCACCCCAGCTTGAATCTGCTCTTCTTGCAGTGAGACCATACCTGTTGTTCCTGTCCTGTTGCCTCTGAGAGTCTTCCAGACCCAGCCCTGCACCCTTCAGCCCAAGAAGCACTTCCGATGTTTTCCATTTGATGTCATTCATCTCTGCGTCTCTGAGATGTTCTCACCCTCTACTCTCGTGTGCCTTGCTCCTCAGGAGAACACCCTCAAGGGCAGGTGGCTGCAGTGCCCAGCACAGTACTTGGCATGAGCTCAGCACTGAGAGCAACATGTTGGCATATGGGGGTGGAAGGTGGAAGGATGGACTAAGAAGGCTGGAGAGATGGCTCAGTGGTTAAGAGCACTGACTGCTCTTCCGGAGGTCCTGGGTTCAATTCCCAGCTCACAATCATCTGTACTGGGATCCAGTGCCCTCTTCTGGTGTATCTGAAGAAACCGAGAGAATGTGTACTCACTCACATACATAAAAATAGATAAATAAATCGAAGAAGAAGGAGGAGGAGGAAGAAGAGGAGGAGGAGCAGGAGGAGGAGGAGGAAGAGGAGGAGGAGAGACTTATAAGCCTAAATGTCCCCCTTCTATCCTTCAACGAGAAAAATCAGCAGGATAGGCGTGGCATGATAGTGTCACATGACTGAGGTGGGATGGGAAGGGTATGAAAGTGTCACATGCTGTCTTAATGGCTTTGACGCTGAGGCAATTATCAATGTATTTGTCCCCAGGTCCCTTGACCCTGCTAGAGGTCGTTTAAGTTAATGACAGGTCCAAAGCATCCGGCAGTGACAATCTCTGTGGGAAAATCTTGTCACCCATCAGTTTCTCCAAGAACACTGGACAGGGCTTCAAGGAAGCCAGGCATCTGTGATTAAAGCAGGCCAAGGCACAGAGAGGCCCCAGAATGAGACCAACAATTCAGACAGAACTGGGTTACAGGATTGAGGCACAGGCTTCCCCTGGAGCTGCCCAAGGCTGCTTTTCCCAAACCCAGTACCCCCATGGCTTCTCCCAGAGTGACTGTTTCTCTGATCAGGCCCTGGCTGGAGCTTTATCCAAGGCATACTGGCCTTATTTGAATTAGCAGGACTAACGAGCTCTCTCCCTCCACTCAAGGCTGATCTCATATTCCCCTTCCTTCCACAGAAGTCATTCCTATGGCTTTTGTGTCTTACCACCCTGTTTTGCTATTGGCATCTAAGCTTAATGTGAGCAATATGGAGCACAGGTTTAAATAGGTACATGAGGGTCCTTTGCTGGACCCTTCTTACTGGCTCTTAGCGTTCCCCAGTACAGGTCGTGCTCTTCAATTGCTCTAACATCGCGTATGCAGAAGAGTGCCTGTCATCATTTGCATATAGCATTTTATCCACTGACACTCATATTAATACGTTTCTAGAGGTTGCCATTCACATTACAGTGACTGCATCACAGACTCCCCAGTCGCCATCTTTCTGAGCCTGGCCACGTCTCAGGAACAGCCCAAGTGCAGCTGGGTGAAATGAGTCAAGACCATTGGTTCCCAGAAAGGATCTGATCTCCACCTGTGCCAGTGTTTGCGGTCAGCCTTTAAGCACTGGCCAGTGCCCCAGGACTATAGCTATACCCACATCTTAATCAAGTTGCTCCCAAGTTCCCTCCATTCTTCCTAGGTTTGCATTGTCAGAAATGAATTCTCTATGGCGAAGTAGGCTTCAAATCCAGGAAGAAGTTACCTCACATCCAATCAGAAAGAAGTTAGTTACCCCTCATCCAATCAGGGAGAAATTGCCCCCACATCCAATCAGGAAGAAGTTAGTAACCCCACATCTAATCAGGGAGAAGTTAGTTACCCCTCGTCCAATCAGGGAGAAGTTACCCCACAACACACAACCACTATGGTGCCAGTGCGCTCGTCTTGCCTAGCTGGTTGGTATTGCACACGCGGTCGGTCACCTGTGGCTGGGGTGGTCACAGACCCTATTGAAGAAGCCACTGCTGTGGTGCTGTCAAAAGGATATGCCTGTCTTAGTTAGGGTTTTACTGCTGTGAACAGACACCATAAACAAGACAACTTTTTTTTTAAATCTTTAATCTCTTTTTACAGTCCAGACTTCATCCCTCCTCCCAGTCTGCCCCTCAACTGCTCTCCATCCCACACCTCCTCCCCTACACCACCCCCACATCCAAGAGGATGTCCCTACCCCCTCATCCTTACCCCGCCTCCCCCGGGCCTCCCGATTCTCTGGGGCCTCAAGTATCTGGACCGTTCTCTCGGTCCATCTTCTCTCGCTAAGGCCAGGCAAGGCAGTCCTCTGCTGTATCTGTGTCTGGGTCCTCCTACCAGCTGATGTATGCTGCCTGGTTGGTGGCCCAGTATCTGAGAGATCTCGAGGATCCAGGTCAGTTGAGACTGGGGTCTTCCAATGGAGCCACCCTCCACCTCAGCTTCTTCCAACTTTTCCGTAATTTAACCACAGAGGTCCCCAGCTTCGGATCATTGGTTGGGTGTAAGCATTTGCATCTGGCTCCTCCAGCTGCTTGTTGGGCCTTTCCAAGTACGGCCATGCTGGGCTCCTGTCTGTAAGCACACCATAACATCAGTAAC
This sequence comes from Rattus norvegicus, assembly GCF_021556685.1. Lineage (NCBI taxonomy): Eukaryota > Metazoa > Chordata > Mammalia > Rodentia > Muridae > Rattus > Rattus norvegicus. Next base: position 100,983,167 of record NC_141547.1, read on the forward strand.
AATGTCGGGGACTGTGGCCTCCCCTTGAGATGGATCCTAATTTGGGCCTGTCACTGGACCTCCTCTCTCTCTCGTGCTCTTCTCCATTTTATCTCTGCAGTTCCTTCAGACAGGAACAATTCTGGGTCAGAGTTTTTGACTGTGGGATGGCAACCCCATCCCTCTACTACGAGTTCCCCCTCCCCACTGTAGAACACTACTCCCTTTGCGTCCTGAGAGTCTCTTACCTCCCAGGTCTCTGGTACATTCCAAGGAGTCCCCCCACCTCCTACCTCCTAAGGTTGCCTGTTTCCATTCTTTCTGCTAACCCTCAGGGCTTCAGTCCCCAATACCTGATCATGTTACCCCCCATCCCTGTCCCCTCTCCCACCCAGCACTTTCCCTCCCTCTGCCTGTGTACCCCCACCCCCAACTCCCCGACTGCTTTCTTCTCCCTCCCAATGGGATCGAGGCATCCTCACTTGGGCCCTTCCGCTTCTTAGCCTTGAGTTCTGTGGGTTGTATCCTGGGTATTCTGTACATCCACCTAGAACTAATACCAGTTAGTACACACCAGGCATATCCTTTTGGGTCTGAGTTACCTCACTCAGGATGATGTTTTCTAGTTCTATCCATTTGCCTGCAAAACTCATGATGTCCTCATTCTTAATACCTAAGTAGTATTCCATTGTGCAAATGAACTACATTTTCTGTATCCATTCTTCCTTTGTGGGACATCTGGGTTGTTTCCAACTCCTGGCTATCACAAATAAGGCCACTATGAGCATAGTGGAACATGTGCCCCTGTGGCAAGGTGGGACATCTTTTGGGTATATTCCCAAGAGTGGTATAGCTGAGTCTTCAGGTAGGTCTATTTCCAATTTTCTGAGGAACTTCTAGATTGATTTCCAGAGTAATTGTACCATTTTGCAATCCCACCAGCAACGGAAGCGTGTTCCTCTTTCTCCACATCCTTGACATCATGTGCTGTCACCTGGGTTTTTGATCTTAGCCATTCTGACTGAGCCAGTGCCTGAGTAGAACACCAAGCACCATTCTTCTTTTCTTTTTCTAAGATTTATTCTATATAAGTACACTGTAGCTATCTTCAGACATACCACAAGAGAGTTGTGAGCCACCATGTGTGTTGCTGGGATTTGAACTCAGGACCTCTGGAAGACCAGTCAGTGCTCTTAACCACTGAGCCATCTCTCCAGCCCCAATCTTAGCCATTCTAATTGGTGTGAGGTGGAATCTCAGGGGCATTTTAATTTTCATTTCCCTTATCGCTAAGGACTTTGAACATTTCTTTAAGTTCTTCTCAGCCATTCCAGATTCCTCTGTTGTGAATTCTCTGTTCAGTTCTGTACTCCATTTTTAAATTGGGTTGTTTGGGTTTTTTGTGTGGTTAGCTTGAGTTCTTTGTATATTTTGGATATTAGCCCTCAATCAGATGTGGGGTTAGGGCAGTTTTTTCCCAGTCTGTAGGATGTCAGTTTGTCCTACTGACTATGTCCTTTGCCCTACAGAAGCTTTCCAGTTTCATGAGGTCCCATTTATCAATTCTCAATCTTAGAGTGTGAGCCATTAGAGTTCTGTTTAGGAAATTTCCCCCTGTGCCAATGAGTTCCAGGCTCTTTCCCACTTTCTCTTCTATTAGATTCAGTGTATCTGGCTTTATGTGGAGGTCCTTGATCCATTTGGACTTGAGCTTTGTGCAAGGTGATAAATATTGATCTATTTTCATTTTTCTACATTCAGACTGCCAGTTAGACCAGCACCATTTATTGAAGATGCTTTTATTTTTTCCATTGTATACTTTTGGCTTCTCTGTCAAAGAGCAAGTGTCCATAAGTGTGTAGTTTTATTTCTGGGTCTTCAATTCTATTCCATTGATCAACCTGTCTGTCTCTGTACCAACACCATGCGATTTTTATCATGATTGCTCTGTAGTAGAGCTTGAAGTCAGCGATAGTGATTCTCCCAGAAGTTCTTTCCTTGTTAAGAATTGTTTTTGCTATTCTGGGTTTATTGTTTTCCCAGATGAACTTGAGAATTGCTCCTTCCATATCTTTGAAGAACTGGGTCGGGATTTTGATGGAGAATGTGTTGAATCTGTAGATTATTTTTGGTAAGATGGCCACTTTTACTATGTTAATTCTACCAATCCATGAGCATGGGGGATGATTTTCTGAGGTCTTCTTTGATTTCTTTCCTGAGAGACCTGAAGTTCTTCTCATACAGATCTTTCACTTGTTTGGTTTGAGTTACCCCAAGATATGTTGTATTATTAATGACTATTGTGAAGGGTGTTGTTTTTCTAATTTCTTTCTCAGACTATCATTTGTATAAAGGAAAGCTACTGATTTATTTGAGTTAATTTTATATCCAGCCACATTGCTGAAGTTGTTTACCAGGTGGAGAAGTTCTCTGGTAGAATTTTTGGGGTCATTTATATATACTATCATATCATCTGCAGAGTGATACCTTTAATTCTTCTTTGCCAATTTGTTTCCCGTTGATCTCCTTTTGTTGTCTGAATGTTCGAGCTAGAACTTCAAGTACTATATTGAATAGATATGGGGAGAGTGGGCATTCTTGTCTTGTCCCTGATTTTAGTGGGATTGCTTCAAGTTTCTCTCCATTTAATTTGATATTGGCTGTTGGTTTGCAGTAAATTGCTTTTCTTATGTTTAGTTATGGGCCTTGAATTCCTGATCTCTCCAATACTTTTAATATGCAAGCTGTGTTGCATTTTGTCAAATGCTTTTTCGGCATCTAATGAGATGATCATGTGATTTTTTTTTTAGTTTGTTTATGTAGTGAATTACATTAATGTTTTTTTGTATATTGAACCAACCTTGTATCCCTGGGATGAAGTCTACTTGGTCATGTTGGATGATGATTTTGATGAGTTCTTAGATTCAGTTTGCAATAATTTTATTGAGCATTTTTATGTCGATATTCATAAGTGAAATTGGGCTGAAGTTCTCTTTTTTTTGTTGGGTCTTTGTGTGGTTTAGGTATCAGAGTAATTGTGGCTTCATGAAAGAATTAGGTAGTGCTCCTTCTGTTTCTATGGCATGGAATAGTTTGAGGAATGTTGGTATTAGCTCTTCTTTGATGGTCTGGTAGAATTCTGCACTAAAGCCTTCTGGTCCTGGGCTTCTATCGGTTGGGAGGTTTTTGATAACTATTTCTATTTCATCAACAGTTATGGGACTGTTTAGATGGTTTATCTGGTCCTGGTTTAACTTTGTTGCCTGGTATCTGTCTAGAAAATCATCCATTTCATCTAGATTTTCCAGTTTTGTTGAATATAGGTTTTTATAGTAGGATCTGATGATTTTTTTAATTTCCTCAGTTTCCCTTGTTATGTCTCCCTTTTCATTTCTGATTTTGTTGATACTGTCTCTGCAGCCTTTAGTGAGTGTGGCTAGGGGTTTATCTCTCTTGTTGATTTAAAAAAACACTTTTGGTTATGTTGATTCTTTGTATCTTTCTCTTTGTTTCTATTTGGTTGATTTCAGCTCTGAGTTTGACTATTTCTAGCCGTCTATTCCTCTTGGGTGTGTTTGCTCTCTTTTGTTCTAGAGCTCTTAGGTGTGCTCTTAAATTGCTAGTGTAGGGGGCTGGGGATTTAGCTCAGTGGTAGAGCGCTTACCTAGGAAGCGCAAGGCCCTGAGTTCGGTCCCCAGCTCCGAAAAAAAGAACCAAAAAAAAAAAAAAATTGCTAGTGTAGGAACTCTCCAATTTCTTTACAAGAGCTTTGAATTTTCCCCTTAGCACTGCTTTTGTTGTGTCCCATAAGTTTGGGTATGCTATGTCTTCATATTGATTGAATCCCAGGAAGTCTTTAATTTCTTCTTTTATTTCTCCCCTGACCAAGTTATCATGGAGTAGAGAGTTGTTCAGTCTCCATGAATATGGGGGCTTTCTGTTATTTCTGTTGTTACCGAAAACCAGCCATAGTGCATGGTGGTGATCTGATAGGATGCATGGGATTATTTTAATCTTCTTGTATCAGTTGAGGCATGTTTTGTGACCAATTATATGGACAATTTTGAAGAAAGTACCATGAGGTGCTGAGAAGAAGGTGTATTTTTTGTTTTAGGGTGAAATATTCTGTAGATGTCTGTTAAATCCATTTGGTTCATAACCTCTATTAGTTTCACTGTGTCTCTGTTTAGTTTCTGTTTCAATGATCTGTCCATTGGTGAGAGTGGGGTGTCGAAGTCTCCCACTATTATTGTGTGGGGTTCAATGTGTGTTTTGAGCTTTAGTAAAATATGAATTTTACTAAATTTTTATGAATGTGGGTGCCCTTGCATTAGGTCACAGATGTTCAGAGTTGAGACTTTCTCTTGCTGGATTTTCCTTTTGATGAATATGACGTGCTCTTTTCCATCTTAACAACGTTTGGTTGAAAGTCTATTTTATTGGATATTAGGATGGCTAGTCCAGCTTGTTTCTTGGGACCATTTGCTTGGAAGACCTTTTCCCATTCTTTCACTCTGAGATACTGTCTGTCTTTGTTATTGAGGTGTGTTTCTTTAATGCAGCAAAATGCTGGATCCTATTTGCATATCCAGTCTGTTAGCTTATGCCTTTTTATAGGGGAATTGAGTCCATTGATATTGATAATATTAAAGACAGATGACTGTTAGTGCCTGTAATGCTTGTTGTTATAGGTGGTATTATGTGCATATTATTCTCTCCTTTTGGCTTTGTCGTGAGATGATTAATATTTTGGGTTTTTTTCCTTTGGTGTAGGTACCTTCCTTGTGTTGGAGTTTTCCTTCTAGAGTCCTCTGTAGGGCTGGATTGGTAGATAGATATTGTTTAAATTTGTTTTTGTCATGGAATATTTTGGTTTCTCTATCTATGATAATTAAGAGTTTGGCAGGGTATAGTAGCCTGGGCTGGCATTTGTGTTTTCTTTGTGTCTTTGTGTCTGCATAACATCTGACCAGACTCTTCTGGCTTTTAGTGTTGAGAAGCCTGGTGTAATTCGGAAAGGTCTGCCTTTATATGTTACTTGGCCTTTTGCAGCTTTTAATATTCTTTGTTTTGTGCATTTACTGTTTTGATTATTATATGATAAGAGAATTTTCTTTTCTGGTCCCATTTGTTTGGTGTTCTAAAGGCTTCTTGTACCTTTATGGCCATCTCTGTCTTTAGGTTGAGCAAGTTTTCTCCTATGATTTTGTTGAAGATGTTTTTGTGTCCTTTGAGCTGGGAATCTTCATTCTCCTCTATTCCAATTATTCTTAGATTTGATCTTTTCATTGTGTCCTGCATTTCCTGGATGTTTTGATTTAGAAGTTTTTTATGTTTTGAACTTTGACAGTTGTGTCAATCTCTTCTATGGTATCTTCTACACCTGAGATTCTCTCTTCTATCTCTTGTATTATTTTGGTAATGTTTATATCTATAATTCCTGACATTTTCCTAAGTTTTCCATTTCCAGGTTTGCCTTTCTGTGTTTTCTTTACTGTTTCCCCTTACACTTTTAGGTCTTGGACCACTTTGTTGAATTCCTTTACCTGTTTGTGTTTTCCTGTATTTCTTTAAGGGATTTATTTGTTTCCTCTTTAAGGGCTTCTACCTGTTTTCCTGTATTTCTTTCGGTGAGTTATTTATTTCCTCTTTAAGGGACTCTACTATCTTCATGAGATAGGATTTTAGGTCAGCTTCCTGATTTTCAGGTGTGTTGGTGTATCCAGGGCTTGCTCTGGTGGGAGACCTGAGTTCTGATGATGCCCATGTATATTGGCTTCTGTTGCTTACGGTCTTGCACTTGCCTCTTGACATCTGGTTATCCCTAGTGTTAGCTGGTCTGGGTGTCTCTGTCCAGTGCCTGCCTCTTGTGTACCTGCTGCCAGTCTCCTGGTAGGCCTGTGACCCTGGCTATAGCAGACTTCCTGTGAAGCCTTCACATTGTGGAGTCTTCAGAGGGGCACACAAGCTGCTGATTTGTCACCCTGCCTACAGCAGATCTCCTGGGAGGTCTTCAGACTGTGGGGTCTGTTGCCCTGTGTACAGCAGAACAGTTGCCCTGCATGCAGCAGACCTCTAGAGACCTTGGGTCTATGGTGTCTCCAGAGGAGCAGATAAGCTGGTGCTCGGCCCTAGCAGAGGGCACTGGCTGGAAGGGGAGTAGAATTTGAGGACCAGGGGGTTTGAAGGGTGATGGGTCCTGAGACCTCTGGGCTCCTTGTGATTCCCAGCAGGTGTGACTGTTAGGGAAGGTCCCTTACCAGTTGCTCTGCATGCATCAGACCTCCTGGGAGCCTTGAGACTGTGGTGTCCTCAGAGGAGCAGTCAAGTTGGGATCTGCCCAGGCAGAAGGCACAACTCTTATAAAGGACATCATTTCATTGGAGCTGGCTTACAAGTTCAGAGGGTCCGTCCATTATCATGGCAGGAGCATGGCAGCATCCAGGCATGCCATGGAGGAGCTGAGAGCTCTGCATCTTCACCCAAAGGAAGCCAGGAGAAGACTGGTTCCCACATGGCTAGGAGGAGGGCTCAAGGCCCACCCCCACAATGAAACACTTCCTTCAACAAGGCCACATCTCGTAATAGTGTCACCCCCTGGGCCAAGCATATTCAAACCACCACAGTGCCCATCAGACCACATTTTAAATAGCTGTGTTTATGCCCCTATGTTAGTGTCATCAACCTTAGCCCATGAAGCCCCTTTTGGCGATGATCACAGATGACTTCAGAAACTCATAACTGGTCAATGTACCAAGAGTAAATGATCGATTGAATGCCCAACCATGTGGAGCATCAAGCTCACCTCAGAGAAGGCTTAGGGAATGTTATGGAAGAAAGGCCAGAGCCAGAGGGAGTCAGAGAGTAGTGTGGACATGGACTTCCAGGGGTGACATGGATGTGGCTTTTTTGGACTCACAGAAGCTGTGATTGATTACCTGTACACGATTGGGCTGGTCAACACTCTGTCATGAAGGGAGGGGCCATGGGCTCCACCCCTCACTGAAGATTTATGTGCAGTTAGTGACTAATGGAAAGAGGAGAATCTGTTCCTTTAGTGGTGTAGACATTGTAAGAAGCCTGCTCTTGTCAACAAACTCTTACTCTTACTTATTAGGCCACACATACATGTACATGATGGTGTCGTTGTGTCCTGATCTGGGAATCTCTACAGTGGCAGAAACAGGACTGGGGAGATGTCGTTCTTTCTAGCTCTAGAGTTTCAAAATTCTGGACTTGAACCAAAAAGGATCTACAGTACAGAAAAGGGTCTAGAAGAAAAGCATCACCCATAAGAAATGAAGAGCAGACATCTCTGTTTGCCCGGCCCTGCTTGAAAACCATGGCCAGCTGGGTGATGGAGGATGTGAGAAGCAGGACAAGCTGTCAGGAGGGCTGCAGCAGGTACACACAGGCTGTGGCCAGGGTCAAGGGTAAGCCAGGTTACAGCCTGTGAACACCCAGTCAGGCCTGCCTCTCAGCTCTCACTGGTTATGACAATGTGAGAAGTTGGCCTAATGTTTTTGGATCCTTCACAGAAAACCCCACTTGAAGTTTTATTTGAAAGCTCTCTTTAAAAAAGAATAGTGTTGTGGAAAATGTAAGACATGTTTTAAAATAAGTAGGACATATAAGGAGTCTCTTGGTACCTGGTCTCCAAGCTGCAACATGATCCACAAGAGCCAATTTCCTCCTGGTGCTCCTTCTCTGGTCCCTGTTATCATAAAGCGAAGCCCAGATTCATCATTTCCTTTGTGAATTCAGGAACTCTTAAGGTTCTGTTTGTGTGATCATATTATTCACTTGTTTGATAGGGTTGCTGTGGTTCGTGTCTTGTCAGGGAACAATGTGGGAGTCAGTTCTCTCCTTCTTTGTGTGGGTGTCCATGGTCAAACTGAGTTGTCACGTTTGCATCCTGGATAGCTCGTACCTTTACCTGCTGAGCCATCTACTCGGTCTGGGACATGTCCCCGAGTTCTCTGCATGACTAGCATGGGATAGAATTCTGATATTCTGGGTTTGTCCTTTACAGGAGAGAAAAGATCCTAAGTAAAGCTCCTGGCTAACTTGTAACAGATTTCGAGTTTCATTCTGAACTGAGGGTGCATGTTCACCCAGAACTGGGGGTGTATGTTCATCTGAACTGGGGGTATATGTTTATTCTGAACTGGGGTGTATGTTTACTCTGAACTGGGGTATATGTTTACTCTGAACTGGGGTATATGTTCATCTGAACTGGGGGTGTATATTCATCTGAACTGGGGGTGTATGTTCATTCTGAACTGGGGTGTATGTTTACTCTGAACTGGGGTGTATGTTCATCTGAACTGGGGGTGTATGTTCATCTGAACTGGGGGTGTATGTTTATTCTGAACTGGGGTGTATGTTTACTCTGAACTTGGGTGTATGTTCATCTGAACTGGGGGTGTATGTTCATCTGAACTGGGGTATATGTTTATTCTTAACTGGGGTATATGTTCATCTGATGAGGTGTATGTTTGTCTAAACTGGGGGCATATGTTTTTACCAGAACAATTTTTACTATATTTGTTATTTTGTTAATCATTTCCTGATTTGGTATTTTAATTTTCACGTTTTGACATCTTTTTCCATTGTCCCAATTGCTTATTCATTTCTTGTAGTACATTTTCAGCACTAACACGCAAATCATCCTAAAATAAACAACAGACTTTTTTTTCTATATTTAGCCCTGAATAATAATAGGTTCTCTTCTAGGAGTGTAGAGGGTGTTGCCCTGTCTACTGAATAAAGGCTAAGACTATTCAAGCAAATTGTGAAAGATCATGTAATGGAAAATACATATTATTAATAATAAGTGTTAAGAACTTTAAACATATACCACCGAGAAGATAGCTGCGAAAGGCACACAGTACCCTGGAGGGGTGAGGTAGCTCAGGGGTGAGGTAGCTCAGTGGTACAGCACTCCCTGGCATGCTCAAGGCCTTAGGCTTATCCTTAGAACTGAGAAAGAGGTGAGAGGTGAGGTACAACCACAAGGAGGTTACATTTCAGAAGAAAAAAAAAATGGTAAGAAGTCGTGTGTGTGAGTGTGTGTGTGTGTGTGTGTGTGTGTGCACAAGTGCCATAGAGAATGTTTGGAGGTGAGAGGTCAAATTTCAGAACCTGGTTCTCTCTTTCCATCTTGGGATCAAACTCTTGTTGTTTCAAGCTCGTACGGCAAGCACTCGTAAACGATGAGCCGTCTTGCGGGGGCCCCATAGTAAGAAACATTAATGTCCCTTCCTCAGGTCAGCCTGAAGTGGTCTGCATGGTAATAGAAACCCAAATATAGAAGGCTGGTCCGCCGTGTCTCCCCTGCATCACAGAAGTCGTAGAGGCCTCCAGGGGAGGGCTGCAGAGGATAGCAGGGACTCAGACTCCTCCGGCTGTGCTGTCCTCAGCCCCATTCCACAAGACGGCTGCTATGTTCCCAAGCATTGATTCTGCATTCTAAGCGCAAGCGAAGTGTTAGAAGAACTCACATGCCAGCTGTGAGGAATTAATCTTCTTGACGTTGAAAGCGTTTCAGGAAACCACGCCCAACGTCTTCCCTTTTAGGCCTTGTTAGGCCTCAGCTGCTTCATGGCCATTTGTGACTATAAGATCTGTTTGCTTGTTTGCTTTTAGCTGAGCGCATTTCCAACCTAACAGAATTAGAAAATGTCTGGCTATATGAGGGACTGTATCACAGAGCAGCCCCTTCCCTCACAGGTCAGTAAGCTACATGCTTTGTGCTAAAGTTAGCTTTCTTAAAGTCTAACCAAATTTTCTAGTTTCCCTACCTTTTCCTTCCCCTTTAAAGAACTTTTGGTCACCCCGTTCAGCTGGAAGAAGTTATGGAGAGTCATCAGCTCAATTCCCTGGGATTGGGGGTCTGGTAATGGTTATTTTACAAAATATAGAAAAGTTGTCATTTTAAGGGATAATTTGGGAATGGTCATAATTTTGAACAGGGAGGAAAGAGGTGGGATGGTTTGTGCATCCATAATCTTAATTGGTAGAAATCTTTATAATTAATACAAAGTTGAAGTTATAATTTCTTATATTGGTGCAGAATTTATTTTGATATGGATATAAGGTTTCCATTGGTATGAATTTCTTATACTATACAAAATTTGGGATTAATATTGTTGGTCTTAGGTATTGTGCCTATACAAGTCATTTAAGAATACAAAGCTTAGACCCAGTCCTCCTAATAACTGCTATTACCAACTGTTTTTAGATGATTAAGCAATACAGGTTAAGGGCCAGATAGCAAACTCATGGTTATGTTAGTCTTATTTCATTATAAATGGGCATTTTTTGATATATTTTAATTAGAAATAGCTAAGAGTAGTGAATGTTTAACAGTTTGCTTCTTAGTTCAAAAAAGATATTGAACATCTTCACCTCCAGGTGAGGTTGCTCATCGTGGTGAGGCAGTCGCTGAGAAGTCACCCATTTCATCTGTAGACAAAATACTGTCCAGGAAAAGGGCACATTATGCAGAATAGTCAACTCTTGGCTCTGCCAAGTCAGGGCGAGAAGTCCTTAGTAATTCTGCTTTGCAGGGGTCTGTCAGATGATCTTGGACCAGAAGGCTGAAGACTGATGCTCTAACATTTTGAGGAATTAGGGGGCTGTCCAGGTAGTCAGCTGTCTCTACAACTGTCTACGTATGAGAAGCTGTGTTTGGTGCTTCCTATATACCCAGCTAGTGTTTAAGTCGTTCATGGATTCTGACAAGGTTGAAGATTAGTTTTAGTCTCATAATCAAACTCAAGTTGTTTAACATTGAGAGAAAGGTTATAGAGTGGAAGACATGGCATTACAGGCTATAATCTAAACATAATCTAGGGATAGAATCATAACTCTCAGTTAGGAATTGTAGTAGAATACTTTACCTAATGACAAATATGATGAACTGGATGTCATTTCTATATCATACTGTGTAATGTACACGATTGTTACGGTTTTGTTCAATTTATGTCTGGGAGAAGAATTTTTAATTTTTTATTGGATAGAAAAGGTGAGGTGTAGGGGGCAGTTCTGATGTTAAGGTCCTGTACCCCAATTGGTTCTTGATCTGTCAGTAAAGAAAGCCACGGGCTAATTGCTGGGTGGAAGGGACAGGCAGGACTTCCAGGTCCCTGGAAAAAGGCAGGCATAGAGATGCAAGGGAGGAGAACAGAGTATTTGCCATGCTTTGGAGAGAGAATGCAGCAGCCATGTGAGGTCTTGGGAGGAGCTGAGGCGTATGGCCACTGCTACAGGGAGGCGATAGGGATGTTTGGCAGGGACTAGATGAGACTAGCCACTGAGGTTTACGGCAGGTGGAAGGCATGGAGCTAAGAGTATAGATAAGGGTGACAGTAGCTGGCAAGAGATAGCAGCAACCAGAAATTGTGCGAAGAAAGCAAGTTGAAATTGAACAATGGTGTGACTGTGTCTTATCTGAGGGCTCAAGGGAAGCAGGATAGGGGATGGTAACGTAGTCCCCATTCCCCAGAGCCAAGGCAGGTGGAGCAAAGCTACACATAATATGCCACCACCTTCCTATGGAAGCCCTCCCTAATCCTCATGTGATGCCATACAAAGAGGGGGACTTTTAGAGGCAATTGGGTTTACTTAGGGACACATGGGTAGGATTCTCATGGTGGGTTTGGTGCCATTATTAAGAGGAAAAGAGAGAAAAAGAGATCTATCTTTATGACCATGCCCCATCAATATGCATAGGAAGAATGTAGCTGTTGACAAGCCAGGATATAAGACCTTCCAAAGAACTCCACAGGCCAAGAAGGGGGACCCTCCATAAATCCCAAGCCAGGAAGTGAGACCCTCCACAAATCCCAAAA